>NC_080540.1:209553846-209888623 GCF_028640845.1 Ahaetulla prasina
CACTGCCCGCATCTCTCCCTCCAGACCTTCCACTTTCTGCTTGTTTTCTGCTGAGACTTGTTGAGTGTCCTTTAAATCCTTTTGGATAGTCACAATTTCTGCTCTTATTTCATCCAGTTTCTTGTCCATATTAGATAACTTTTCCAAAATTCTCTCCATTTCTCCAGCAGTTGGTCTCTGACCTTTGCCATTTAAAAATTTTTAAAATCCTCAGGCAAGCACAGTATCCTTGTAATTTCCTCCGGATCCACCAGGGGCACTCACAGGAGCAACGAGTCCAGAGTACAGTTAGTCAACCAGGAAGTCAAGGGAAGTGATGTCATCAAGATTCTCATAGTGAAGGCGGAAGCTGGACGCCACCATTGTTCTCAGAGGAGGGGGCCTCAAACCTCCCTCCTAAATTTCTCCATCACCTCTTCTCTCCAAGCCACACCCCAAAATAAGCCACGCCCACAGAACTGGTACAAAATTTTAGCCCCCGTGGCCTGGGCCTTTGCTTATTTTTCTGTATTTGGCCCTCACTCAAAAAACTTTGGACACCCCTGATCTAGCTGATGTGTATGTACATTGCTAGATTAATACATATTTACTTTTTGGCTGCTAAGTGTGTGAGTTGATTTAAATCTAGGATACCGGCAGTTAATGTGTGATAGTCTGAAATAATATGCATTTTTTCCTACAGAATTAATACTCTGTTGTTTAAAGATATAAAATATTAATTGGGTAAAGTGGTGCTAGGGAACTAGCATCTGTAATTATAAAGTATTAGATTAGGACTGGATTTTATTCTGGGATAAATTCCAGCAGTATCAATTGTTAATCCAGAGGATTACTATCAGGGAAATAAAGCAAATATGATAAATATGATTGCACCTGAAAATAATTCTGCATTTGGAGCGTGTTTTTTTTTTGTTTGTATATGAGAGAGAATTGGACTACTACCATGCTAATAATAAAGCTTTGCTGGAATAATGAAGACTGCATTATGCTGTTCTTAGCCTTGAATTTACCTACTTTGGAACTATTCTGGTATTGAGATACATGAGATACACAAGTAAGGATAGTCTCTATTATATTCCGTAAAACAGTGTGAAGTAAGTAAGGTTGAAAAGGGTACATTGTCCAAGGTTACATAGCTGTATTAATGTAAAATAAATTTCTGGTGCATCCCAGTTATAATAATGCCAGTTATTTGTATAATAAAATATTCAAGAGAAAGACTTCCACAGCCTTTAAGATTCTGGCTGAGTGTAAATATTATTTGGGTTTCCTATACTATAGAGAAATCATATATTTTTGTTGTTCTGCAGTACTTTGAATTGAGCAAATCCTATATCCTTGGGAAAAGATATCTACTGTGGAGGGGCTATTGCAATAATAACTTTAATATGTTCATCATGTTATGGTTTCTGATGTGAAAAAAATGAATAAAATGTTACTTTAGTGTGAAACAATCTGTAGTGTAGCAAAATATAAATGTTAATAAATGATTTTTAACTTTTTCTTACCTTCTGTGGAACCTTTAACTTACAGTTGGTAGTTTAAACATTTAATACAGAAATACTGTTTCGCTGAATTTTTGCAGTTCAGATCATTGCTTTTATGCAAAGTGCTATAACTGTCTCATAAGAAAAACATGAGAAAGTTCTCCACTGTTTCTAAATATTTTTGCATATTTTTTTAGTATTTAAAGTGAGTCACATGTAGCTTACCTGTTTAAAAAAAATTCAGGAATTCTTGTTCAGCAGAAAATTACTTTAGCATTAGTAGAATCTAGTGTTTTGAGTAAATTATATGTGGAAACCTGTATTATCAAAATAATTTCCATATAGCAAAAAAAATAATAAATTTGCTTTTTTCAAAAATTATATTCTCAAGCTTCTGTAGCAGTTGAAATCTCATGCCACAGGTCTTGACAGATTGAAATTTCCATTCCCAAAGTTACTTGCATATCATAACATAACATCAGAGTTGGAAGGGACCTTGGAGGCCTTCTAGTCCAACCCCCTGCCCAGGCAGGAAACCCTATACCATCTCAGTCAGATGGTTATCCAACATTTTCTTAAAAATTTCCAGTGTTGGAGCATTCACAACTTCTGAAGGCAAGTCGTTCCACTTATTAATTGTTCTAACTGTCAGGAAATTTCTCCTTAGTTCTAAGTTGCTTCTTTCTTTGACCAGTTTCCACCCATTGCTTCTTGTTCTACCCTCAGGTGCTTTGGTGAACAGCCTGACTCCCTCTTCTTTGTGGCAGCCCCTAAGATATTGGAACACAGCTATCATGTCTCCCCTAGTCCTTCTTTTTGTTAAACTAGACATACCCAGTTCCTGCAACCGTTCTTCATATGTTTTATCCTCCAGTCCCTAATCATCTTTGTTGCTCTTCTCTGCACTCTTTCTAGAGTCTCAACATCTTTTTACATCGTGGCACCAAAACTGGATGCAATATTCCAAGTGTGGCCTTACCAAGGCATTATAAAGTGGCACTAACACTTCACGTGATCTTGATTCTATCCTCTGTTTATGCAGCCCAGAACTGTGTTGGCTTTTTAACAGCTGCTGCACACTGCTGGCTCATATCTAAATGGTTATCCACTAGGACTCCAAGATCCCTCTCACAGGTACTACTATTGAGCAAGGTACCACATATATGGTACTGGTGCATTTTGTTTTTTTGGCCTAAATGTAGAACCTTACTTTTTTCACTGTTGAATTTCATTTTGTTAGATAGCGCCCAATGTTCAAGTCTGTCAAGATCTTTCTGTAACTTGAGCCTATCTTCTGGAGTGTTGGCTATTCCTGCCAGCTTGGTGTCATCTGCAAATTTGATGAGGTCCCCATCTATCCCCTCGTCCAAGTCATTGATGAAGATGTTGAAGAGTACTGGGCCTAAAACAGAGCCTAGGGGTAATCTACTGCATACTTCCTAACATGTGGATGTAGTTCCGTTGAGGACTACACGTTGAGTGCGGTTGGTCAGCCAATTACGAATCCATCTGGTGGTGGTGCTGTCTAACCCACATTTTTCTACTTTATCTAGTAGTAGGTTATGGTCTACTTTATCAAATGCTTTACTGAAGTCCAAGTAAATTATATCGACAGCATTCCTCTGGTCTACTAATTTTGTCATTTTGTCAAAGAATGCGATAAGATTAGTCTGGCATGATCTGTTTTTGACAAACCCATGTTGGCTTTTGGTTATTACTTTGTTTGCTTCTAGGTGTTCGGTGATTCGTTGCTTGATTATCTTTTCCAGAATCTTCCCCGGTATTGAGGTCAGACTGATAGGTCTGTAGTTTCCTGGATCTGTTTTTTTCCCTTTTTTGAAGATGGGAACTACATCAGCTCTTTTCCAGTCCTCTGGCAGCTCCCCTGTGCTCCAGGATCTTTGAAAGATATAGTTCAGTGGTTCTGAGATCACGTCTCAGATCACGTTTAATGATTGAATATCATTAAAGTTTTATGTAAATCCTCCATGTATCCATTATTTTTAGGGATTATTATTATTCAGGGATTATTATTATTCAATGTAACTTAGTGACTGCAGTCACAGTTCATTTTAAACCATGTTTTATTTGCTTATTCAATTAAGCCACAGTTACCTGGGTTCTCACAATGCACAGAGTTATAAATTGTGGTTGATGAACCACAGCATCTGTATTCATGCTGCAAAGCCATAAGCAAGCAAACCACTGCATAAGATACCCTGTTGCTCTGAGTTCTTGAGTTCCTATAAGTTTAATGCTGAAAGACAACATTAAAGGTCACCATTGTAGTCCATCTATTGAGGTTCACCCCAGTCTCACTTTTCAGTCTCTTAGCTACCTTTGTCTGATCCCTCAGAACATGCAAACCAGACAGAGTACAGGTAATCTTTGATTTACAACAACTCACTTAGTGACCGTTCAAAGTTATAACAGTACTGAATAAAGTTACAACGGCACTTAGTGATTTATTATCACTTTTCACAGTTATAATCTTTGCAGCATCCTACACACGCTGTACTATGTAATATGATTAATTTAAATAGTATATTTTGGATGTTCAGTAGTAGTAAATAAATAGACAGGGAAATTGTATCTGATTGAGACCTTTGAGGCAAGGAGAGGCCAGGCACCCTAACCTTTGACGTGAGTGACATCAAGTTGGCCACACCCACCCAGTCACATGACCACCAAGCCACACCCACCAAACAAGCCACACCCACAGAACCAGTAGTAAAAAATTTAGAAACCCCCCCTGGCTTCCCCCCCCCCGGTCAGTGGTGTCCCACTTTACCAATGTTAAAATCTGGTCACTATAGACTAAACATACTAAGTTCCTTTAACCATTATTGGTATGATTTTACTTTCATGCTTCTTTCCTTCTTGATCATTCTTTGCATGCTTTCTTGTTCCTCAGTGTCCTTTTTTTGTATTATGTTTTGTATTGTACTGTAGGGTACAGTATTCTAGGTGTGGGACTGTCCAATGCAACGTAAGACTGGTACTTCCTGTTATCCTGATACTTGGTTGATGCGGTCCCAAACTGTATTGAATTCCTTCTGTCCATAGCAGTCTGACTTCTCTTCTTACTGGGACACTGGGTGAAACACCTTCTCTAGAGGAATGTAAGTTTTCCTCTAGGGCGAATGCCTTAAACTGATCGCACAGCTTCACTGACAGGACAGTGAACTTGGTCCTCCAAGTTACATGCTGCTAGCCTTTCTCTTCCAAAGCTGGTTTTTTTCTGGAATAATGTCTTCGTTTCAGTGTTATTTTTTGAGACATTCTTCTGCCTTGTCCAAACTTTCCTAGGCCTCTGTGTGGCTGATTGGCCTTCAACCCCTTCAAAAACACAGTGAGTTAGGACTTTGTCCAGTGGAGTTGGAGTCCTCCTCAGCCAGAAACACAAGTAACGGCATAAACCTTGCTGGTCACCAAAGTAGATGGAGGAGGTTACCTGTGTGATGATGATGATGCAGATCCAAGCATCTTTTCCTCAGCTGGAAGGACAAAATGTTAAAGTCTCCTATATACTGAGGGAAGGAGAAGGGGGAAAAGAAAAAGAGGCAGAAAATGGATTTCAGTTTTCACATGCTGTTAGTCTTTTGGTTCTTTTGCTTAGGGCTTTGTGCACACTGGTCACACTTTGTGCACTTTTATGCAAGCTGAATTAAATGGTGTATATTTGCTCTGGTGTGAATGTAGCAATTGACTAATAGTGTGTTGGGTGCAAAACATACAAGAAATTATCTGTGTAGATTTTCCATCATAGACCCAGCAGGGCACCAAGATAAAATTCTTAGCATCCAGAGCACCCCAGGCCATCTCAATCAATATGTGTGTGTGTGTGTGTGTGTGTACACACACATACACACACACACACACACACACACGGAATCACAGCCCGCATATCATGGTTACTCATTAATAACAGCATCTTAAAGGAAGAGCATTTTGGGGTTTTAGGTTACAACATAGGATAAGATTTTGGAAATAGCAGTGGTTCTGAGATCACGTCTCAGATCACGTTTAATGATTGAATATCATTAAAGTTATATGTAAATCCTCCATGTATCCATTATTTTTAGGGATTATTATTATTCAGGGATTATTATTATTCAATGTAAGTTAGTGACTGCAGTCACAGTTCATTTTAAACCATGTTTTATTTGCTTATTCAATTAAGCCACAGTTACCTGGGTTCTCACAATGCACAGAGTTATAAATTGTGGTTGATGAACCACAGCATCTGTATTCATGCTGCAAAGCCATAAGCAAACAAACCACTGCATAAGATACCCTGTTACTCTGAGTTCTTGAGTTCCTATAAGTTTAATGCTGAAAGACAACATTAAAGGTCACCATTGTAGTCCATCTATTGAGGTTCACCCCAGTCTCACTTTTCAGTTTCTTAGCTACCTTTGTCTGATCCCTCAGAACATGCAAACCAGACAGAGTACAGGTAATCTTTGATTTACAACAGCTCACTTAGTGACCTTTCAAAGTTATAACAGTACTGAATAAAGTTACAACAGCACAGTGATTTATTACCACTTTTCACAGTTATAATCTTTGCAGCATCCTACACACTCTGTACTATATAATATGATTAATTTAAATAGTATATTTTGGATGTTCAATAGTAGTAAATAAATAGACAGGGAAATTGTATCTGATTGAGACCTTTGAGGCAAGGAGAGGCCAGGCACCCTAACCTTTGACGTGAGTGACATCAAGTTGGCCACACCCACCCAGTCACATGACCACCAAGCCACACCCACCAAACAAGCCACACCCACAGAACCAGTAGTAAAAAAATTAGAAACCCCCCCTTGCCTCCCCCCCCCCGGTCAGTGGTGTCCCACTTTACCAATGTTAAAATCTGCTCACTATAGACTAAACATACTAAGTTCCTTTAACCATTATTGGTATGATTTGACTTTCATGCCTCTTTCCTTCTTGATCATTCTTCTTTGCATGCTTTCTTGTTCCTCAGTGTCCTTTTTTTGTATTATGTTTTGTATTGTACTGTAGGGTACAGTATTCTAGGTGTGGGACTGTCCAATGCAACGTAAGACTGGTACTTCCTGTTATCCTGATACTTGGTTGATGCGGTCCCAAACTGTATTGGATTCCTTCTGTCCATAGCAGTCTGACTTCTCTTCTTACTGGGACACTGGGTGAAACACCTTCTCTAGAGGAATGTAAGTTTTCCTCTAGGGAGAATGCCTTAAACTGATCGCACAGCTTCACTGACAGGACAGTGAACTTGGTCCTCCAAGTTACATGCTGCTAGCCTTTCTCTTCCAAAGCTGGTTTTTTTTCTGGAATAATGTCTTCGTTTCAGTGTTATTTTTTGAGACATTCTTCTGCCTTGTCCAAACTTTCCTAGGCCTCTGTGTGGCTGATTGGCCTTCAACCCCTTCAAAAACACAGTGAGTTAGGACTTTGTCCAGTGGAGTTGGAGTCCTCCTCAGCCAGAAACACAAGTAACGGCATAAACCTTGCTGGTCACCAAAGTAGATGGAGGAGGTTACCTGTGTGATGATGATGATGCAGATCCAAGCATCTTTTCCTCAGCTGGAAGGACAAAATGTTAAAGTCTCCTATATACTGAGGGAAGGAGAAGGGGGAAAAGAAAAAGAGGCAGAAAATGGATTTCAGTTTTCACATGCTGTTAGTCTTTTGGTTCTTTTGCTTAGGGCTTTGTGCACACTGGTCACACTTTGTGCACTTTTATGCAAGCTGAATTAAATGGTGTATATTTGCTCTGGTGTGAATGTAGCAATTGACTAATAGTGTGTTGGGTGCAAAACATACAAGAAATTATCTGTGTAGATTTTCCATCATAGACCCAGCAGGGCACCAAGATAAAATTCTTAGCATCCAGAGCACCCCAAGCCATCTCAATCAATATGTGTGTGTGTGTGTGTGTACACACACATACACACACACACACACACACACACACACACACACGGAATCACAGCCCGCATATCATGGTTACTCATTAATAACAGCATCTTAAAGGAAGAGCATTTTGGGGTTTTAGGTTACAACATAGGATAAGATTTTGGAAATAGCAATGATACTGAGATTAGAAAATCTCATGCTTGAAGATGGGGAAGAATAATTTTTTTTTAGCAGCTAAAGAAAAACATTTTTTATTTGAAAGCTAGACCTTTAGGAGATTTTGGTTATGCCACATCCAGAGAAAGTCTGGAAGCTGAAAAAGGATGTATTGAAGTTTGAAATACCGTAATTCTGAAGTTGAACTCTTTACCCTACAAATTGATTCAAAATTGTGCTTCAGGAAAGGAGACATGCAACAAGCTAAAGCAGATGAAAACATGCTCAAGTATGAATAGTAACCGGAGAACTCATAAATCTGAAATTATAAGGGATTAGAGATCTAAAGCAACATGTGTAAGATTATCTCTTTGTTCATAAGATACTAAAACAACAAACAATCAGGGCTGCCTTAACAGCATTATGGGCCCCAGGCGAAGCAGTGTACTGGGGCCCCTACAACAACTATTCACAGGAATAAAAATGTAATTAAACATATATTTATTTTATTGGCACTTCCAACAAAATCGGTGTTGAAACATTAAAAACATGCTGTGCAGCAACAAATAATCAACATGATAAACATTTGAACAATACATGAGACACAATAATACTCAGTAAGCCATACAGTTGCTGTATTTATATGATACAAGGTTCATTGAAGGGTTAACATACACAGATTTGTATGGGGCCCCTATGCTCATGGGGCCCATGGGCAAATGCCCATCAGGCCCATGTATTAAGGCCCGGCAAACAATGTGACTCTTTCTGAAAATTTCAAGGAGCTGCTTTAAGTTGCCTACCAGAAAAGTATAAATGGAGTTCAACAGAGTTCATTATCGTAGAGGTATACCAACATGATTTGAACAATACAACTAAGAGAATTCTCTAAAGCAGATAAAGGGAGAAATGTAACCTGTTATTAATGTATTAGAAAGAGACGTATCAAAACAGAATGAAGACTTCACAGAGATAAAGCCTGTAAACACACACAGAGAGATAATAAGTCTAAATGTCTTAAAAGAGAAGGCCAATATGCATAGGGATTGCAAAACAATGAGGTACAGGCAAGAAAAGTTAATTTAGCAAATGGCATGTTGATATATGGAAAGGGCAGTATTGAATTGAAATGTCTGAATGAAAGCAAGAATAGAATGTTTCAAGAAACATATACCTGAATTGGACACAGATTACATAAATTAAACAAAATGGTTGTAAAATTATGCTTAAAATAAACTTTGCATTGTTACAAAAAACCATCAAGTAATATTGAAAGCACAATGAAGCTAATTTGCTGGAAATTATACAGCCTAAGGCAAGCAGAGTAATGGGATGCATGCATAAGCATAATTCTGCAAAATGACATTTGGGCACAGAGATGAGTTTCTTATTAAGAAAATAAAAACTGAGAGCTTAAAAATTGAATTGAATATTTGTCCTTTTGAGAAACAAAAGGAATCCACATGCGATTTTTGTTTTAAAAACAAAAGGAAAAAGGAAAGATTTTTCTAGCTTAAAATAAGCCAGCCAGATATTGGAACCTGTTTTTTTTAAATGTTTGTAGTCCAACGTCAGTCAGAACCATTTTCCAACAGTTTTTTATCAGAAAAATATTCAAACAAAACTTCATATGAGTTATGAAACCTAATGGTATTTGAATTCAAAGTTTATGCATCAGAGACCCTTAAAAAAAAAGGAATAAACAACATTGGAGAACCTAAGTAGGAATAATGCTGGGCTGATAAATTGAACAAAAGTTTGCAACATTTTGAACCTAAAATCTGGAAAAGTAACCATTGCTCTGTTGCTCATTTTAATGAAGAAGGCATAACTCCCAATGAACTAAAATATTTAGATACTAGTGCAATCAGCACAAGCTTGTCAATAGCACCTGAATCTACTCTGGATACTCAAAGAAGAAAGCAAAATACAACAATAACTCTACACAATTACACATCACAGTCACTACTGAAAATGACTGAATGCAGAGAAGAATGAAAACGATGGAAAGAGTCTTGGAAGCCAAATCATACCAAGAGTAGGTAAAGGAACTTGGTATGTTTAGTGTAAAGAGCCGCCGTGGCACAGTGGCTAGAATGCAGTATTACAGGCTAATTCTGCCAACTGCCAGCAGTTCAAATCTCACCAGGCTCAAGGTTGACTCGGCCTTCCATCCTTCTGAGGTTGGTAAAATGAGGACCCAGATTGTTGGGGGCAGTATGCTGACCCTCTAAACCAGGGGTGTCGAACTCCATTTCATTGAGGGCCGCATCAGGATTGTATTTGACCTCAGAGGGCCAGAGTGGGCGTGGCCAGATCGACATCACTCATGTCGGGGGCACCTGTGGTGGCCCAAGTGCTCTGCCAGCCAAATTGGCTCCTGAGCTCCATTTTCAGCTGCAATGGCCTCCTGCAACCCTCTGCCAGCAAAAACGGAGCTCGGGAGAGCTGCCCACAACCTTCCCAAGCTCCATTTTCACTGGCAGAGGCACCATTTGCTGTTTCCCGGGCAGCCTCACAGGCCAGATCTAAGCATCCTGCGGGCCAGATCCAGCCCTTAGGCCTTGAGTTTGACACCCCTGCTCTAAAAGGTTTAGAGAGAGTTGTAAAGCACTGCAAAGCAGTAAATAAGTCTTAAGTGCTAAGTGCTACTGCTAAAGAAGAGAAGGCTGAAAGAAGATATGACAGCGATCTTCCAATACAAGAAGAGATGTCACACAGCAGACGATTAATTTTCTGTACATGGCATACCAGCAACCGGGCCATGGAAACAGGTGAAATCCCATCCACAGGATGCAGGCAGCATGCAAAATCAAGCCCCCTCCAGTCTGCAAAAAAAACCCTTTCTCCATGAAACCAGTCCCTGGTGCCCAAAAGGTTGAGGGCCACTGAACTAAACCACAGAAATGTAGAGAAACTGAACTACCAAGCTTATAAGTAAATGGGTTTTCAGAATTAAACATGATTCTTGTGAAATGTAGAATGCCATAAATCTAGTTTAGTAACGAAAGGCTACAGTACCTACAAAGATATAGTGAGGATTACAATGAAGTTTTTCTGCTGGTTGTTCAACATGCAAATATCAGAATTCTACTAAGCGTAGCAGCATCTAAGTAAATACACACAAAACGCTTAGATATTAAAACAACTTTTCTGCATGGTGATCTGAAAAAGGAGATTTTTATACACCAGCCACCAGGTTTTGTAAAATCAGCAGAAGAAACACTGTAAATTACAAAAATCTATATATGGACTAAAGCAAGCATTCAAAGCATGGTCTGATAAACAAAATCAACTTTAGTAAAACAAAGACTTTAAGCAGGGAAATACTGATTGATGTTTATCTACAAGAATCAAAAATTGAAGATAAATGTACAGTACAATATTTGTCAAGCTGATGATTGCATTGTACAGTATGTTTAGAGCACAAAAGCAATACATAGTTTTGAGACAGTGACAATAAATAAAGAAGTAAAACAACTTGGGGATATTAACCACTATCTTGGAACGGAAATAAAAAGGACAAATGTGGAGGGTTCTTGCTCAGTCAAACCAAACAATAATAGATCTAATAAAGTTTCTAGACCTTGGTGTGGCAAGGCATTCATGGTCAGTCCTATAAGGTAGGCCAGGTAGAAAAATAGACATCACAAAGATTTTGAGAAATATATTTTGTTGTTGTGGGATGCAATAATAGAATCTTAAAAGCCTGACTAAGTTTCTCTCTGCCCCGTTTTATGCTAAACAAAATCAAGGTGAGGGTTATTTTGAATTTCTTTCTCATAGTTCCTTCTATTGCTGGGTTGTGTAATCTCTCCTTAAGTCCCTCCTTAGCAGCTCATTTCTTCCTTTCCCCATAATGGCTCTTTCATACTTTCTCCAAGGTCAGCTCTGTTTATCTTTACTGTACACCCATGCAAGTTCAGTACCCAAACAAAGAGAAAAACTAAAGTTAAATTGGCAAATAATGAGCAATATAAGGGAGTTGGGGAAAAACTGATATATTGCAACTGTGAGAAGCTCTAACCTGGCCAGTGCAATTGGACTGCTAATTAGAAATATTAGAAAGAACATCTGACAACACAAGAGGACTAGATAGCATTGATCTTCTAATTGTCCCTATCACCCATCTCCTCCCACTTATGACTGTATGATTTATGATTTATGACTTATGATTTATATTGATATATTGATCATCAATTGTGTTGTAAATGTTGTACCTTGATGAACATATCTTTTCTTTTATGTACACTGAGAGCATATGCACCAAGACAAATTCCTTGTGTGTCCAATCACACTTGGCCAATAAAATTCTATTCTATTCTATTCTATTCTATGACAGTAATCTTGTTGCTGGTATCCTTAAGATTTATATTGACTGTTTCCTAATGTGATTTAATTGCTTATTTGTTCCCTATGACTATCATTAAGTGTTGTAGGTGTTGTACCTTATGATTCCTGACAAATGTATCTTTTCTTTTATGTTCATCGAGAGCGTATGCACCAAGACAAATTCCTTGTGTGTCCAATCACACTTGACCAATAAAGAATTCTATTCTATTCTATTCTATTCTATTCCATTCCATTCCATTCCATTCCATTCCATTCCATTCCATTCTATTCTATTCTATTCTATTCTATCAGTAAATGATGGAACTGGATGCCACAAATGAATTATGGATTTTAATTTAAAGCTGCCTATGACTAATAATCCAGAATATATAGGTTTGAACTGGTTTGGATATAAATCTGATAGGAAATCAATTGTAGAACAGATATTCTTTAATCCAGGGGTGTGGAACCATGACCCTTTTATGACTTGTGGACTTCAACTCCCAGAAATCCTGAACCAGCCATGCTGG
Organism: Ahaetulla prasina; assembly: GCF_028640845.1. Lineage (NCBI taxonomy): Eukaryota > Metazoa > Chordata > Lepidosauria > Squamata > Colubridae > Ahaetulla > Ahaetulla prasina. The sequence continues at coordinate 209,566,262 of NC_080540.1, forward strand.
CTCAGGAATTCTGGGAGTTGAAGTTCACAAATCATAAAGGGGCCATACAGTCCCATCTCTGCTGAGTTTAATTCTGTATCTGGTGTGGTGAGAAGCCAAGCATTGTAGCTCTGTCATCTAGAGATGCTGAATACTGCACTGTTGTCAGACTCCAAAAATCTAAAAGGACACACTGAATTTATTTTGTGCAATATCCTTTATTGTTTCTCACCTACAGACAGAAGTCTCACCCAAACTAAACTACTTGCTTTATTAAAGTCATAAGAACCCTTTAAGAACTCCTAAGGAGGAGCTGCTTTGACTCGTTTCTTCCCAACCAAAAACTATCTAAACTTTGCTCTCTCTGGGTCGTCTGGAGTGTAGGCCCTCCCTCCTGGGAATTCAGACTGCATTCTACCACAACTTTGGAAGAAGCATACAAGGCACTTGTATGGCTGCACAAACGATTGCTACACTTGCAAATAAAAAGAACCAAACATTAGGATTCAGAGTGTGAAGTAATTCATAGCAGTTTAATTTATTACATTGCACAATTTGATCACAAAACTAAGGAGGAGAAAAATGTTGGAATACTTCATCTACACCATTTTTTTCTTTCATGGTGCAGAATAGAGGAAGTATTATCTGGTGTCCTACTTTTCATCTGTCTTTCAGGCATTGTGTACATACAAAAGCATAAAGCTGCAGTAACCAAAGGCTACTTCCTTTGGGATTAATTACCCACAGTATTGTTTCTAGTGACTCTGCAAATGTTTAGATATAGCTAGGTATACAGGTAATGTGAATTTTACCCTGTTCATGGGTTTTTCTTTTTCTTTTGTTCTCTTTGCTTTCAACTAGGAATTTGCAGTATGCGAACTAAATTGAAAATTAGAGACAATAATTTTTAAATGTTATAACCCTTAGTTTATAACTTTTATGCAGATTGTATAGTAGTAATAACACAGGTAGCCCTTGACTTATGATCACAATTAAGCCCAAAAATTTTTGTTGCCAAGCGAGAGTTGTTAAGTGAGTTTTGCCCCGTTTTATGATCTTTTTTGTTGTTAAGTGAATCACTGCAATTGCTAAGTTAGTATCACGGTTGTTAAGTGAACCTAGCTTCCCCATTGACTTTGTTTGTTAGGAGGTTGCAAAAGTTTATCATATGATCTCTGGGACACTGCAATCATCATAAATATGATTCAGTTGTCAAGCATCTACATTTTAATCATATGACCATGGAGATGTTGCAGCAATCATAAGTGTGAAAAATAGTCATAAGTCATTTTTTTAATGTTGTAACTTTGAACAGTCACTAAATGAACTGTTGTAAGTTAAGAACTGCCTGTAGTATATAGAGAACTAATTTTAAGGGTGGCTTAGATGTTTAAACAATGAAGTCATTCAAGTAAATAAACAAAACCCATGTGATGCTGATATCACCAGGTCATGACCCTAACCAAATAAGACGACCTTAAACCAACGATGTGCTCTTGAATCGTATTGAAGCTAATCCCATCAAGAAAACTGTGACAGTCAAGTGAATCCATGATTAGCTTAAGCCCAAACTGATCCCTAATCCCATATAGATTCAAATCGAAATAAAATAAAAAATGAACAGAACTCTAGGCTGGGCTGTATTTTGAAAGCAAACCCTATTTGTGCATTGTGAAATAAATAATAGACCAATGGTGCTTTAATTTTGGGGGAATTCTTAAAATCAGCATCTTAAATACAGGACAAGGAATACTATTTATTTATTTATTTATTTATTTATTTATTTATTTATTTATTTATTTATTTATTTATTTATAATTTAATTTCTATACCGCCCTTCTCCCGAAGAATTCAGGGCGGTTTACAGCCATATTAAAATACAAAGAATAAATAGCAAATTTAAAAAGAATTTAAAAACAAATATTTAGTAGGCCAATCGACTAAAACGGTCATAGATCGACATAAAACCCCTTAAAATTTACAGTTAAAATACACTTAGGCTAGTCCCACTCAATGAAATAATAAAGTGTTCAGTTCCTGTTTGAAGGTCCGGAGGTCGGGGAGTTGGCGTAACCCTGGAGGCAACTCATTCCAAAGGGCTGGTGCTGCCACAGAGAAGGCTCTCCCCCTGGGGGCCGCCAACTGACATTGTTTGGTCAACGGCACCCTGAGAAGGCCCACCCTGTGGGAGCGCACAGGCCTTTGGGAGGCTGTCGGTGGCAGAAGGCGGTCTCGTAGGTATCCCAGTCCTAAGCCATGGAGCGCTTTAAAGGTGGTCACCAACACCTTGAAGTGCACCCGGAAGGCTACCGGCAGCCAGTGCAGGCCACGCAGGATAGGTGTTATATGGGAGCAACGCGGTGCTCCCTCTATCACCCGCGCAGCCGCATTCTGGACTAGCTGGAGCCTCCTGGTGCTCTTCAAGGGGAGCCCCATGTAGAGAGCATTGCAATAGTCCAGGCGGGAAGTAACGAGGGCGTGAGTGACCGTGCGTAAGGAGACCCGGTCAAGGAAAGGGCGCAACTGGCGAATCAGGCGAACCTGATAAAATGCTCCCCTGGCGACGGCCATCAAATGTTCTTCAAAAGACAGCCGATCGTCCAGGAGAACGCCCAAGTTGCGCACCCTCCCCCTGGGGGCCAATACTTCACCCCCAACAGTCAGCGAAGGCGTAAGCTGACTGTACCGGGGCGCCGGAACCCACAGCCACTCTGTCTTGGAGGGGTTGAGCTGGAGCCTGTTCCTCCCCATCCAGACCCGCATGGCTTCAAGACACCGGACCATCACCTCGACGGCTTCGTTGGGGTGGTTCGGGGTGGAAATGTACAGCTGAGTATCATCAGCGTACAGATGGTATTCCACTCTGAAACCACGGATAACCTCACCCAGCGGCTTCATGTAGATGTTGAACGGGAGAGGCGAGAGAACCGACCCCTGAGGCACCCCACAGTCTGCTTTTCTAAAAGAGTTTTAAAATTTCTTCCTTGAATAAGGAGAATTTTTTTAAACCATAACAGCCCTAATGTGGCGCTTAATTTAATTTCGCCCTAAATCCATTTATGCTTTGAAAAAAAGTACAATTCGCAAATTTCATCCTGAAAAAGCACATGCACATGTACTCACACACATTTGCGAATTTAAGTGGTAATACAAATAGACAAATAACTGTAAGTATTTTGAAGCCAGGCCTTAATAAAGTTTTATTCCCTCAGCAATCTAGGACAGGGGTCTGCAAACTTGGCTCTTTTAAGACTTGTGGACTTCAACTCCCAGAGGAGTTGGCTGATCTAGGAGCATTCAAACCAGTAAAGCAAAGACTCACAGATATACCCACCCCGGCCTAGCAACAAGCAGTGATGCAGCTTACCCAGACATATCAGAACTATGATGATTCTAGGCATGTGCAAAGTAGGTCATGTGACTAACTGGCAAGGGGCAGAGTAGGGTGGAAAGTGGTATGTTCAGACATGTCTGGGCAGGTGATGCATGGAAATTCATCAGTTAAAGTCCATTTTGCTTTTGAAAAATAAAGGTCCACTGTCTGAAGGTATTTCTATTCTACAAAATACTGTGGGGGAGTGCAAACTCAATGGTTTTCACTGAGTTTCTTAAAAAACATGGGGAAATCAAACCATCATAATCCAAGCCTGAATGGGTTTGTTTCAAGCATGGCCAGAACATGGCTCCATGTTTCACAGAATATGTACGCAAGCTTTAAATAACTGAGTTGTTGCAAAGACTGGAATTATTGCATACATCTGGACACACACTGAGACACTTATTATAAAATTTCAAGTTAGCTTATATGAAGTCAAATTTAGGCAAAAAAATCAAAATGCACAGGTACCGTATATGTGGTACCTTGCTCAATAGTAGTACCTATGAGAGGGATCTTGGAGTCCTAGTGGACAACCATTTAGATATGAGCCAGCAGTGTGCAGCAGCTGCTAAAAAAACCAACACAGTTCTGGGCTGCATAAACAGAGGGATAGAATCAAGATCACATGAAGTATTAGTACCACTTTATAATGCCTTGGTAAGGCCACACTTGGAATACTGCATTCAGTTTTGGTCGCCGCGATGTAAAAAAGATGCTGAGACTCTAGAAAGAGTCCAGAGAAGACCAACAAAGATGATTAGGGGACTGGAGGCTAAAACATATGAAGAACGGTTGCAGGAACTGGGTATGTCTAGTTTAATAAAAAGAAGGACTAGGGGAGACATGATAACTGTGTTCCAATATCTCAGGGGTTGCCACAAAGAAGAGGGAGTCGGGCTGTTCTCCAAAGCACCTGAGGGTAGAACGAGAAGCAATGGGTGGAAACTGATCAAGGAAAGAAGCAACTTAGAACTAAGGAGAAATTTCTTGACAGAACAATTAATAAGTGGAACGACTTGCCTGCAGAAGTTGTGAATGCTCCAACACTGGAAATTTTTAAGAAAATGTTGGATAACCATCTGTCTGAGATGGTGTAGGGTTTCCTGCCTGGGCAGGGGGTTGGACTAGAAGGCCTCCAAGGTCCCTTCCAACTCCATTGTTATTATTATTAAGTCTATCCTAATTTTATTCAGTCACAAGCCTTACGTTGAGACAGAATGATTCCCAGTAAGATCCAATATGGAACAAACTTTGAACCATTCTTATTCAGGCCTGACAATGATTATTCTTGCTTAACCAATCCTAATAATAAGTTGTTTTCATGATTCTATAACATCCATCAATATTTTTACATTATTGTGGATTTCAAGAGCTGTTTCGTTGAACAATGTACACAGTACATTATGTATTGTAAGCTAAGTGAGCACCTGTTACTACCTCATCTCTTAGCACAAGGGTCAGCAACCTGTGGCTCTGGAGCCGCATGTGGCTCTTTCACCCCTCTGCTGCAACTCCGTCACTCAAAATATGCGTCAACCGCCAATGTGCGACACCCGCTGGCACGCGATTTATTGAGCTTTTCAACCCCCTATAGGCCAACCATGGATAAATCCAAGAAAAGAAAAGTTTCAGTAGAAAATAGAACGTTTAATTCAATTACATATGCTAGTTTTGTGGCCGCTCAAGAAATAGTCAGGCACTGGAAGGGTTTTGTGGCTCCTGGTGTTTTCTTTTCTGTGGGAAACGGGTCCAAATGGCTCTTTGAGTGTTTAAAGTTGCAGACCCCTGTCTTAGCACAATACAATAAATTTGTGCTACAGGATAAAATAAGATTTTATTTTTGTAGTTCAAGAGGATTTCACCCAAGGAACTATGAGATCCAAATAGATATTTTTTTTCTTGATCCCACATCAGAAATGTGAAGAATATTCAAGATAATGTTGAACCCCATTTCTTATGTGCATTTTATATTGCAAGCTGTTGTGTCATCTGTTGATTTTGTTTTGTCATTCTTGCCAAGCAAGCTGAGTTAAAGCTGTCTAGGAGACTCTTTTGTGTAATGGTCTCACAAGATCAAATTCCCACCATTACTGTCAGCATAAAAGGATGCATTTGTGCATCTTGCTTATTATGTTCAGGAACATTGTGATCATTGAGGTATGGGGAGGACAAAGAACTAAATGCCGTTAGGTCAGATGTATTGCAGATCTAATTTGGCATGGCTGCTCTAATTTTAATGGCCCTTTGCCCATTCACATCACGAGTAGAGAGAGACATTTCATACTGTATTTGGCAGCCAAGCTTTTTGGCATGATAAACATACAAAGCATGAAGAGGAAAATAATGCCTCCCAACACAAAGCAGATGTATGCCAGAGATCTGTAGCAAATGGTGTCACCTTTTCTTCACCTTTATCTACCCATTTTGGGAGCATCTATGTTTCCCCCTAAAAGTTATTCCAGAACTAAAGTCCTCTATAGATTTTGGCTAGAGATATACTGTATTAAATTATTGAAATCAGGTCAATGGCGAAAAGCAACCACAGTCGGAAACCTAGTGAAAAGTGATATTTTGCCGAAAATGATGATTATCTGACACACAAAGATAGAAACGTGTCATCTTTTTAAAATTTATGGATTTTTATAGATCACGATCTTTAAGCTTTTTTTTAAGTGGTACGATCTAATGAACTAATCTGTGCATAGGTTTACCATATATATATACAAAATGTATATAAATATATGTATATAAATATAAATATAAATATATATAAATATATATAAATATATATAAATATAAATATAAATATAAATATAAATATAAATATAAATATATATATATATATATATATATATATATATATATATATATATATATATATATATATATATATATATATATATATATATAGGACTTTGGTTGTTCGGGTTTTCTCCCGTGTAAAATTGGAAGTGTCTTGGCGACGTTTCGACGAAGTCTCATTCGTCATCTTCAGGCTTCAACCCGTGCTTCTGGGAGCAATGTGTGATCGCAGCTGTTTCTTCCTTTTAACTGCTAGTGGGGTTTGAACTGATTGGGTGGGAGCTTGGCTGTGCTCTGATTGGATGGGGTTTTGTGCTCTGATTGGCTGGGGGTGTGTCCTGTGTTGGTGGGGGCTTGGTTGTGCTCAGTTTAGTCTGTGTTGCAGGGGGATTTTAGCTGGTGAGCTGCATAGCTGTTGTTTGGCTTTGTGGTCGTGCTACATCTTCATAGTGGGTGTCAGTCTGCTGCATGTATGGATTGGAGGGGTTTGAAATGGCTAATGTTGCAGCTGCGGTCTGGCTTCTGGTCCTTGGTCGTGCTTCCTGATCAGTGTGGGTTTGGGTCTGCTTTCTGGGTGGATGTGTGGTGGTGACATCCTGTGTGGACCTCGTGAGTGTGGGTCTGGTGTCATTCCTCGTGTTAGGGACTCGTTTGTCAGTAAGGGCGGTTTCCAAATGGCTGGTAGGCGGAGGTGTCATCTCGTTTGTTCATGCTGTGTGGGCGTTTTCTATCTCAATGGCTTCTCTGATTATTCTGTTGTTAAAGTGTTCAGTTTTGGCGATAGTTCTGGTCTTTTTAAAGTCAATATCACGTCCTGTGACTTTAAAGTGTTGGACCAGGGAAGAAGTTGGTTCCTCTTTTTTGAATGAGTTCTTGTGTTCTTCAATGCGTGCACTTATTCTTCTGTTGGTTTGTCCAATGTATGTGGTGGGGCAGGCGGTGCATGGGATTTCATATACTCCTTGATTTTCTAACTCAATTTTGTCTTTGGGGTTTCTTAGGATGGTGGATATTTTTCTGTTTGTGCAGAATGCTGTCTTGATGTTGTGTTTGTGGAGGATCTTGCTGATTCTGTCTGTGGTGCCTTTTATATATGGGAGGAGGGCTGTGCCGTTTTCTTGTTCTCTGTCTTGGATTTTAGTGGGGGGTTCTTTTTGGATTAGCTTGGTAATCTTATTTGTTTGGAATCCATTGGATGTTAGTACGTTAGTGAGAGTGTCTAGTTCGGGTTTTAGGTGTTGTTCATCAGCTAAGCATTTTGTTCTGGAGATGAGTGTCTTGGCTACGGAGTTGATCTGTGCTGGGTGGTGGTGTGAGAGTGCGTGCAGATAGCGGTTTGTGTGTGTTTTCTTCTGGTAGATGGTGTGTCCTAGGGAGCCATTGGGTTTCTGTAGACTAAGACATCCAGGAAGGAAGTTGGTTATTAACTTCTGTTTCCATGGTGAACTGTATTTTGGGGTGTAGGCTATTGAGGTGTGTGAGGAAGTTGTCAAGTTTTTCTTTCCGTGTGGCCAGATTATGAAGGTGTCGTCTACATATCTGAGCCAGAGTTTGGGTTTGTGATCAGATTTTTCTAGAGCTTGGGTTTCAAAGTGTTCCATGTAGAGATTGGCAATGACAGGTGAGAGGGTGATCCCATGGGTGCTCCTTCTACTTGTTTGTATTTTGTCCATTATAGATGAAGTATGTGTTGATAGGCAGTGGTTGGTCAGATCTAGGATGTGCTTGGGGGTTATATTTGTTTTGGATAGCTGTCAAGGCTTCTTTGATTGGCACTTGGGTGAAGAGGATATGACATCAAAGCTCACGAGTAGGTCGCTGGGCTGTAAGTTTTGTTTCTTTATGATCTCTATGAACTGGAATGAGTTTTTACGTGTGAGGTGATGGATTCTGCATAGGGCTGTAGTTGTTTGGCAGAAATTTGGCTAGGTTTTGTAGAGGTGAGCCTATGGAGCTGACTATGGGTCTGAGTGGGGTTCCTTCTTTGTGTATCTTGGGAGGCCATAGAGCTTAGGGCATCTGGATGATTTCTCTGGGAATGATTCTTTGTTGGATTTCTTCGCTGATGGGGAGGCTTTTATTTTGGATCTAGTGGTTTTTCTAGGTAGGTGGTGGGGTCTGTGTTTAGGGGCTTGTATGCAGGGTCTTGGAGTAGGTTGGTTAATTTGGTTTGGTAGTCAGATGTGTTCATAACCACCGTGGCGTTGCCCTTGTCTGCTGGTAGGATTATTATGCTGGTATCTTTTTTCAGGTTAAGTAGTGCTGTCTGTTCCTCTTTGGGTAAGTTGCTTTTGGGTGGCTTGCTGGTGCAGAGGATGTTGAGATCTCGAGTCTGATTTTGTTAGCGCCATCGGGTTGATTTTGGTCAGGCTGGTTTCAACTCCGCATATAATGGTTTCGTGGGATGTATTTGGGAGTGACTGCAAAGTTGAATCCTTTGGAAAGGACATCGGTTTCAGCTTTGGTGAGGATCCTATCTGAGATGTTATGCACTGTTTGTTTCATGTGTTGCTGTGAGGGTGGAGGGGTTTGTTTCTGTCGTTCTTGTAGTCTTCGGAGTTTGTTGGTGTGCGTGTCTGTCTTGAGGGTGGAGTTGTGTTCAAGAACTCAGTCAAAAAAGAGGAACCAACTTCTTCCCTGGTCCAACACTTTAAAGTCACAGGACATGATATTGACTTTAAAAAGACCAGAACTATCGCCAAAACTGAACACTTCAACAACAGAATAATCAGAGAAGCCATTGAGATAGAAAAACGCCCACACAGCATGAACAAACGAGATGATACCTCCCGCCTACCAGCCATTTGGAAACCCACCCTTATTGACAAACGAGTCCCTAACACGAGGAATGACACCAGACCCACACTCACGAGGTCCACACAGGATGTCACCACCGCACATCCACCCAGAAAGCAGACCCAAACCCACACTGATCAAGAAGCACGACCAAGGACCAGAAGCCAGACCGCAGCTGCAACATTAGCCATTTCAAACCCCTCCAATCCATACATGCAGCAGACTGACACCCACTATGAAGATGTAGCACCACCACAAAGCCAAACAACAGCTATGCAGCTCACCAGCTCAAATCCCCCTGCAACACAGACTAAATTGAGCACAACCAAGCCCCCACCCAAACAGGACACACCCCCAGCCAATCAGAGCACAAAAAAACCTCCATCCAATCAGAGCACAGCCAAGCTCCCACCCAATCAGTTCAAACCCCCACTAGCAGTTAAAAGGAAGAAACAGCTGCGATCACACATTGCTCCCAGAAGCACGAAGCTGAAGCCTGAAGATGACGAATGAGACTTAGTCGAAACGTTGCCAAGACATTTCCAATTTTACACGGGAGAAAACCCGAACAACCAAAGACCTACATACAAACACCCGTGAAAACCTCAGAAAACAAATATACACACACACACACACACACACACACACACACATATATATAATATAAAATATGTATGTGTATTCAATTATTCTTGTTCAGCTGGAAGAAGAAAATGCTCTCATTTCCTTTTTTTCAAAGAAGAAAAACTCTGTTGTTATCAGTGAGGTGCAGTATGCTTGTACATAGCTTTGTCAGGAGATGGTTGAGGAATATGTGTGAGTGCCCTGGCTTTCATTCCACAAACATCTGTGGTCTGCCATCTGCCTGCCTTCCCACATGTCAGTGAAATTCCAGTGTAAGGGAATTCCTCCTTCGTTTCTCCCTCTCCTGGCCAGGATGTATAGGCACTGAGAAAGAGTGTCAAGTGATGGGGAGCTGAAAAACAACAACAACAGAAATAATATAAGTGCGAAGAATAACAAAGAGAAACATTAAAATGAAGTTGAAAGTGATTAAGGAACAACCTAAGAATGAGATCAAGAAAGAGAGACATCTTTCCCAGAGGAAGAAAAATTTGGGGAAACTGGAAGATGAAACGGGAGGACGGATTCCAGTACAATAAGCAAGAAACCTGCTGAACGCAGCTTGGTGCTCTACATCTTTTACTTGCTCTTTTAGAAGGTTTCTCAGTTGCTTATAACATGGAAAGCAGGTAGGAAGGGAAAAACTATTAACCTTGTTTCATAGAAGCCTTTAGGTAGGTCTTCCTTCTTTTTTATACAATCTCATATTACAGGGCTTTTGCAATTTTCTTCGATCTGTGTCTCATGCTAGAGGCCTCAAGACACCCTCACCTTAGGGAGGGGGGGGTCTTTTATTTTTACCATCCTCACTCAGAAGAAACTTTTGGACATGCATGTGATGTCTAAAATTACTTCATTGAATTAATATGAGAGTGGTTAATATAACTTACATTTAATACACTTGATGACATCAATTTGTTAAGAATCTGAGAGCTTTAAGATGTGCCACAGTAGCCAAATGTTGGTCCTGTGGTACTAGCAATTATCAAGTAATTCATATCTGTTTTTCTTGCAGTATGTGTTATTTCCGGAAAGAATTTGTGTGTGTGTGTGTGTGTGTGAGTGTGTGCTTATCCATTAAAAATAATATAGCAATGTAACTGAAAACTGAAAACCCTAAAAAATCTGAAAGCTTACAATTATTTATTTGGTACCATTTTTTTCACACCCATCCTCTTCAGAGCACTGTGGTAATTGCTGATCGCAAGATAAACATTTAAAAAAAACCTGTAATTTTAAACAAAGCCTTCATGACATTAAAATACAAAGGAGACTCAATGATTATATTTAAATGGCTACTAAAAATGTAAAATACTTAAAATAGAGTGTTTGAAAAAAGGTTAAACTAATGCAAAAAAAAAAAAAATGGCTTCACCATCTGTTAGAATACCACAAAGAAATTGGCACCAATTTCCTGTGCAAGTCATCCAGATACCAACTACAACCACCGAAAAGGTCTTTCATTAGTCCCACTAAGTATAATCAGCATTTCTTTGGGAGTCACTGGCACATACAGGAAGGTTAGTACAGGAGAAGCCCCAAATAGTCCTGCAACAAAAATGACCCCAACTGCAAGATTAAAAAAAAAAAAAAGTACTAGAAAAGTACTAAAAAAAGTTTTGCTATTGAGATTGGAAACCCTGGATTGGAAAATTAAAAAGCCTTCACTGGAAAAATCAATTGCACAATTGTATTAAAACTGTATTATCTTCACATTTTTTAAATATTAAATTGTGAGTGGCTGTTTTACGTTTTTAAAATAATATCACCGAATTGTCGTGATTAATATTTTTGTCTCCAAGAAGCTGGATATCGTTAAATAACATATTCCATCATTGTTCCTCCTTTAAAAAAAAAAAAAGCTTTCAAGTCAGTCTTGACTCCTGGTGACTGCCTGGACAAGATTCCATGGTAGGTTTCTTGGCAAGATTTTTGGAACTAGCTTGCCTTCTTCTCCTTCTCCTTCTCCTTCTCCTTCTCCTTCTCCTCCTCCTCCTCCTCCTCCTCCTCTTCCTCCTTCCCAAGGAGAAGAAAAAGAGACTGACTTAGACTTTAAAACTCCCAGTCTCCTATTTCTAGTTTGGTGCCTTTAACCACTACATCAAACTGGTTTTCTATATCATTGTTTCCAGACTTTGTCAATTTTTAGATGTAGGGACATCTAGGGAGTCCTGGAATTGAAATCCATAGATCTTAAAATTGCTGAAGTTCAGAAACACTGTTCTATACCATTGCCTAAAAGGGGCTGTTGATCTTAATTAAAGCAGGGAAAAGCTGCAATAGGTCACACATATTAGCAATAGGGTCAAAATATTTTGGCGTATGCAGTGCTTTCATGTAGATTGGGGAAATGAAAAGATCCCAAAACCGTGTTTTTTGGAGTATAAGACGCACCTTTTCCCCCAAAAAAGAGGGTGAAAATCTGGGTGCGTCTTATACTCCAAATGTAGCCCTGCCCAGCTTCTCAAACAGAGGTTTTAGAGGCTGAAAAAAGCATCAGAAACGAAGCTTCAGAAAAAAAGCCTCCAAACAGAGCTTCAGAGGCTTTTTTCGGAAGCTGTTTCGGAGGCTTTCAGAGGGAGAATTTTTTTTTTTTCTGAACAAGAGTTTCAGAAGTTTCAGAGGCAGAAAAAAAAGCAAGGCACAGAACTCACAACCAAGGAACCTGTTGCTAAAATTCACCTCTGGAAACAGCTGATTGGGGGTATTCCGGGAGATCGATCTACCTGCCAATTAGCTTTTCTCTTATTTTCCTACCAAAAATACGGGGTAGTTTCACTGACTTATTTTTCATTTTTTTGAGACAAAAAAAAAATCTGTGCTATACTGTTGAATCAAGAGGTGGCTCTAGTTCTTTAATATTTGAGGAGAGGGCAATATATTTCAGAGTGAGTTTTATTTTGCGTTGGTTCAGCTAAATTAAGAACAGTGAGCTGTGTGATGGGCTCCAAGTGAATATCTTTCCATATAGGTTTGCCACTGTTACAGCAAAAATTGGTTGGGAGTGAACAAAATGCCTGCTTCCAACGAGCTAAACTGCTTCTGATCTGCGCCTTTTGATTTCAATCATCAGAATACTCCCATTTCTCCTGGTGATTCATTTCCATCATTTCCTGTACTTTGCCAGGCTCTGGGAAAGAATTTACACTAACCCAGTGGGAACAGACATGCACATTCCCAAAATAGCTGAAGGAGATCTTCATGTTCCTACTCCTGACCTAGTAGAGGTTTTTTTTTTAAGAGGAAATATGGTTCAAATCTATGCTTATTAAACAGAATAACGAACAGGAGATTAACCAGTTGTCTGAGTATATGCTAGATTTGGGGATGTTGCAGAACAGAGAAAGGAAAGAAGAATCCTCTTCCTTGCCCAAAGAGGTGTCCTTCCTGGCCCATTTTTCAATTCATTGTGCGAGCCCATAGCGGTAATGTCTTGCTATGAGGGACAGGAGATATGAATTATAATAGCTTGCCTATGCCATAAAAATTGCTCAGAAAGCTTTTAATTAAAAAAAAAACCAAGCAGAAGAGGTCAAAAGGCTTCCTTTTGCATCTCCGTCTCTCGACAGGCAGGTCCTACATATATATTTATCACCACTTCATTAATAGTTGTTACATTTCATTCTGCAGTTTTCTGTCTTGCATAACAATATTAGTTTAATGAAATTTTGGGGGACTGCTGAAGTGGGTAAGTGCTGGATAGATGGGAAGAATTGAAAAAAAGCAGTTCGGAATATCGATACTCCATATCTCAAAATGTAGAGGGAGAAGTTTGTTTTTCAATTGCAAGGGTTAATTTTGAATATTTTTACGAACTATTAGTGAGATAAACTCATTTTCTCAAAAACTCTAGATTTCTCAGCTAGAAATTCTGTTTCTATTATTCTGTTATATTCTATTATATTATATTCTAAATTCTATTAGGTGCTTCTCCTATAGAGATCTTCTTGTGTCTTACACAACCTGGTTGTCACCAGGTAGGAAAAACTAGGCTACACAGGAATTCAGCCTCAGACAAGATCATAACATAACAAATTTAGAAGAAGCCATTAAGGCCACTCTAATCTCCTCCTCAGTGTAGGAACCCCATTTTAAAGCATTTCTGAGTAAAGCAATTTAACCCTCAGGAACTGAGTGTGCTGTCAGATTTCTGTCTGTAAGATCAGTTTTGTTTTGTTTTCAAACGTTCAGGCAGAATTTACAGATAATCCTCAATTTATGAACACAATTGAGTCCAAAATTTCTGTTGCTGAGCGAGGTGATTGCTAAATGAGTCACACCCAAGTTTACAACCTTTTTTTGCCACAGTCGTTAGGCAAATCGCTGCACTTATTAACTAAATCAAGCAGTCATTAAGCAAATCCGGTTTCCCTTGTTGACTTTGCTTGTTGAAAGCCAGCTGGGAACGCCACAAATGGTGGCCACGTTGCAACCATTGTAAATACATGCGGATTGCCAAGTGCCTGAATTTTGATCACATGACTGTGGGGATGCTGCGATGGTCGTAAGTGTGAGGACCCATTATAAGTTACATTTTTAGTGCCATTGAAGCTTCGAACAGTTGCTAAACAAATGGTTGTAAGTTGAGGAATACTTGTAAATAGTTAATTTATATCCTGTACTTTAGGATGGACAATCTGTACCTTACATGGGGCAGTCCTTCAAATACTAGTACACAATACAATAGGTACTATAAAATACATAGGTACTATCAAATACTACACAAGTTATACTACCCCTTCCTCAAGGCTCAACTTTACCATTCCTTCCGTCATGCCCTCTTCCTTTTGTCCTCCCTTCGCCTTGGGCTGGTTCATCTTTGCAGATAAAAGAGAAAAGTTTCTGAGCCCAGATTTAAAAGAGCATGTCTTCTCCCAGTAAATGTTATCTGCAGGGAACAACAAGCAGTCTGGCAGATGAAAAGAGGAAAGTTTGTGTGGTTTCCCTTCCTGCTTTTTGTCATTAAATCTCCTGTTGAAAACGTTTAAAAAGGTTGCATTGCAACTTAATTTGCCTCTGGTTAACAAAACTTGAAGAGGTGGAGAGCTTAGTATTCAAATGCTACTATCTGCCAATGCCAGGTCTACCTCCAGATAAATTATCTGTTGCTGCTTCCTCCTGGGAGTTAGGCCATGCAGTCATTTTCTGGTACCAGGGAGATTTTAATAGCTAGGCCTACTTCATATGGCCTTGTTTTTGCCAGGGGAAGCCACAGCCAATTAGCTTTCTAGCACTGCTTCTGTTAGATACTCTGTAAACAACAGCAGCTGGTGGGTAGATCTGGATGGAAACCAATACCCAAAATGGTCTCCAAAATGTAAACTCTGTCTATTGAGAGGACATATGCATTCATTCCTGGACGGATTAGATTTTGCTTCATTACAGGAATCCTTAGAGGGGACACGGCTTAGTGACTAAGATGCTGAGCTTGTCGATCGAAAGGTCGGCAGTTCAGTGGTTTGAATCCCTAATGCTGCATAACGGGGTGAGCTCCTGTTACTTGTCCCAGCTTCTGCCAACCTAGCAGTTCAAAAGCATGCAAAGAAAATGCCAGTAGAAAAACAGGGACCACCTTTGGTGGGAAGGTAGCAGTATTCCGTGCGCCTTTGGCATTTAGTCATGCAGGCCACATGACTATGGAGATGTCTTTGGAGCGCTGGCTCTTTGGCTTTGAAACAGAGATGAGCACCGCCCCCTAGAGTCGGGAACAACTAGCACATATGTGCGTGGGGAACCTTTACCTTTACCTTAGGAATCCTTAAGCAGCTACTACCTTCATGTCTATGCTGTTGGCTGATACAGTTTGTTAACACTTCTTTAGATAACAGTAGCATGAATCCAAAAATGCTTTTTCTATAGTGGGAAATGTCTTCCCATTATTGTTCAACTAAGTGAAATTCACAAACTGTTTTCCACGTTTGAGGGCTTGCATACTTGTTTCCATAGAACTGTTTGTTTCTTTGTGGGATTTCACTTCCTAATGGACTTCGTCATGGTAGATAATATGGTGTTGTGGTTAAAGTATTAAGCTGGGCCTGAGAAATCCATGTTCAGATTCCTGCCTGCGCTGAACCTCACGAGTGACAGTTATTCATGGAGTTCTTATAAGAATTAAATAGGAGAGAGGTAGAGAGTATGTGGCCTTCAGAAAAGCCGGGTTATGAATGCAACAAATACATTTTTAATATCTTTGTTTTTAATACTCTTAACAGTAGATTCTAGAATATGGATTATAAATGCTGGCAAATAAAACTTGCTTTTTAAAATGTGAAATGCAATGTGTGAAAATATGGCATTGTATGGAATGTCTAGGAAATCTATAGAGTGTGTGACTTTTTACACAAAGTATGAAATGTCTGTGTTATTTTAATATGATGCTATATACTTTCCCTAGACATTGTATATAATACCTAGGCATTATGCAGAATGGCAAGAACTCCTCAGGCAAAGTGTAAAAAGAGACATGACCTAACCCTAACCCTTTATTGAAAAGATATATACGAAAATGAATGAAGAAATGCAAAATAAAATACAGGGTTTTCTTATAGAAAAGAAAGAGGTAAAGACCAGTATTGACCTGTTTGTTGCAACAAGGAAGGCTGGAATGGCATTTTAATGGGAGTATTTTATACTTTGCCAGGTTGTCTTTTGGCTTTGCGTAGAATGGAAATGTGTGAAATATTAAGCATTTCATACCTTGACGTCCCACATTTGGCATTTTATAGATTTCCTAGGCATTTTATAAAATGCCTAATTTCACACATTGACAATAACAAAATTATTTTAAATCAGCTATGCTTGGAGGTCTACTCCAGCAGGAAACCGTTTTGTGCCTTTGCTGCTAGCACCACTTTTCCGATAAGGAATGCTTTTCACATTCTGTCATTTAAGATTTGATTTCCAATACTGTAAGTAATTTGAACTGGCCTTTCTGGGGAAGAGATTAGCTGAGACAAACAAACAAAAAAAGTGTACATAGAAAATGGAAAGAGGGTAAGATCAGAAAAGTAGCACAAACCTGGAAGTAAAATGCTAGCAGTTAATAAACTCTTTTTTTGATTCAATATTCTTCCAATGAAAAAATGCACCAGGACTTTGTGAAATGCAGGTTAAAGAGCCAGGACTGAAGCATGTGATTGAAAACTTTAGTTTCTAGGACAAAATGAATTATATCTTAAGGTGCTGAAGGATTAGCTGATTATCTGGCCAAACATTGTGTGGAGAACCGATGAAATACCAGAGACTTGGACAAGGGCAAATGCTTCTCTATCTTTAAAAAAAGAGAAAAGGAAGATCCAGCACACCGATCTCTCAATCTGATATTAACATATGGGAAGATTCTAGAGCAAATAATAGTGAAATAGTGCTGTAAAAATCTTGGAAATAATTACCAAAGTCAGCATGGATTTGTTGACAACTGACGTTATAGGCCATGGTTGTGGCAGTGTCTGTTTAACTAAACCAGGCTTGGGTCTTCTGCTCTTATTTCCAAAGCCGGCCCGCCTTAGGGGAGGTGAAAGTTCCTGCCAGCCCACACTCCTCCTCCAAAGGTTTCCTCACCTTATTCTAAAGAAACAACAATTTTTCCTCACAATTAATGTGCATTCTTAATCAGCCGTGATCAATCCCAATACATCTCTAGCCTCCAATAAAGTTATGGTAATTTTCATTGGCCTACTTGTGTGTATTATGCTGCTAGATATTTAATGACATAGCACCCACTAAGAATTTGTCTTGTGATTTCATGTGGAAAATATAACAAATGCATTTGCTTGAAGAGTTACCTGTAGGATATTATGAAAAAATATCTTTATAAGAGAAATGTATATTTCTTGTACAGAAAAAAGCAAAGTTAGATAAGGAGTGTAAATATGTTATTAAATAGAAAAGATGCAAATGAATAACAAGTTTGATTATGCTGTTCTTGCAAATTAGTGACAAGTTATTTCAAAAACTCTGAATTTAGATTTGTTCATTAAAACTTAATATGTAGAAAGTTTTTTCTTCATTGGGTTCCTTTGAGCCAGTATTGACTCCTGAAGTGATTCCTGCAGTGTTGACTCCTGGACTGATGATAGCCTGGACTAATTCCTGCAGTTTTCTTGGCACGATTTCAGAACAATTTCCTCTTTCCTAGGGCTGATAGAAAGTGTATGGCTTAGTCATGCTTGAGATGCAACTAGAACTCACATTTCCCCAGATAGTTGCCTGG
The DNA here is from genome assembly GCF_028640845.1 of Ahaetulla prasina. NCBI lineage: Eukaryota > Metazoa > Chordata > Lepidosauria > Squamata > Colubridae > Ahaetulla > Ahaetulla prasina. The sequence goes on from NC_080540.1 coordinate 209,584,054, forward strand.
TTCCTTAACAACTATTAAACTGGCTCTATAATAAGTAGCTAGTGCAACAGATTAGGTTATTTCTTGTGTGTTGGATACCTCACAGTATCAGAGGTGTCAGTTATGATCGCTTTGTTGCTGGAAATATAAACCATTATCTTATACAATTAGGACTTGTCTCATTTGTTGTAGCTTGGGTCAAAATCCATAGATACATTAACATCGCTGAAGACTAAGGTCACCTGTGTTCTATTACTTCTCCAATATTTGGAATCTAACCAAGCATGAATCTTTCATGTATGTAGAGTAGCCAGAAAGAATTTCATAAAACATTGGATAGATAAATCCAAGGGGGAAATCCAGCAGGTTCTGACAGGTTCTGAAGAACCGGTAACGGAAATTTTGAGTAGTTCGGAGAACCGGCAAACCACCTCTTGCTGGCCCCACAATGGGGTGGGAATGGAGATTTTGCAGTATCCTTCCCCCAGAATGGGGTGGGAATGGGGATTTTGCAGTATCGTTTCCCTGGAGTAGGGTGGGAATAGAGATTTTGCAGTATCCTTCCCCTGCCATGCCACTAAGCCACGCCCACTAAGTCACACCACATCCACCAAGCCATGCCCACAGAATCGGTAGTAAAAAAAATTGGATTTCACCACTGGATAAATCCATTTTGTTTTAACATTGGTTTTACATTTTTTACATTATTTTACAAATTTGAACATGTACAGTATATGTCTTTTTGTAAGCTAGCCAGAGCCATTGAAATGGATAGCATAAGTTTATAAAGAAACATTTAAACTAATTTGGGCCAATAGAGTACCAGTATGTACCATTTGTCAGTAATTGTTCTTACTCCTTTGGAATGCTTTCCATTAATTGCATCATTTTAGTTGTTTTAGGCATAGTTATTTTTACACAATTTCATGCATAGGCTTCATTTCATTCTTTATATTTAATCATGTTAGTTTGCTTGTTTAAAAATTACTTCACAGCTGGATATGCTAGTTGTTCTCTTTTAATGTAATTCTTTCCCTTTCCCTCTAAAAGTCTTCAGCTTAGTTCAGAATCCTTGAGTTGTTGATTCATTTTATCTGTTTGTCTTCTGACTGTTGCAAATTAAAACTATTTTGAGACATAAAATCAACAGCCCTGTTGTTCATAAATTAGATGTGACACCTTGGCTGAGCAGGGATCTAGATTAGTCCCTTAAGGGAGTCATGAATTAGTCTAATGCTGAAAGCACTAACCGGTAGCTTTAAGAAGGGTTATTAAATATTTAGGAGCAGAATTCTTCTAATGTCACTTCTAATATCTTGTGTGCTTTTTCCCCCTTTCTTTCTTTCCTCTGTTATCTCTCACCCAGTCAAAAGCTCTTCGGGAAAAATGGCTGATGCAGGGAATTCCTGCAAGTTCTCCGGCCGAGGAAGAAGCCAGGAAGAGACAGTCAGAAGAAGATGAGCTGAAAGTGAAAAAGCTTGAAGGCAACATCCATAAGTAGGTCCACATTTTTTTTAACCTTGGATAAATGAATGAGGCTCATTTTTTTTGCCCTCTTGTAAACTATACTGTCAGTGTAATGCAAAACATAGTGTGCTGTAAAAACAGAAATGCTTCAAAATAAAATAAAATAAAACAAAGTCAAGGTTAGTGACTTACTGACATTATCTATGAATAAACTAATGATTTCATTGGGGGATGGTTAAAAAATAAGTATGATATCACTTTTATTAATTACATTTATAACCTGTGGTCTCCAGGAGTTGCTGAACTGCAACTCACATCAGCTCTTGAAATGCAGGATAGCTTGAAAAATAGTGCATGCTGCTGAACTTGTATGAATTGGCTAGTAATCTGTTTGTTGGAGAAAAGCACTTTCATTAGCTGAAAATCAAGAAGAAAATGCATAAATAACTCATATCTGATGTAAAATAGGAATTCTGGCTGGACTTCGAAAAGGCCTAAAGGTACAGATATATTTTGCTTGAAAGTAAAATCAGAGGGGTTTACATTTGAATATATTCGTTATAGGATTGCAGTGAAAATGAGAAAAAGCTCTGGAGTTGGATTCATAATAATAACATTTCTGAAATATTTTGTCTTCTGTTTTTATTCTAACCTAGTAGAATATTGGAAATAAATTATATAAAGTTGTTCAGAATACCATTAGTGCACCGTCACCTTACTTTATCCCAGTTGCTTTCTTGAATATTTTTTATGACTTTTTAGTGAGTCACTTTTCTCACTAGGTGTTGATCCAAGCTTTGATAGATTAATTTATGAGCATGCTCAGAAAGACTCTTACCTTGTTTTCATACTATGGTTTCATATTACGGTTACTCAGAAAATTGTATCTCCGTATCATTCATTATATGAATCCCTTTTTGAGAAAAATATCCAAGTGTGGCAAAATAACAGCAATTTGAACAGAGCATTAACTTAATGCTCATGATTTAGAACCAAGTAATGTAAACTTTTTATCTTTGTATTAAAGAAGATATAAGCTGCAAAAGTGAACTAAGATGAAATCTCCCATGAGTTAATCAATCCCTGTTAATTATGGGAACACAATTTATCTTGATGACAAGATAAAAGTAATTTGCCACAGCTTTCTTCTAGAGTTATTTTTTAATCATATCAGTATAGTTTGGAACTTTTGGATTTTTTGATGGCCCCTGGTCCAAATATAAATTGATTGATTGATTATGTGCCATGAGTTTGGTGTCTACTCTTAGAAACCAAATACATAGATTTTGTCTATAATAAGTTTTCTCCAACCAGGTCCTTCAGGTCCTCAGTGGTGTCCCATTACCTCTTAATTGACTCCATCCATCTTGCTGCTGCTTCCCTGTGTTACTTTTTTTCTAGGCATTATAGACTTCAAATATCACTTTATTAATTCAAATATTAATAAAATCCAAACCTTCCTAGCCTTAGAGATCAGCCAAAGTTGCTAAGTGCTGCCACTCTTTATGAACTAAATGCATGTTTGATTTCTAGTGAAAACAAACTCTTCACAAATAATAATTAAAGGAACCAGCAGAGGATGAAAAAGGCAGATTTTAAAAAAATTGAAAAATGGCTCTTTAAAGGCATATCAGGACCTCAAAATTCAACTGCCAATCCACTCGGCTAAATGAGGAAACTTGTCTTCTCTTACATTAGACCTGCAAAATATCTTCAAACTAACCAAAGAAAGAGAAATTAGCACTGAAATCTAAGGAAGAAACACAAGAGAAACACAAGAGAAAGTCCTTGTGTGTCCAATCACACTTGGCTAATAAAGAATTCTATCCTATCCTATCCTATCCTATTCTTCAAAAGAAGAAGAATCCAGAATAAAGAATAAATTTTACTCCTGCTTGCAGACGTAAAATAAAGTGTAAAATCTCCCATTTTTAGGCAGATAATTGGTCCCTGTAGAATAAAAAGATACTTGAAGAACGAATAAAAGCAGAGAGCAACAGAGCAGCAAGGCCATAGGAATACATAGAAGTAAAAGAAACATAAGAGAGAAAAGAACTGCCCAAAAATGGCCTGAAAAATGAGCAGGAAACAACAAATTCATTGCAGTTCTTGACACACAAAATAAAGCATTAACAGTAGAATCAGAAAGGTAAAGTACTGTTCTTGCTATACCCTTCCAAACTAACAAAGCAAAACGGTTTTAGGATCAGGATCAGGAAAGTCAGCATCTGGCCATGTCTTTGATGCTTTAATTGAGTTCCTCTATATATATTTTAAGTAATAATATATTCAATTTGATTTCTATATACTCTGTCTAGTCATGTCCCCATATATAGAGGCTTAATTTTGATTGTTTGACAACAACGTTAGTTATGAAGAAGTTACTGGAATAGATACTGCTGAATTTGGATTTTCTAAAACCGTACAATCCAACTACGTTTTCTCTTTTGTGTTTCCAACTTCATTCCAGTCTCCAATCACAAACAGCACATTCTATCAATTTCAAATTTCAAATTCAAATTCAATTCTATCAATTTCAAATTTAAGTTGATCGTAGATGCTCTCTGCATCTGTAGAGCATAAAGCCTACATCTGAATGATCTGCTTGATAAAGGATTGTTCACAAATTACAGCCAATATTATTCAGTCATTTACTGTATTGTAGTGAAGTACTGTTCTTGCTATACCCTTCCTAACTATAAAAGCAGAATGCGTCTTTGTTTTTCATATCCTCAATAATAAACAGCATGATTTTATAATTTAAAGTGTCTGATTCGCTGATGCCTAAGAGGCCAGTTAGTCCTTGTTTCACTTCCTCTTTCCTGTCCTGAGCTTTCGGTAATGTTTCACGTTCCTACTGTAATTCTGTCTTTGCAGCTTCAGTTTTTCTTTTCCTGTATGGCAATGTCAGCAAGTAGATGTCCCAAAGTTTTAATCTAGACACATCATAAATACTATTAGTACTCGAAAAGGTCCTCAGCTCTTCCTCAGTAGCATGTAGAGTGTGATCCAACTTGAGGGTCCCATCATTCAGCAATATATTGTCAATAATTTTATGTTTTCTTTCCATGTGATTTTCTTAGAAAATATACAGGAATAGAAGTGCCTGCTTGTTTTACCTGGGCATGTGGTATGACCCCCACGCCTAGGAAAAATACTGCTCAGTGTATGTTCTTTGCTTATCCCTCCCAGAAACACCCTCCTCTCCACTACGATGAGGCAGTACAGCAAGACCTGGGGAGGGATATTCTGGGGCTACCATCTTGTTTTTTCCTAGAATACCTTCTTAAGAATTGTGCTACAACACAACATAGGATTGTTCCAGAGACGCTTTAGGGGAGAAATGCCAGCTGCGACGCTGGCTATTCTTTCCACACATAATTCCCTTGGAATAATGCCATAGAGCAAATGGAAAATATTCCAGACTTGGCAAGAAAAGCAAATAGCAGTATTATTAGAAGAGTTAAGTTTGAGAATATGAGTGAAATTCCTCTGAAAGACTGTGGAGCAAGAACAGGACAAGAAAAGTCCAGTTAATGAAGCTAGAGTTTTGGTTTTCTAATCAAGATATTATAGAAGACATACTAAAATATACAAATAATGGCACTGAAAGAGAGTATAGAGTTAGGGCCTGACTTTGAAGCAGGTATCCAGGGTGATCCTCTGGAAATTGTATATTACCAAAATGTTTTCCCTGTGAAGTTAAGTCCAGAGGGAGAGCCCTTTGAAACACCAATCATCTACAATCCTGTAATATTTAGAGCATATGAACAATAAAGTAAAGTTGGTTCACTACTGATACTTGATAAAGTCCTATCAGGACACAAAGAATTTACATAAACAAATAATGCACTATATTCTCAAAGCCTATGTGTTTTATAAATGCTGACATTTTTATTGTGTGTGACAAGAATTGAATAAGGAGAACTAAATTTGTCATTCAGAGAATTTTGGATTTTTTTTTAAAAAAACCAAGTTGTTAACTCCCATGTCTGGAGAAATTGTTTGGATGATTAAATATAGTAAGAAGGAAAACTAATAGTTTCACTCCTCTAGGATCAAGGTATATAGTACTTGATTCCAATAATCAGTTGTAAGATACATGATGACTGTCTTTGCAAGCATAGCCCACTAAGTTATGGCTGAAGAATTGAATTATTTCTTCATTATCGATTTTTTGTTGGAAAAAAGAAAGAAATGAACTTGTGATTTTTAGATTTGATAATTAGGAAGGATAGATTATGGAAAGAAGAAAATTATGATGAACCTTAGAGAGGGTAAAATATAAATACGTTTATAATCAGTGTTAAGACAATCAGAAGAAACTTCTTTGTGACATTCTTTTTTCCCCTTTTAGTTCTTCACTTATTATTTTTCTTTATCCTTACTTTCAACGTAAAATATATACACTGCTTTTAAACCATTAAAAAGCTTAATAAAATTATTTTTTAAAAAATAATTGAATTGTTTCTACGAAAACATTTTCTTCAATGCGATAAGATGGACAAGTAGAGTTTTATTTATAGTACAATTGTTTTGGTGCATCTGAAATTACTTAATGCAACAGTCATATGAACGAGTCTTGGTTTTGAGTGAATGAGTGGGCTGACAGCTCTAAATTGCATTTTGATTTTAAAAAACAGGAACATTGTTATGTGATGATGCAACCACTAAATGACCTGGCACAAATGAATTCCAAAAACTCTTAAGAAACCCAGCAGGGTTGACCAGTTATCTAGGCAGTTATCTGATATTTATAGAATGTACATCAGATCTCAATTTAAAATAGAAGTAGAGATCTGCCGCCAGTACATTAAGTTGCAAATTCTAATGTACATGCTGGATTTAAACCTCGTACCTACTTCTATCTAGTATGATGGATGGATTTTTTTTTTATACAATACAGAGTAATACTAAATGGGAAAACTATGGTTTACGTTGAACTTTCCTTAAATACTTTCGTTTTTGATGGAATATTTGCTGTAATGTCAGTTTATCTCTTGGGATTATCTTCCCCACAAAATGGTTTGTTATTTTGTGGAATAATGTGGAAAATTGGAAGTTTACCTCTTCAACTTCCTTCACAAGCACTTTAAAATCATGTCCAATCTGCAGGTTTTTTACAATATGGAAATTCCTCAAATTTTATTTAATTTGAATATATAACATTGGAAAGCTTTATATATTAAGTACATGTAAAGTACTTAATTATAAATTACTATGTTTGAAGTGATGATGGGACTTGTATGCAGCTATCAAACATTAAGTGTTACTGATACATAGGAATTTTAAAATACACAGTTGGTACTATAACAAAATGTGGCAGTTATGTTTACTTAGTAACTAAATTGGCAGTAACTCTCTATACTTGGTGTAACACCAGAGCTTATTTCTAGTTCATGGGTAAGAATTAGTCCTTACTCTATTCAAAAACGTAAGGTTCATTTAGCTTTTAAAGTGTTTGTATAATGAAAAAGTTTTGTGAGTTTCATTAATATTTTTTTCACATTCCACATTTCTGTGTTCAGTTTTCCCCGATAAAAATATTTTGAAATATAATTCTTAATGTGAGAACTACATTACAGAATTGGGGGAAATATATAAATCAAAGAGGAGTTTTATTCCAATCCATTTATTTGTCCACAAAATGCAAGTTAGCTAATATTATTTAAACACAATATAAAAAACCAAATTAAATATTTGTCCCGCTGAAATGACAGCTACACAACCATTTGGAGTTTTCAGAGATATAATAAAATATCTATAGGACAGCTTCATGCTTTCCTCCCAGTGGCCAATTACAAATGTAAACCAGGTTTGCAAGAAGCTATCTTATTCTGAATTGCTCCTTGCAATGCACCGTGCAGTATATTCCAGTGTTAAAAGTCAAGCTGCTTCTGTTGGAGAAAGTAGAATGAAGTCAATGAAGGTTGAAAATGGTGATCATGTGACCACGAGATTTTTTTTGACTGTTATAATTGGGTGCCAGTTGCCAAGTGCCTGGAATTGCAATCATGTGACTGCAGGGTCTCCTTGTTCAGTGCCATTATAACTTCAAACAATCACTGAACAAGTAGTTGCAAAATGAGGACTACCTTTAATAGAAATGTTTGAATGTTGGGGATTTAACACAGCCTAGATACTTCACATATATTTATATCATTAATGTTACAAAAGATTTTGTATCAGAGGAGAATTACAACTGAATCTGTTCATACTGTATGTCCAGGCAGTACACAATTACTGATTTCAAGATATGCAAACTATGACCAAAACATTTTAGAATTAGTTAGAAATGGAGAGTCATTCCATTGCAACTGTATGAGTTGCCAGAGTCAAGGACTTTATTAAATATATATGTATTACAAATCTAATTGTTTTAACACCATTTAACCTTCTACTAATATCCATGAAGTTTATAAGTCATGATGACTGCTATTGTAATGCTTATAATGAATAACAGATATAAGGTGTTTGGGGTATTTTTAACGGATCAAAATTTACTTTGATTAAATCGCAACAATTGTGTTAATTACTTCTGACTTCCAATAGAGTTGGAATTATTGCAAACACAATCTTACATTATTTAAATTTCCATTTAATTGATTTATCACAACAGCAGATTTGTGTTCTGCAGATACTAATTGAGTTTCCTACTCATTTGAGGCAAACAGCAGGGAATAAACCCTTCCCTTCTCTTCCCTACATCTTCCTCTCCCCATTGCTCTTCTATAGATAATCCCATTTCTAAATCATGCAGGTTAAGGCATTATTTGCTGCTTAAATGTATGTTTTGCAATACTTAATTTTGTGTTTGATAACATTTGATCTTAACAAAAGATGATAGCTCATTTGAAGAAGACAAACCCTAGAGTGAAATTTCTTTAAGGCCTGGTGAATTACAAATAGAACTTGGAGGAATCTTCCCTCTATTGGCTTTGACTGTTTCATACTGATTATCTGACAAAACCTGATCAGCCCTTTTAAAAGTATGCCAACTCTTGCTATTTTGAGTTCTTAAACTCAGTACTGAATATGAATCTTCATCAATGCTGCTTAATAAACTGTTTCTCTGGCTGAAGCTGATTTTTGAACTGTTCACCAAGGCTATGCTGAAACTTTGATCAATTGTAAGACCTCAGCAGTTTACTTGGACTCAATATTGATGCCAACCCTTGGGCTTATTTTTAAAAAGTGGCTCAATGTGGAAGCTACCATTCAATTTTTTCATCATTGGGGCCCAAGAAAAACTGCAGTTTTGAGAACCCCTCATAAGTACAGTATAGCCAAGACTGAGCAAGCCACTTGTAGCCCAATGTTCATATGTTGCAATCTTCCAGATAGATAACAAAACCCTGGCAACTGGCAAAATTAGGAGGATGTTTAGTGCCTGTTTACCATCACTTTTAGCTTAGTAAGCCACTACATATGCAGTCCCCCTTTCATCTATAGTCACCTGTTTCAAAGTAATATGGTTTTGTAGACCTTTAAACATGTGCCAAAAAGTGCAGTTATCTTATGCATTTTAGTAACTAAGTACAAATAGTATTTACCACTTGCATAGTTGTGGATGACACCAGTGGAAAAAAGGATCAAGTGTCTCATTGACTAGAACAGAGGTCTTCAAACTTGGCAGCTTTAAGACTTGTGGACTTCAACTCCCAGAATTCTCCAGCCAGCATATTCTCTGGACTAGAATATGGTTACACTGAACACAATGGAGCCCTACAGAGATGCATAACGCAGGATGTCCATAGCTGTACAACAGGACCGGGGGATTAGTGCTGAATGCAGCCTCCTGCAGAACATGTAATGCATAAAGAAAACACAGTCTTCAGTCTTCACAGAACCAACTATTTGTGCCAATGAATGAAGAGTCCTTATGTGGTACTTTGCTTAGGCAAAGTAAAGCATCATTTTCCCAGAACGTGCATAGTGCAAAAATAACAACCGTGGGGAGGGAGGGAGTCTAGAGAGCACAAACAATCGCCCTCATTCATGCCCAGGAAGGGGAAATCCACACATTCTCTATGATATCATTGTTTCCATTTGTTTATTTATTGTTCTCATGCATTAACAAATTCATATTGCTGCTGAATTTAGTAAGTCTAATAGAATTGGCTTGATCTGTGAAACGTTTTGTGAGGGCAAATCTTGGTAGATAGCTTGGGACGCTCTGAAATATTAGATTAACTTCAGCAAGAAAGAAAACACTGTGGAAAATTAGTTGCCCAGAGTTATACCAGTACTGCTGGGAAAGTCTTAGGAAGCAGAATTTCTAACGATACAGAAAATTCTGTGTATGTTTGAGCAAACAGCCATTAAATCCCAAGTCCAACCTTGCAGATCAAATGCACATAGCAGTCTTGGTGGTAGAGCTATGTGCAGCATCTCATTCCAGTGGTGGTTCACCTCGGTTGGGGCAAACTGTTAGCGGCGGCGGTGGGAGACTGCCCACCCACCCGGACGTCATCAAACATGCTCTGTGCACGCGCAGAAGCTTCCCAATAGCGAACCAGTAGCGAAGAAAATTGAAACCCACTACTGCCTCATTCCTTTTGAATGCCATACTCAGAACAAAAGTAAAGCATTCATTCATCTGACATATATTCCACCTTCCCTCCAATATCTGATCACAACATATCTATTGCTCCCTCCTTTATTTTTCCCCGGATCAGCTAAGAGTGATCTAGTGAACTTCTATAACTGTGGACTGGAATCTAGTCTTCCTGGTTCTAGCTCATCATGTTAACTGCTTGACATGTCAAAGATGGATGCTGGACTATATCTATGTGTCATGGATTATCAGCCCAACTATTATTCTTGCACCTCCACAATATTCAGCATTCAGCTGGCATCTCAAATAATAACTAAAATGCAAATCTGGTAACCTCTTTGTGTCATAAAAATGCAATTCAGGATTACAAGAAAAAAAAGGATATAGCTTTAAAAATAGGGACATAACCTACCATTTTAATTGCTTGTAGCTTTCATTCAGATTTCTTTCTTCTTTTTTTTTTTTTTTTTTTTTTTTTTTTATTCAAAAAGTTTTTATTAGTCAAAAAAGGTTTATACAAATACATATCAGGTATGGTAAATTTTCATTTTTCTTATCTAAAATAAGAATTTTACTCAAATTTTTTAACACATACAACAGCCATAAGGCAAGCAGGTGACACGAAGTAGCTAAGTTTGCAAATTTTAAATACGTAATAAAGAAGAGTCAAGAATAATCAGAATATCGTACAAAAGAGAATAAGGAAAACCAACACAATCCCAAATATCTTTATCACTTCCTAGTTTTGGATCTCAGAACTCTGGGTTCAGCCTGACCCAACTCCAGGGCCGCAACAGCGGCAGCCGCTTCAGCCCCATGATCTATAACCTCCCCTTCTTCAATTCCTGGGTCATCTGATTCCAGGAAGGCTTTGTGTTCCTCCACATAGGCCGTAGCCTCCACAATTGTACTGATTTTTTCGTAATGCCCTCCCGGAAAATCATCAATCCCTCTGGCATCAGCCATCTGAAGCCCACTCCTTCTGGTACAATTTGCTTGACAAAAATAATATTTCTTTCTTTTTCACGCACCTGTCTGGGAATCTGCCTCAGAATGGCTATCTCCTGCCCCTGTAAATCAGTGCCCCACTCCTATGTTTTCTAAGAATTTCATCTCGCCTCTTCTCACAAATTTGACATGAACCTCTCTGGGAACTGCATGCGTGCGTGCATATTGTAATTAACTCTATAAACTCGATCCACATCCCAATTCATGAAATCAACACCTCTCCCAAGAAATTCTCCCAACAATTTAGTCACAACATCTCTCAAGTCTTCTTGGTCCACTTCTTCCAAATTTTGAAACCTAAGGAAATAAGACATTTTATCCATCTGTAGTCCAAGCACAGCATTGCCTGTCGCCTCCTCTCTTTCTGCACTGCCCGCATCTCACCCTCCAGACCTTCCACTTTCTGCTTGTTTTCTGCTGAGACTTGTTGAGTATCCTTTAAATCCTTTTGGATAGTCACAATTTCTGCTCTTATTTCCGTTTGGCCTCTTTGCAAATCATCCAATATCTTGTCCATATTGAATAACTTTTCCAGAATTCTCCATCTCTCCAGCAGTTGGTCTCTGACCTTTGCCATTTGAAAAAAAGTATTCAAAATCCTCAGGCAAGCACAGTACCCTTGTAATTTCCTCCAGATCCACCAGGGGGCCCCCACAGGAGCACCGAGTCCAGAGTACAGTTAGGCAACCAGGAAGCCGAAGGGAAGTGATGTCATCAAAATTCTCATAGTGAAGGCGGAAGCTGGACGCCACCACTGTTCCCCAGAAGGAGGGGCCTCAAACCTTCCCTCCTAAATTTCTCCATCACCTCTTCTCCAGAGCTCCACAAAACCGTAATCTTCTTATTTTAAGTTCTCCTCTCTCCAGAATAACTCGTGCTCCTTCCAACCGCAGGGGAGAAAACCCCCGCACTCGGAGCACTCCACTCACGTTTACCGATATTCCCTTCCTTCTCCTCCTCAATTCTTCTCCGTGCCCTGTTCACCACCAGGCTGCTGCAGTTATAAATCCAATGCCCGGTATCATCACAGCGCCCAGGCGACGACCAAAATAATGGCCGCGGCCTGTGGCCTCCGAACCCCGCCAAGCCTAGGACGCGCCAGCATCGGTCCCCACAGTCCTGTATATCGGCTGGGAGACCCCTGGCGAGCCGTCCGTACGGCAGGTGTCCTTTTCGGAACACCTGGCCCCTGAGGGCCTCGGCGGCGGCCGGATTCGGGCGCTGGAGGCAGGAGAAACCTTCCAGACGTCCGTTGCCGCTGGATACCGGAAGTCGTCTCCAGATTTCTTTCTTCTTAAAAGAACATCCTAACTGTTGTGAACCTGTATTCAAAACATGTCTTAAGCTATAAAGAGCTAAAGTAAACAGAAATAAATGTGAATGCTGAAGAGATAAATAGGTAGATCATACAAAAAAGAAGACAGTTTTTATTGCAACTTTTCTCCCTTTTTTTGCTGCAAATGCAAATAAGTGGCAGGATTTTCCAAAGCTATTATGCAAAAAATGTTTCTAATAGGAAGACCGGCTGATAATGGTTTTCAGTTTAGGTTTTATTTATTTTTTCCTGATATTTTATTTTTGCATCATTTGTCAGCTGCTCAGAATCTTCGTGGAATTCAGTGGCATATAAATTACAGAAATATTTTTTTAAATGAATAATATCTGTACAATCTTCTGCAAATTAATCTGGAGATTAATTAAATAAAAAAAATAGTAAGCAAAGATGAAAGATTTGTGAATGCACATCTCAAAATAATAGCCTGGAAACAGACTGATATATTTATTTCTACTTTTTCTTTTATTTTTTACCAAATCCAGTTCAATCAAGTATGAAGCTATCAGTTCAAGCTCCGAGCCATGTCCAAGATTCAGATTAAAAAGAACAATAAGTAAAAGCTAGGCTGACTATAGTGTGACAGTCCCATTCTTTTATCATACATACATTCTTCCTGTCTTAAATAGTCCTGGTATTCTATGTCTACTTAATAAAATTAAATTAGAGATTCCCTTTGTAGCCATATGGTGTAATTGTACCATTGCTAACAGCAATATTCTAACAAAAGCTAGTGGAAATGCCAAGTTTCTTACTTTAAGCTTATACAGTGGTACCTCAGTACTCGTCCTTAATTGGTTTCAGAAGGCATGATGAGTACTAAAAAAGATGACAAAAAACTTTGTGACTTATCCCGTGACACTTTGTTTTGGCTGGGCTTGACTCCCTATCTGTCCCTTTTCTTAGGTCAGTTACCTTCCCAGCATGGCTGACTTCGTGTCCGCCCTCTGCGGCTCACCCCCCTTTTGCAGCACATCAAGTACCAAACAAACAATGAGTACCAGGACTACATTTTCACATCAAAATGCATTGAAAACCAAATTTGATGAGTTTTGAAGTAACTGAGCACCAAGATACCACTGTAATTTCAACAGGCTTTCAGAACTGCTTACATTAAAAAAAAAAACCTCTGAATTTACATTCATTTTTACAAATATTTCCCCTGTGTTTCAAGAAGAGATAGAATAGAATAGAATAGAATTTTATTGGCCAAGTGTGATTGGACACACAAGGAATTTGTCTTGGTGCATATGCTCTCAGTGTACATAAAAGAAAAGATACGTTCATCAAGGTACAACATTTACAACACAATTGATGATAATATATCAATATAAATCATAAGGATTGCCAGCAACAAGTTATAGTCATACAGTCATAAGTGGAAAGAGATTGGTGATGGGAACTATGAAACGATTAATAGTAGTGCAGATTCAGTAAATAGTCTGACAGTGTTGAGGGAATTATTTGTTTAGCAGAGTGATGGCCTTCGGGAAAAAACTGTTCTTGTGTCTAGTTGTTCTGGTGTGCAGTGCTCTATAGCGTCGTTTTGAGGGTAGGAGTTGAAACAGTTTATGTCCAGGATGCGAGGGATCTGCAAATATTTTCACGGCCCTCTTCTTGATTCGTGCAGTATACAGGTCCTCAATGGAAGGCAAGTTGGTAGCAATTATTTTTCTGCAGTTCTAATTATCCTCTGAAGTCTGTGTTTTTCTTGTTGGGTTGCAGAACCGAACCAGACAGTTATAGAGGTGCAAATGACAGACTCAATAATTCCTCTGTAGAATTGGATCAGCAGCTCCTTGGGCAGTTTGAGCTTACTGAGTTGGCGCAGAAAGAACATTCTTTGTTGTCCTTTTTAATGATGTTTTGATGTTAGCTGTCCATTTGAGATCTTGCGATATGATAGAACCCAGAAATTTGAAGGTTTCTACTGTTGATACTGTGTTGTCAAGTATTGTGAGAGGTGGAAGTATGGAAGGGTTTTTCCTAAAATCTACCACCATTTCTACGGTTTTGAGTGTGTTCAGTTCCAGATTGTTTTGGTTGCACCACAAGGCTAGTTGTTCGACCTCTCGTCTATATGCGGATTCGTCATTGTCTCGAATGAGACCAATCACTGTTGTGTCATCTGCGAACTTCAGTAGCTTAACAAATGGATCATTGGAGATGCAGTCATTGGTATACAGAGAGAAGAGAAGTGGGGAGAGCACACAGCCTTGGGGGCCCCCTGTGTTAATTGTACAGGTATTTGATGTGATCTTGCTTAGCTTCACCTGCTGCTTCCTGTTTGTTAGGAAGCTTGTGATCCACTTACAAGTCTGTTCCGGTACCTGTAGCTGGTTTAGCTTAGTTAGAAGAATGTCTGGAATGATGGTATTGAATGCTGAACTAAAGTCTACAAAGAGGACCCTTGCATAGGTCTTTGGAGACTCAAGATGTTGTAGGATGTAGTGTATTCTTCATGGTCATGCATTTTGGCACGCAATGTGATCTCTTTGAGTTGCAAAGATCAGAAAGGTTACAGGCACTGCTTTATAAATACATTTTGTGTTTTGTACTAATTCCTCGGGTTCTCTTTAAAATTTGAATGTACCACATTTAGAATAGAATAGAATAAATTCAGTGTGTCCTTTTAGGTTTTTGGAGTCTGACAACAGTGCAGTATTCAGCATCTCTAGATGACAGAGCTACAATGCTTGGCTTCTCACCACACCAGATACAGAATTAAACTCAGCAGAGATGGGGATCTATGGCCCTTTTATGACTTGTGAACTTCAACTCCCAGAATTCCTGAGCCAGCATGTCTGGTTCAGGAATTCTGGGAGTTGAAGTCCACAAGTCATAAAAAGGTCATGGTTCCACACCCCTGGATTAAAGAATATTTGTTCTACGGTTGATTTCCTATCAGATTTATTTCCAATCCAGTTCAAACCTATATATATTTCATATATTCTAGATTATTAGTCGTAGGCAGTTTAAAATTAAAGTCCATAATTCATTTGCGGCATCCAGTTCCATCATTTACTGAGAATAGAATAGAATAGAATAGAATAGAATAGAATAGAATAGAATAGAATAGAATAGAATAGAATAGAATAGAATAGAATTCTTTAATGGCCAAGTGTGATTGGACACACAAGGAATTTATCTTGGAGTGTATGCTCTTGGTATACATAAAAGAAAAGATACATTCGTCAGAATCATAAGGCACAACACTTAATGATAGTCTTAGGGAAACAGTCAATATAAATCTTAAGGATACCAGCAACAAGGTTACAGTCATACAGTCATAAGTGGGAGGAGATGGGTGATAGGAACGATGAGAAGATTAATAGTAATGCAGACTTAGTAACTAGTTTGACAGTGTTGAGGGAATTATTTGTTTAGCAGAGTGATGGCGTTCGGGAAAAAACTGTTCTTGTGTCTAGTTGTTTCTGTCCTTACTTTTTAATTCTTTAATTTCTGCTGGTGTTCCAAACCAAAATTTCTGCTTCAAGTTCAAATTGTTTTCCAAATGATATCTTCGTATGAAGTTCTATTAAAAGGGATCTTCAGCTGAACAATAGAAGTTCCATGGTATAGATTTAGGATGGATAAGAATGTGAAATATATACATATAAGTCTATTGAAGTTCATAGATATATATGTGAACAAGCTTTATCTATCTGTAGTGACATAGATACGGAAATTTGTCTAGTACACATATAGTACTCTCTTCCAAAATTAGAAAACTATTTGGTTGGCTTGTGCTGAGATTTCTTGGCTCAAAATTCACTGGCAGCAAAGCTGGTATCTGAGTGTAATAGATATGAGTTGCCCACCTCGAGGGCTACAAAATGGTATCAAGTCTGAGATTAAAAGTGCACTAACCAATCTTCTTCCTTCTCTAGGATTAGGTGAGGTAGAAATTCAAGTGTGTTAATAGTTGGCTTAACTGTCCTCTTAAGTCAATGACTAACTGGCTTCCCAGGAATAATTTCAGAATGGCATGCAAATGTGTGAACTTGAATTCTCTGGCTGCTTGCAGTGGAGCCTGAACAGAGTTCAGGGAGGCTCAGTGGACACCTTCTGTAGCTGCCTGTAAAAAATATTTTTCTAAATTTAGGAAGGCTGTTCCATTCCAGGTGTGGCAGCTTGTAAATAATTGCTTATGAATTATCACAGACATCAAAAGGCCAGCTGCTTCAACAATGCTTCAAAGGACATTTGTAGGACTGAAAATTATATGTTTCTGTATTGCTAGTTGTTCATAACTTTCTTGTTTATCAGCTTGGCTATTAAAGGACTCTATGTGTGAAATGGGTCTATGGCAATTTGCCATGGCTAACTCGTCATGGCCAACTCATCGCAGGACAATTCGCTTACACTAATATCATGGTGGAATAGAATCATTTAAAAAAGGTATGCAAAAAGAGAGAGAGAGAATAAAATGTGAATGACAAAAATTAAAATAATTTTTTGGTTTTTTTTTAAATAATTAAATTGAATTGTTAAATAGTCCCATGACGAGTTGTCCCGCAGCAAGTTGGCCATGGCAAGTTGGC
This sequence comes from Ahaetulla prasina, assembly GCF_028640845.1. Classification (NCBI taxonomy): domain Eukaryota; kingdom Metazoa; phylum Chordata; class Lepidosauria; order Squamata; family Colubridae; genus Ahaetulla; species Ahaetulla prasina. The sequence continues at coordinate 209,600,942 of NC_080540.1, forward strand.
TGCAGCAAGTTGTCCCATTCCAGTGAAACAATTTTATGAAGAATAAAAAAATGGACTGCACTTCAGGTTCAATCTCCAGAAGGTGGTTCAGTGCACACAAGAATGCAAACTTAACTACTCTGCAACACCTTCAAAGCAACCACATCTATTCCCAGAATTCTATAGCAGCTGTTACAGTATATGAATCTGGGGAAAGATGTCAATGCTTTAAAGTGTTAAAGATAGTTGCTACTTATGCATGGCTTGAGACTGAATACAAATAGTCCTCAACTAATGATCATAATTGAGCCCAACATTTCTGTTGCTAAACAATAAGTGAATTTTACAACCTTTTTTTTAACCACAGTTGTTAACTGAATCAATTTAATGCTTGATTTTTCAACTTTAAATTAGTAACAAGATTGTTAAATTAATCTGGCTCTCCCATTGACTTTGCTTGTCAGAGGGCTGCAAAAGGTGATCACATGACCCAGGGACATTGCTACTGTCGTTAATATGAGTCAGTTGCCAAGGGTCTGAATTTTGTTCATGTGAACACGGGGATGCTGCAACAGTCGTACGTGTGGAACACAGTCACAAGTCACTTTTTTTCAGTGCCGTTGTAACTTCAAATGGTCACTAAACAAATTGTTATAAGTTGAAGACTATCTGTATGAGCACTTCATGGCAGTAATACAAAAATGGCTGAGTTTACACTACATAGTATGCAGAACACACTATGCATTACTTTTGCATTACTTTCTATCTTCCACATCTATAGAACTTTGCTTTGGGTGTACATGTATGTAATGCAGAGGTGAAATGCTCCCGGTTCAGACCGGATCATTTGATCCAGTAGCTATGGCAGCGGCTGGTTCGGAGAACCGGTAGCAAAAATCCCTGCCTCCCCCGTCCATGTCCAGCTGAACGGCACGATCATCAGAAGGTGTTTTTTCTACTTTTAAAAACATTTTTCTTCAGCCAAAAAAATGTTTTAAAAGGGAAAAAAAGCCTCTGATAATCACGCAGCTCAGCTGGGATCGTCAGAACCTTTCAAAAGCATTTTTTTACAACCTCTTCAGCCGAAGAGATTGTAAAGGGTTTTAAAGGGTTCTGGCGATCAGGCAACTCAGGTGGGATCGTCAGAGGAGCCTTTTAAAAGCACTTTTTCTACAACCTCTTTGGCTGAAGAAGTTGTAGAAAAAATGCTTTTAAAGGTAAAAAAAAAAAAAGGAAAGGAAAAATGACCAGGGATAAAAGCACATATTGCTTGTCAAATGCTATTAAAGCGAAACATTTTCCATATTGAATCAAATGTGAATTTTAATCATATTTGTCTGGTTTTGCTCAGTTTTTATAATTGTTGTTTTGTTAGTTGCGAAGTCATGTCCGACCCATCGTGACTCCATGGACAATGTTCCACCAGGCCTTCCTGTCCTCTACCATCCTCTGGAGTCCATTTAAACTCATACCTACTGCTTCAGTGACTCCATCCAGCCACCTCGTTCTCTGTCGTCCCATTCTTCTTTTGCTCTTAATCTTTCCCAGCATTAGGCTCTTCTCCAGTGAGTCCTTCCTTCTCATTAGGTGGCCAAAGTATTTCAGTTTCATCTTCAGGATCTGGCCTTCTAAAGAGCAGTCAGGGTTGATCTCCTCTAGGACTGACCGGTTTGATCGCCTTGCAGTCCAAGGGACATGCAGGACTCTTCTCCAGCACCAGAGTTCAAAGGCCTCAATTCTTTGGCGCTCAGCCTTTCTTAAGGTCCAACCTTCACAGCCATACATTGCAACTGGGAAAACCATAGCCTTGACTATACACACTTTTGTTGGCAGAGTGATGTCTCTGCTTTTTAGTACGCTGTCTAGATTTGCCATAGCTTTCCTCCCCAGGAGCAAGCGTCTTTTAATTTCTTGTCTGCAGTCCCCTTCTACAGTGATCTTGGAGCCCAGGAAAATAAAATCTGTCACTACCTCCATTTCTTCTCCATCTATCTGCCAGGAATTGAGAGGGCCGGATGCCATGATTTTAGTTTTCTTAATGTTACAATAGCCAATTCACCTTCTTTATTCACGTGATCATATAAATAATTCACATATGTGAGTTTATTTTTATATTAAAGATGGGGTGAATATTGCTCTTAAGTTATATGTTAGAATCACACTGTGTGGTCAACACTAGCTGTCTTTTCCTGAATAAACAGTAAACAGATTGGAAATATATTAATGAAGAATGTTGTAGAGATATATATATCTTATATGAACAAAAATTGGACAAGGCAAATTCCAAAATTTTTACAACGCTGATCTTAGGTAGCCTGAGGACTTCAGCCAGCCCTACAATCATTTGTCTCATTGGCCCTGAGATTTCAAGTATGATAAGCATATGCTAAGTACCTTGGAGCAAATTTTGAATAGAATAGAATAGAATTCTTTATTGGCCAGGTGTGATTGGATACACAAGGAATTTGTCTTTGATGTGTATGCTCCATTTGAGTGTATTTAGTTGAAGATTGTTCCGGTTGCACTACAAGGCTAGTTGTTCAACCTCCCGTCTGTATGCAGATTTGTCGTTGAATTTGAGACTAATCTTGACTACACAGAATGGATTTACTCACTCATAGATACAGCATTTTTATGGTCTCTCATATCATGGTGTATATAAATTGGAAAACAGGTCTTTAGTCTAAAAATTTGAAAGATGTAGCAGGAAGAACCGATGCTATCTCAGACAGTGGTGGATAGGACAAGGAGTATGGCTGTTTGTTGCTCTGGGTTAGAAATGCCTCCAGTGCAGTAATGTTCAGAAATGGCAGTTTTGATGTGGAGGGGAAGAGTATAGCTTGCAATCATGACATTTATAACTTTTGAGATTGTAATGAATGCAGTTGTCAGTACATGATAACATGCAAAAAAAGCAATAGCTTTTTATTTCCTCTTTTATCTCTCAACTTTTTTTCTGTACATTTCTCTACCCAACTTGAAGGTCAATTAACAGTGCCTTCTGAGATGCGTATTTGCTTTTGCATGTAATCACTAGAATATTCCCCATTTCAATCAGCCCCCTCTGGAACTGAAGCAGATGCTCAAAGGAGCACAAATACCAAGTATTTCTTTTCATATACAAATTCCATTTCATGTGTGCATTATCAAGTAAATCAAATTTATTCTCAGGTGTTACAGCAAAGCTAGGAAGATGATGTGTTACAATCAGTATTGAAATGGATAATCACTATAATTACATTTAAGCTTTGCGGAGCATAATCAGAGCTGTACTTGGTGAGTTCTGTGGTGTTTCCCCCCTCTCCCCCAATGTGCAGTTGTACACTATATAGATGTTGCAAACTTTGAAATCAAAACATTAAGAAATCCAAAGGTATCATCTAGATTCTAGAGTGTCCTACATGCATACCTATGAGTGTGCATGATATAATCAACGTTTTATGGGGCCTTCCGATTATGTTTTGGAGGGGTGTTAATACTGTTATACAATTTGCTGAAACATGTAATTGAGACTGTGTAGAAGATTGTATTGATCCAACATTTACAGTTTTCTGTTTCACCCCGTCCTCCTGACCTCCCTGTGTTCAGCCAGGAGATCAAAAAGTAAGGCTATGCTTGTATTCACTTGAATGAAACTCTCTGTTTCTCAGAGGAAGAAGATTGGAATAAAGTGTATGCAGCCAATAAGCATAAGGAATATGGTCAGCATGTTTTGTATAATCTGTCATCTATATGGTTTTAAAAGAGCTGAGACCTCTTGGGAAATATTTGTTTCTATAAATCAGAGGGGCTATCGATGTAGTCATGGGGCCGATTCAGTGAATCTGAAGAAATGTCAAAGGGTCAGAATATCAAGCCAAGTGAGCTCAGAAGCAGAGATGGGTTTCAGCAGGTTCTGACCAGTTCTGGAGAACCAGTAGTGGAAATTTTGAGTAGTTCGGAAAACTGTAGTAAACATTCTGACTGCCCCCCCCCATCTATTCTCTGCCTCCCAAGTCTCAGCTGATCGGGAGGAAATGGGGATTTTGCAGTAACCTTCCCCTGGAGTAGGGTGGGAATGGAGATTTTACAGTATCCTTCCCCTGCCATGCCCACCATGCCACGCCCACCAAGCCATGCCCACAGAACCTGTAGTAAAAAAATGTGAAACCCATCACTGCTCAGAAGGTGTCAGAAATTGACACCTAGTGAAGGAGACTCACTAGTATCTTGTCCATGATCAAGCTTTAGAATCATAACAATTCTAATTGTTGTGATTTAAGTTAAGATAGAGTTTAAGATACTGGACGATGGGTCTATGGACGAACAAGCATCTTCAATTCAAAACATACATCATATTAATGTTTTACATCCATCTGTTCCGGTTAATTTAATTGGAGAAAGCAGCTCTGGGGATCAGTAGAGAGCTTTTTCTTTCTTAAAAATTCAAGTACGTTTGGGGCAAAATTGAAGATAAATTTTCAATCATCCGCAATGTGTAAATAATAGGAATCAGGATCTTACCTGCTTCCTCAAATCAATAGGTTTTTTTTCAATATCAACTCCAAATTACGTCGTTAATATAGTGTGTGTTTTTATTCTTTAAACTTTTTAAATGGATTTACATTTTTTAAAAGAAGTTTAAGGGCTAGTACTTTAGTCTGCAATATACCAGCTTCCTATATTATTATTGATATTATTAAAGTTAGATAGGCAGAGAACCTGATGGACAACAAGTCAGGAAATCCTGGCATAGTACGTTAACCACTAATGACAATAAATCAAACTCAACTATCAGCCAGAGTCTTCCAGAAGCTAGGTCCATCATCTGACTTATTTTGAGCAAAAACTACTAGAAAAAGAAGTCAAGTCTTGATGAACATTTTTCCTTATCTTCACAATATAACTTTCCTGATGATTTTCAGAATGACTGGGTGATATTGGAAACAGCATTCTGCAGCACCTTGCTAAATATTTGGTACAATCTGGGCTGTGGTGTTGGAAAATTCATTCGGAAGAAGTTCATTTTGATCCATTTACTGTATGAGGAAATGAAAATGGGCTACAGAACTCCACAATTCAGAAAGGAGGAAAAATAAAACTGAACTTCACTGAAGTCCTCTGGCTGAATAGGCAATTATCTTCCTCTTCCTTGTACTTTTGCAAACCAAGGGAGCATTGTAGGTATGCACATCCAACTCCCTCTGCTGCTGCTTCCTTTGAATTGCTTCAAAATGACATTCTTTCATTCTTCTTTTGGTTTCACCGGGTTTATTTATTCGCTACATTTATTTCTCTTCTTTCCTCTCAACGTATAGAGCACTCTGTTCTCCAGTAAGAAAACAACAGAATTAATGCATTCCAGGATTTCAAGCAATGCATTATATTCATTCAACTACCCATAGATTTCCAAATGTTATTCTATTTCATTTTTAACAAATTTTTCTTAAAGAAAAATTATTTCCATTTGTTTTCACTCATTACATTTCACTCATGGAGATTTTATGTTTATAATGTGAGTGGTGTGTGTTTGTTTGATTGCTTTTTTTTTCCTATTAAAAGTTCCCAATAAAAAGATACGCTCAGTTTTCACGATTTCATGGAGAGGTTGGAACAATACAGAAGGTGATTTACGGTTGCTTTCTAAATCTTTTTCATCTTCCAAGTGCAGCTTCTGCTCTGACATTTTCTGAAATTCTCTGTCCAATACTAATTAGTTTCAGCCCTGCTTAGCATTTTCAAAATCAGCCAAGGTCAATTATAGGGTTCACCTTGTGGCTGCTTTCTGTTTTTAAGTGAGACATTTGTTAAGTGAGTTTTGCCCCATTTTACGACTGTTCTTGTCACAGTTGTTAAGTGAATCACTGCAGTTGTTAAGTTACTAACCCGGTTGTTAAGTGAATCTGGCTTTCCCGTTGACTTTGCTTGTCAGAAGGTCACAAAAAGTGATCACATGATCCCACAACACTGCGACTGTCATAAATATGAATCACTTGCCAAGCATCTGACTTTTGATCACACAATAGTGGGGATGCTGCAAAGGTCATAATTCTGGACAACGATCATAAGTTATTTTTTTCAATGCCATTGTAACTTTGAACGGTCACTAAATGAACTGGTGTAAGTTGAGGACTACCTGTAGTCCTTACTTAACAATCACAGTCGGGACCAGAATCTTGGTAATTGAGCTAAGTAGTTGTTACGTGAGATGTTTGAGTAACTGCTTCACTCAACGACTAGGTTGTAACACTCCCAGTTGCAGAAATTATCTCATAGGTTGGTAAGTGAACCAATCAGCCATTTACCTTGCCCACTTCTTTCTCAGCTTAAAAATTCAATCTCACCACTATGCAGACTGTCTTTTGCTGCCTCTAAATCTCATCTCACAAGATGCTGGAAGACCAGATAAAAGCAGAACAAGCAATAAAAATAGGGCTGCCATGTCTAAGCTACACAATCCAAGGAACCACTAGGTGGCAGCAAATCAGTAAGGAAGACTTCAGCTGTTTCCTGGCCTCTGGTGGTCATATGGATTTCTACAACATTCATAGCTGGGTTGATCAGAAGATCAGACAGAAAATGAGTGTACCAAGAGATGGAAGTGAAAAAAAGCTTTTTTTAAAAAGTCCAAATTGCCAGACATTACTTCAGTGTCTAGCATTAGCCTATATGGCACTTTTTCAGTCTTTCTCAGTTTGGCAGCTCTTTTGCTATGTTTGGACTACAACTCCCAGCCATCATGGAGGCTATGAATTTTGTGATATGTGATTCCAAACCATTTTGGGGGGGGGGGGGCATCAGTTTGGGATATAATGCTATAACATTATATTGTAAGTATTTCCTTTCAGTAGTCCAAAATCTCTCTGCGTTTGGCTTAGTGGACAATCGATGTCTAACAATACTACACATAGTGACATGTATATCTGTTAGCAGTTTTTGTTCCATGCTTGTACAGGCATTAGACATTTGTAAATGTCTAATGCCTGTATATTCCAATTACCTGATTCTTCTTCCAAATTAAAAAAAATGCAAAATCCTAACCCTCCTTTACCTTATTCTGTTCTGTACATGCTTCATCTTTATTTATTTTTCAAATTTCTACCCCACCTATCTCACCTAAGTAACTCTTGGCAATCAATTTACTGGAGTTTGTTTGTTTTTGTTTTGTTTCGTTTTGTTTTTCTGAGAGGCAGCTACCAGTACTATACATTATTCCAAGTCAGTGCACCAAAATATATGCATTGTGAGAACGTAAGAGTCACTTAATAGTTAAGATACCAGGCTAGGAACTTGGGAGATGGTGAGTTCTAGTCCTGCCTTAGGCATGAAGGCTGCTGGATGATCTTGTGCCAGGCACTCTCTCTCAGCTCTAGGAAGGAGGCAAGGGCAGACCATTGCTGAAATCTTGCCAAGAAAACCGCAGGGACTCATCCAGGCAATCACCAGGAGTCAAAACTAACTTGAAAGTACACACACACAAACACACACACACTTACACACTCTTGTTGGAACCTTGAAAGTTTTATTTCTAATCACTTTCCTAAGGATCACTTAAAAGTGTAGTTACATAGTTTTAGTCTGGAATAATTGTTTCAGATCAATATTTCATTTCTTACACTGTAGAACAAACATTATGTAATAAACACAATAGAAACATAAAAGAAAACGTTTAATAGCCCATTGGTGGTTTGTTATAACCACCATTTGATACAGACGTAATATAAAGATGCTTGGATGTTACCCCATTATGTGGTCCCAAGATACACATCCAGAATGTGTCTGAGGAATTGTGCCACATGAAGTTAAGCAGAATAGTTTTTCTGCTCCTTCTCTCATGGTATACTGTACGTGCATTTTAATCCACATTTCATTGCTTTCAAAATAAAAAGAGCTGAACATTTTCAGTCCAGTTCATGGTGATCGTTTTTTGTTTCTTCCTAGCTTTTATTTTTTTGCAAGTGTAGGGTCCATTTTTTTCAGATCAACTGAATGCTGATTTATTGATTATGGCAGGAATTGACTGACTGGCTTGTTGCTCAGGCCTGATCTTATGAGCTGAGATAGAGTGACCGGCCCAAAGCCACCCAGCTGGCTTTAATGCCTTAGGTGGGACTAGATCAGGAGTGCAATTCAGCAGGTTCTAACGGGTTCTAGAGAACCAGTAGCGGAAATTTTGAGTAGTTCGGAGAACTGGCAAATACCACTCTGGATGGCCCCAGAGTGGGATGGCAATGGAGATTTTGCAATATCCTTCCCCCAGGAATGGGGAAAGAATGGAGATTTTGTAGTATCCTTCCCCTGGAGTGGGGTGGGAATGGAGATTTTGCAATATGCTTCCCCCAGAGTGGGGAGGGAATGGAAATTTTGCAGTATCCTTCCCCTGCCACACCCACCAAGCCATGCCCACAGAACTGGTAGAGAAAAATTTTGAATTTCACCCCTGGACTAGATTCACAGTCTCTTGATTTCTAGCCTGGTGCCTTACCCACTACTAGACAAACTGGCTATACTTTGGTGATAGGATTTTAATTTTTAAATAAGGTGGGTCTCTAGCTGAAAAAGTTGTCCACGCTTGTCTTAGTGTAGCTTATTTTGTGAGACTTTCATGGTTGGAATGAAATCCCCGTTACAGTAGTTAATTAGTTCCTATATGTGTGTGTTTTCTCTATTGGTGTTATACTACAGTTAACTATTTCCAGAGTACTTTTATAAATATAAATGCACATTAGGCTTTTTCTCAGTTACTGTACCTTACAGCCTTGGATAATTAGATTGGGAAATGTATCCTGCATTCAGAGTATTGGTTTTCCATTTGTAAACACGGCACCCTGCTTGTGGTCTACCCAGAGGGAAACAGGATGCTTGGATTGCTTAATTCTTTGGTATGATCCAACAGGACTCTTTTTTATGCTCTCAATACCTTTAGCTCAAAGGCAGAACTTGAATTGCTTATTGACTCGAAAAATGCAGAGGGCCTCTCTAAGGTAAAGCCTAAAAGGTAAGAAAGCAATCTACTGAAATATTGGAAGAAATTGTTAAAAGGATCTTAACGGAGGAGCAATGGGGGGCCCAAGTAGTGAGTCTAAGCAGAGCGCCTGAAGTAACACACAGTTCTAGAGCTTTGAAGATAGGGTCCTTTCCTGTGTACTGTGTGTGCACTTTTGTGCATATGTACTTAATTCATTGGGGGAAATTCCCAGATACGATGTGTAAGATTTTTCCTTGAAGAGTTCAGTCCTGTGGCTCACTGTTGGTGGATGAGTATTGAACACTGTTGTCTGAATCTGCTTTTCATGTATGGGAGAAAGAAATAAACTAACAATGCTTAGCTGGTAGTGGGGAATGTGAAGAATTAAATCTGTTTAGGCTGGCAAGCTGCAGATCATGGGCTAGCAAGCTGTTCGTCACACAGAATTTTCCATTGGCAGACAGCTGTTGAAGTCTTACTAGCTTAGCCACCTGTCAGACAGTTCAAGCACACTTTTTAAAAAAAATTAGATTCATAGTCTGTCATGTAAGCCAGCTATTGTGGATTTTTTTTCCAGTTATGTGTGCAGAATCAGTGAGACAACATTGGCTTTGATAACGTAATCACACTGGTTCTTCTGGTGGCCTTATGCAGCAATTTAGCATTGTTCTTGATTTATAAAACTTTTACAGTAGCCAATAGTAGTCACTGCAGAAGCAAAAATCCAGGTGCAGACAGGTTGACATTGTCCAAAGTGGCAGACTTCTGCCCTGCTCCAGTGAAACTGTGGATCAAAGTGACCTCTTTGAATTGCGTATACTATGTGTAAGCTTCCCTTTGAAAGGAAAAATACTAGTCAGGATTCTTGTGCTGTCATGTTAATCTTTTTCCTAATTATTCAGAGACATGTTGCTGTTTTATTATTGCAATTCCAGTCCTGATTGCTGCTAAGAAATTCTGACAAGTTGGCCCTCCCCAGCAATCTTTCCCAATTGAAATCAATGTTCTACATAACACAGAATTAGCACTCTTAGAAAAGGCCTCTAAGGAACAGACATGACAAGCTATGTGGCAAGTACTAGACAAGCATTTATCAGGCAGAAACCTCTGTGGAAGCCAGATGTCCAGACTCTCTGCAGCTCAAGCCAGACTGGCAGTGCCCTGCAATCAGAGTGGAGAGGAATGCCCACAGCAACCTGGAGTGGCCAATAGGAGCTGGGCAAATCCCAGTCCCGGCCTGTATCATCAACCACATGGTCAGAGAGAAAAAAGGATCTGATTATTATAATATATGGGATTTATTTAATTAATGGTTAGAGAATAAATATGAAAGTAATGGATAGTAAAGTTAAATAAGTTAAGAAGAGAAATGTTATGATAATAGTTATGTTAAGTATGAAGTATTAATAGTAAACTAAGAGTAGATATAAATAATGAATAGGGTGGTAAGCTTTAAGTGTTATGACACAAAAAATTTGTACCCAGACGTCACACTATTTAATGAATGATGGGATGTTTTGTATTAAAAGAAAATAAAAATAAATTTAAAAAAATACATGATCAGTGAATCATGCTGAATCATATCCAAGGAAAAAAATTATGTTGTGAGAAGAGACCAAACACTACTTTAAAATTGGATCAGCTAAGGAGAATTTTAAGTTGCCTCAGTATGGGTTGGGAGTAATCTACATCATAAAGACATAGCAGATAAAAAGTAGTTGCTGGGGCACATTTGTGCCATGGTTAGGGGCCAGCAAGGAAAAGCCCTAAATCTCTCTGGCAAAATAGAAAAAGATACAGCTAGTCCTCGAGTTACAACAGTTCACTTAGTAATAGTTCAAACTTATGACAGCACTGAAAAAAGTGACTTAGGATCATTTTTCACACTTATGTCCATTGTAGCATCCCCATGGTCACATGATTTACATTTGGCTGCTGGTTGATATTTATGATGGTTGCAGTGTCTCGGCGTCACGTGATCCCTTTTTGTGACCTTCTGACAAGCAAAGTCAATGGGGAAAACAGATTCACTTAACAACCACATTACTAATTTAACAACTGCAGTGATTCACTTAACAAAAGTGGCAAGAAAAGTCGTACAATGGGGCAAAAACTCTATAAACGTTGGAGTCGATTGTGGTCATAAGTCGAGGATTACCATTACTCTGTTCTTATTTCCTGCTCTGAATGCATCCATTTTCATCGTTTCATTTGTCATTAAGTTTCCCGGTTGAGTACTTGTACAACTTTTCAGTGCAACATTCAATTTGGTCACTTTTACCACACAAAGTACTAAAGGAGTCAAAGTGCCAGTCTAACTGTTTCCTGTGTTGTTCAGTCATTTGTGCCAGTGGTGAAATCTGAACCGGTTTACTACCGGTTTGCTGGCTGCGCATGCGCAGTGCGCACCACGCACCAAATGTGATGTGCGTGAGCATGCACAGTGCATGCCAAAAGGAGGCATGGGGGAAGTAGAACAGCGCGTAGGGGGTGATCAACTGTGACACGCAATCTTTTTTTTTACTTTTAAAAGCTTTTTTTTACAACCTATTTGACCGAATATGTTGTAAAAAAATGCTTTTAAAAGTTTAAAAAACGGCTCTGATGATCGCGCAGCTCAGCTCTGATCATCAGAGCCTTTTTTTACCTTTTAAATGCATTTTATAAAAGAAGTGGCAAGCGGGCGGGCATGAGGAGGGGAGGGCAGGGATTTTTGCTACCGGTTCTCCGAACCACCCGCCACCATCGTTACCAGATCGGCTGATCGGGTCCAAAACGGGAGCATTTCACCTCTGATTTGGGCATAGTAATTTTTAATGTGGTTTCATACAAAGCTCTGACTCTTGCAAAGCATACTGGAATTTCCTTTTCAATTTTGTATGCATGTGTCGGTGTGTATTTAGAAAGCCACATTGGCATACTTTTTTATTTGGATGTAATTTTGGTCCATTAAATCACAACTACTTGATCTACATTCAGACTCATGTTTTAGCTATGTTCTGCTAAGAAATATATTTATGTAGATGCCTAAATAGGTGCTTTATAGTCCTAGGGTGCGTATTAAAATATTCATTTTCACCCAGGGATGAAATAGAGCAGGTTCTGACAGGTTCTGGAGAACCGGTAGCGGAAATTTTGAGTAGTTCGGAGAACTGGCAAATACCACCTCTGGCTGGCCCCAAAGTGGGGTGGGAATGGGGATTTTGCAATATCCTTTTCCCATGTGGGGAGGGAATGGAGATTTTGCAATATCCTTCCCCTGCCACACCCATCAAGCCACACCACACCACGCCACGCCCACCAAACCACGCCCACAGAACCGGTAAAACAGCAGTAAAAAAATTTGGATTTCATCACTGTTTTTACCTGGTTCTCGTTTAGAGAAGTAGAATAGCCCCTTAAACAAAATAAATACTTCCTCTGATTTTGAAGACAAACTGGTCAGAATGAGCCACGTTCAACTTCTGAGACAATTCTATATGTCTAGGAAAGGAATTCCCCATTTCATCTTTCTATGTAAAGTGTGATTGTTTATTTTTTTGACCCCTCACCCTTCTTAAAACAGCAACTCCTTTCAATGTATTTTCCAACAATTTAATTAAGCAATTCATTATTTTTTAGCTATGTCTGGAGCAAAACAAATAAGCAAAACAATAGGCAGAAAGCAATAAAATAAAATAAATGACAGGTTATTTTATTTATGTCATGTTATTTATAAGTGACAATTATTGGTCAAATAATTATAGATTAAATATTCAGGTTCATTATAAATACAGCACATCTGACTTTTAATGATGCTTGCTATAATATTAGTGACCACTAGATGCCCTTCTGCATTATACTAAAAGAAATAGGGGTGATGGTGTTAATTCAATAATTAAAATTAAGATGGTGATAGTATCCTAACTTTTCTGACAATTTCTGTAAGCATTGTTTGGGTTCACCAAATACTATATCTCTATGCCGAAGGGATTAGGTAGTATGCTTAGGAAAACCCCATCAAGAATTTAGAATCTGGGTTATTACTTCTAGTTACAGAACAAGGTAACAAAAAACTACATGTAAAATCATAGAGATTTAATAAGCTATCTTCTATTTAACCTAGCTAAATATGCTTTTTCAATAATTTGGGATATAGTATTTAGTATTTAGGAGATAGCGACTGATGCCTTTTAATGATTAATAGTTGTGCGTCTGAGATATGTACTCTTCTGGAACACATATATGTTTTGTTTAAGCATATATTAAGGAAAATGTTTTAACATAGCCATAAAAGGGGATATAACTTTGTTTTGAAGAGGGCTGCTGCTGCTTTGAAAAGAAAGCATTGCTCTATTTTTTTTCTGAATATTTCAAAATGAACAAGATGTCACAAAAAAATTAGTAAATATCCAGCATTCTTTCCTCAGGAGAGCAACTATAAGTTTTCTTTTGCTCAGGAAAAAAAAACAAAAAATATTATAACCATGATATCTGTTTTTAAATCTGTGAGACATAGTTTTCATAGAGACCTTCCCAGCCTTTAGGAAAGCACTGAAGAGACGGTTATATTGCTGTGCCTGGAAAATCTACTGCTGGTGGGGAGCCCTTATAGTGGTTATGTTCAACTGATATAAGGATGGTTTCTGCTGCTATAATGATTTTTTGTTTTAAATAGAGTACGGCTGGTTTTTATATGTTTATATTTTGGTTTTTCACTTGGTTTTATTGGATTTGTTTCATCACTTAGATGTGATAGGTAATCATACAAATTGAAATAACTTTATACTGAAGAATAAATTTGCTTAATGGCCATATGGCTTGCTTAACAACTACAGTGACTCACTTTAGGACTATCATAAAACAGTCATAAAATCAAATCAGGTCACATGATGATTCACTTAATGATCTCAATGGCTGTCAACCAAACTTAAGGACTCAGTTGCTGTTAATTGAGGACCATGTAATAATAAACATATTGCAGTACCTGGATAGCACAGAGTAGAAGAGAAAGAATTGGGGAAAAAGTCACCAAAAATAAAAAGACCTACAAACAGAAGTAGAATATCTTGGCAAAGAATTTATGCCAGATATCAAGGAAAGGGGGAGAAGATATCAATAGCAACAACACGTAGACTTAAATAATGCTCCATAGTGCTTTACCGTGTCAGCATATTGCTCCCAACAATCTGGGTCCTCATTTTACTGACCTTGGAAGAAGGAAAGGCTGAGTCAACTTTGAGCCGGTCAAGATCAAACTTCTGGCTGTGGGAAGAGTTAGCCTGCAGTACTGCATTTAACAACTGTGCCATCATGGCTTCTGTTCTGTTCAGTTCTTTTTTTATATATATGGCCTGTGATTTATTTTCCCAAACCAATATATATGCTATAAAACTGTTATTCACGGTATTCTTTAAAATGTTGTCTTGCTATTCTCCAATCAAACAATGTATATATTCAAAGAAAGATTGATGTATATCAGTAAAAATAAATACAGTAGCTTATTATTTAGTGGGCTTTTTTAAAAAAAACATGATCAATGAAATATGTCCAGTTTGATGGGTCAGGCTATACTGACTCATAGTGCACCAATTTATAAATTGTGTTGGCTTCTTGATCCATTTCTGCTTCTTCTGCAAGAACAAAGACAATGGAAACTATTTAACTTTAGTGAATTTACAGTTAATCGAAATGCTTGTTTCAATGTTGTGTAGTGCTCTCATAAAAAAGGGGATAGGGAACTTTGACATTTATACTGTGGTCTTCCTGGCATTTGCAAGGGAGTGATAAATATTATATTGCATGATTCATCGATTTGAGCTGTAATCCTTTTCAGGTGTTTGTCAAGGGTCTGAATTGCAATATTACTGTCTCCCTAACCTCTGCCCCTTAGTGTGAAGCAGATCAAAAGCTTGGTTATTAAAGAAAATTCCCTTTGTTGAAACTGCCCCACTGTTGGGAGGGCAACAGTTTTACCCAAGTTGACCAAATTCTGGTTGTTTAGTCAGAAAGTTGTCAGCTGGCTCTTTCTGAAAACCCTGAACATGAAACCACCCCCAAAAAATTCCTTTTTGCTTCCCACTCTATTTCGTTCTCTGGTGAAACGCTCTTGACTTGTTAAGGTTTGTAGACCATCTGGGATGAAGCATTTGTGACTCAATTTGTGTTATAGCTTTTGTTGATGTGAGCAGCATATTAAAAATTCCACTTTGGGGCCTGTTTCCTGTTTGAAACTACAGCTGTGTGCAGCTTCTGACTAAGCTGGCTTTAAAACAGCACAGGTAGTCCTTTTTAGCGACTGCCTCATTTAACAACCATTCTCAGTTACAATGGTGATGAAAAAGTAACCTTATACCAATCTTTTCATTTACAACCTTCACGAGTCTGTAAAGCATAGGAAAACTGAAGTACAATCAAAAACACAGTTGCAAGTTCACTTGGTTGCTTTGGGAGTTGCCAGTCCCAATTATGGTTGCTAAACAAAGATTACCCATATCATCTTTATTCTTTTTACCTTTCAGTTCCTTTAGTTTTGGATCAAATGCTGACTATTCTCTTAATTGCGTTTAGGAGATCAGGCAAGATGTATGACAGTGACCCTTCCTCCTTGTCTTCCTCCTCTCCTATTTTCTTTTCTGAACTAATCACAGTGAACATCAAATGCTGGTATGTGAACTGTTTTAAATACTAACTGGGACAAACTTGCAAACTAGAATTTGAAAATTCGAATCATAATTACATATTGTTCATTCAGTTTTAGATGAAGTTGAATATAACTTAGGTCTAATTTTTAACCAATATTGGTTGAATTTAGATCCCTTTGAATTTTGATTAATTATGATTAACTTTTCATGTTGATTCTACTGTAATTTACGTAGAAGTAAATTTGGATGGATCCTACCTGTAATTTATCTTCTGCCATTCCTTTGCTTCCTTATCACATGGTGGTGGAACATCAGAATGTGGAATTTTGAGGCACCCAAAGTATGAGTAAAATGTACAAGTTGTTGCATTAGTTCAAGTTTATTACAGCCATAGGCCAGAACAAATAAAAAACACTCAGTAAATATACAATTAAAAATTCAAGTATAAAATAATACATAACAGATAAAATCTATGATAAAAACCAGTTATCTGTTATGTAACTTAAAATTAAAATACTACTGACATCAATTGTGTATAATACCATTCCTATAATTAAACTACATGATCTCAACCAATAGGGTCACTTCCTAATTTACATGCGTGGAGAGCCATCAAGTATGTGAGTAAATGTATTTTTCCCATATATCTCCAAAAGGTTGGCATCAGTTGACATTTATAATTTGGTAACCAATTTTTTTCTTGTGGACATTGCAGCAACACAAAATTTTGCCACTGCATGTGTGATAGCCGGATTTGAGTCTTGGAGGAGAAAGTCTACATAACAGTTGTCTGTCCTCCCTGGCAATCTTTCTAGTAAGGGGAGAATATATATTGACCTACATACTCTATTTAACTCATAGTGCAATAAGACATGTGAGATATCTTGAACTTCTCCTTTACCGCATATACATACCCGTTCTGCTATTAGAGTTTTCTTGTACCTACCCTGGAGAAGTGCTGAGGGGAGAATATTAAATCTGGCTCTGAAGAAAGCTATTCTTTGTTTTGGGGAGATCAGATCATTCAGATATCCTGCTGATTCCCACACACCTTGTTTGATTTTGTCCCTACTGTGGAGATGCAACCTGTTCAACTCTTCTTGGAACTCCATGTCCTTCATTCTATCAATTACTACTTGCTTTGCTTTGTCAAAGCCTAGGGACATTAAGAATATCAGTGAGAGCCCGTAAGAGCCCAGCTTGTGATCTATCGCCTGTTTCCAGGGGGAAGGGAAGTTGTCTATCAGCATTAGCGGAGACAGTCCCTCTGGAAAGAAACGTTGTACAAGTTGTTGCAAGTGGAAGAGATAGATATATGCTAGCATTTTCAATGAATTTTTAGACTTCTCCTGCTTGGACTTTCTCTTTATATGGGATCACAGGAAGTAAATGTTTACAATATTATCCTTGTGTAACAAAGCTGAAGAAACTTTGGCCCTTAAGTTGCTATTGATGTATAATTTCTAAGATTCTTTCCCTTAAAAAAATGTTTTCATTCTTTAATATATGAACGCCTACATGCCCTCAAGACCTAACGTGTAATTGTTTCAGAATTTTAAACAATTAGTTTAAAACTTTTTGATTGCAATAACTTGATGCATCATTAATTTTGCATTTATCGGAAGTATCAGTTCCCAAGATCCATTTTAAATTAGCAAAAGATGGAGCAGAAAGGATACAAGGCAGAACAGCCTGTATCAGTTCAGAATTGAAGTCTTATGTCACAGCTCTATAAACAAAAATCAAAAGCTGTTCTACTGATAAGATGGTGAAATCATTCATCTTTTAACTACCACTTTCATTTCACCTTTGGGCTGCAGAAACTAATATCTGGGATCCTTCCGTGATTCATTTATGGTTGCTAATTTATTTTCTCAGAACTGCAGCATAAATTAGATCAAATCAGAAGCTAAGAGTTTTTCAGTTTCGCTTCACCCAAATTCTCCTTTAAAAAGGTAAGGGCAGCAACTCACCAGATCTGGTAAATCACTCCCACTTGAGAAAAATTCATGAAAACAATGGCAGGAAACGCTGAAGGGTGGAAACAATCCATAGAGCACAACATCCACAAATCAAGAAGCTTCCTGATTGGCTTGATTTGCAAGGGACAAGAGCACTTGGAAAAGCCTTAAAATATTGTTTCCAAGGGGCTGAAATGTTTTTTTCATTACAGAGAATTTGTCACATGCTACCTTTGTAATTTTTTTAAAAAAACCTTGTACAAACAGAAACTCTTAAGGGGAAAAAAATCAAGCTGGCGGAAAGGAGGCAGGATACTGCTGTTGATACTTAAGACTGTCATCTAAAACTGATGGTTTTAAACATCATATGATGGAGAGAAATCCATCCTTGTCTTCGCATTTTTCCTCTCTCTGTTTACTTCTCTAATTGCAGTTTGCCCCGGGTTTCTGAATGGGCATTATATTTTCTTGTTTGACCAGTAAAAACTTCATTCCAGCAGCTAGTATTTCTATTTTTTATTATACCTTTGCTCCTTTCATAGCTTATTAGAATGTATCACCTCTTATATAGGGATCTATAAGAAGATATCTTCCAGTTCTTTGGAATGCTACTAGAATTTCCGTGTTGCATTATGTAATAATTTTAATTTTCTTCTAAGATATTTTCTCATCATGTTCAATGTGTGTTGTGTATTTTTTGGATTCTTTTATATTATTTCCCCAAGTGTTGGCACTTTTTGGCTCAAAAGTTGATCAATATATTAAAAATTATATCAAAACACTTTATACTAGGGCTACCATACTACCATATGAACTTGAAAGTATATCTATTGAATAGTGCAACTTACTTTAGAGTAAGCATACATAGGATGGGTTGCATATTCTACCATTTTTGCCATTATTTGCATTCCATTGACCTTTGTTGCATATGTGAGTATATCCTTAAATGACTTAACGAACTCAGAGAAGCAAACATATATAGCTTTACTGTGATTGTAGAATCCAAGGGGAACTTGTAAAAGGGGATGTATTTGATTATTGATCTCATAATGAAATCTACCACAGCTGCTTAAATATACATAATCTCAAAATTTATGGGTTATAATTGAATATTTCCTATCAATTCCATGAGCTTTGTCAGACGTGACATGTGAAATTGGAGCAATCTAACCCATCAAACCTCACCTGCATGTATACTATGTGAATCCCAGTTTAATTTCTGTGCTATTTCTATTGTTGCAAACACTAAGAAAGACTTTGGACCTTACAAATGATGGCTGGCTGTGATTTGTTTGGAAGTATGTCTACTGCAGATGAAAAGGACCATAGAGACCATTCTGTTGCAGTAGAAAAATTAATGGGCTGTCTTTTGATAAATTAGTGTTTTCTGAGTGGTTGTCCCCATCTTGATAGCCATTTTGTAAAAGCTAGCTACCTCCATGGGCGTAACCACAAGATGTCCTGAAAATGTTGATACCCATCAAAAAGGATACTATTTCCTATCTGTGTATTAAATCTGTATCATAGAACCTGCTGTAGCTAAATCAACAGACAGTACTGGGGCTCTGGGTACAGAACTGCATTATTTATAGCCTGTTATTGTGCACAATAGGTACTTTTCAGGAAGAATAATATTTATACCCAGACTGTTTATAGTCTTAAACCTGTTCTTGAGGATAGGGTTGGGCCACAAGGACATGACAAAAAGTTGTTCACTGAAACTCCCATGTTATACCAGAGCATAGGTAAACAAACAAATTAGGAAAATCTTTCAAAGCGCCTACCAGGAAAGGATTGAATTTTCAATTTTGCCATCTCTGCTAACTCTATCAATTTTTGCAGCCATTCCTCCATTGTGGGGATCGAGGTGTTTGGATCACTAATTGATCATCTTAATTACAGGCTAGTTGCCATATACTCCAGCAAGACATTGTTAGTGAGTTTCTCTTTTGATCCCCAATCACATGGTTACATAGCACACCCATCCAGTCATATGACCCCCCACCACCAAGCCACGCCCACAGAACCGGTAGGAAAGAAATTCAGATTTCACCACTGCCTTACAGCATCTTGCCAACAGGCTCTATTCTCACAATTATCAGAAGGCTCCTTCTCCAAATCATGCATGAGAACGATGGTATTGACTAGCCTTTTTAGCCTAGGAAGATACAGTTAGAAAGGTTTCTAGCCTCAGAACAATGGCATTCAATAGTCTTCTAGCCCTAGGAAGCAAATGAATCTTCAGGACCTGAGGCTTTTTCCAGAGGCCCACCAAGGAGCCTCTCTTCCCTGAATGTAGGGGAGGGAAAATCCTTCACCACACTGCAGGAACAGACCTCAAATTCTGTGTCCCTTCCATTTGAAACCTTCCTTGCTGACTTCTCCATTGACTTTCTGGCAAAGCCAGCAGAGAAAATTGCAAATGGTGATCACTCGGCAACTGGTCATAAATGTGAGCCAGTTGCCAAACACTTGAAATGCAGTTATGTGATGGAGGATGGAACTGCCTTTTAGGCAGGGGTGAAATGTAAAATTTGTTACTACCAGTTCTGTGGGCGTGGCTTGGGGGGTAATGTGACTGGGTGGGCGTGGCCAACTTTGTTTTTTTTACGTTTAAAAGCATTTTTTCTACAATCTCTTTGGCTGAAGAGGTTGTAATAAGCCTGTGATGATCAGGCAACTCAGCTGGGATTGCCAGAGGAAAAAGGCTTTTAAAGGATTCTGACGATCCCAGCTGAGTTGCCTCATTGCCAGAACCTTTTTAAAGCATTTTTTGGGTCGGCCGAAAAGGTTGTAAAAAAAAATGCTTTTAAAAGTTTCTGGCAATCAGACAACTTAGCTGGGATCGCCAGAGGAGCCTTTTAAAAGCTTTTAAAGTGTTCTGACGATCCCAGCTGAGCCGCACAATCATCAGACGCTTTTTTTTAACGTTTAAAAGCATTTTTTCAGCCGAAGAAAAAATGCTTTTAAAAGTAAAAAAAAAAACACCTGATGATCGCTTGGCTCAGCTGGGGCGGGGGGGGCAGGGATTTTTGCTACCGGTTCTCTGAACCACCTGCTGCCATCACTACTGGATCGGGCGACCTGGTCCAAACCAGGAGCATTTCACCCCTGATTTTAGGCCTGTTGGAAGTGTTTCATGGGCTGTAAAGTGCCTTTTCCAAGGCTGTTGTGACTTTGAATGCTTATTAAATAACTGATCTTAAGTCAAGGATTATCTGTACACCTGGCGGTTAATAAAAATATACTTTAATTTTGAAAGAAAAACGAAATCTGTTAAAAAGGACCACCCAACAGAGAGAGTTCCCAACAATAATTTGAATAAATTTCGTCCAGTCCAGTCAAAGATTAACTGTAAGAAGAAGTTATGTTATAACTTGTCTATTTTGAGCTATGTTGGAAAAAAGATTTTTCCCGGAGAAGCTGTCCCCTACAGTTCAGTGGTTCATCACTTGGAGCAGTCAGAAAAGTTGATCTAGCAGTTCCTGACACCAGTGATGCTTTATTTCTAGGTATAAGCATATATTAATCCCCAGGGACCTCATTTGTTTGGCCATTGCTATGAAATAAACGTCAGATGGAATTCTGAACACAAATAATGAAAAATAATTAACTGTGGGAAAGCTTCAAGATGGAACATCCTTCAATGTGGACATGGAAAAATGCTGATGTTCTCAACAAGAAACTGTTGACTTATTTAGAATGTGGAATTCAAACATACAAACTTCTGCTACACAATACCCCAAGCCTAACAACTGTTAATAAGAAATCCCAAAAAATTCTGAATAGTGGACGTTTGGAGAACTTGGAGAGAGCAGAATAGAAGAGAAAGAACTAAAGAAAATCATAAAATGCAAAGACCTGAAAATAAAAGTAGAACAACTGTGGCAAAAGAAGGCAAAGGTTATGCCAATAATAACAGGCCCTTTAGATGCCGTCCCAAAACAATTGGAACACCATTTGAACACCATTGCAAGTAATAAAATCACCACCAGTCAATTGCAAATGATTTCATATAGCAACTATGAATTGTTAAAAACATATAAAACAACTCAAAGAAAAAAAAGAAAAAGAAAGAAAGAAAGAACAAGGCTGGCAGAGATAACAAATCCAGATGGGAACAAAGAAAATGAAGAAAAGAATGCTTACATCCCAATAATAAAAATAAATAAAAAGAATGGGTACACAAAATCCCTTATTGGCAGAAGCATGCAAATATGTAAGGCATATGGTTCTGGAGACAGAACCAGCAACACACAGCTTGAAGGCTTTGGCTTTTCTTCTATTTAAATTCACCTTCTTTGCAACACCAGAAAAGTACTCTCAAAAAGTACACTAAAGTACACTAACTCTATCACTCTATGTCTGCTTCTCCCCTTGGCAACAATTTAATTTCCTCTTCTGGTAAGAGGGGGGGGGGGATAATGCTTCAGGCTCAAGTGTTAAGCAGGCATGATTTGGGAGTTTCCCGGATTGTGCAAAATCAAATTATTTATTTTATTTATTTACATTTATATCCCGCCCTTCTCCGAAGACTCAGGGCGGCTTACAGTGTGTAAGGCAATAGTCTCATTCTATTTGTATATTTACAAAGTCAACTTATTGCCCCCCCCAACAATTTGGGTCCTCATTTTACCTACCTTATAAAGGTTGGAAGGCTGAGTCAACCTTGGGCCTTGTGGGATTCGAGCCTGCAGTAATTGCAGGCTGCTGTGTTTTAATAACAGGCTATCTTACAGCCTGTGTTTTAATAACAGGCTATCTTACAGCCTGAGCCACCACGGCCCAAAATATATTTAAATATATTTTTAAAATATATTTTTAAAAACTAAGAATCAGAATCATTCTGGGACAATTGCCTTCTGCAAGCTTGTCTGAATGAAGAGAAAAGATGGCACATATAGCATTTTTCTAAAGCAAGAGAAATGACATAAGATGACTTAAGAGGATGTCATCACAATTCTACTTTACTTCAAGCAAATGCATTTTCTAGCCCTCCTAATAGAGCCAGCCTCTTTAAAGTCTGGGAAGTCCATTCTGCTTTCTGTCAGCTTCTAGACCAAACTGGCCCAATATGAAATAGTCCATATGCCTTAAAGTTCCCAAGGTTTGAGATATCCTATTCTAAGCACAGTTTATCATGTGCTTACTGAGTAGCAACTGCCTTTTGGACAAGTCATCGCACTGAAGTGTCCCTTAATGATAATAGCCCCCATAAAGATTTGGCTACATATGATGTGTCAAGATGTCTACCAGTTCTCGCTCAACTTTTCAGCACAGGTGGTTCAACTATTTCTCCCATGGGGGGGAGGATTTGAAGTTTGAAAGTCATGATCGAGCTGTTCATACCTTTCCCTTGAAAAGGAATAAAAATGATCATGCTCTTTCTAATCTTAACAAGATTTTGCATTCAGCACAAATCTCACTCAAAGTCACTTCTGGATTACATTTTGAATGCCAGCTATTATATTATTATTATTATTATTATTATTATTATTATTATTATTATTATTATTATTATTATTATTATTATTATTATTAAATTAAATTTTTATACCGCCCTTCTCCCGAAGGATTCAGGGCGGTGTACAGCCAAAGATAAAACACAATACATATACAATTAAAACCAACAATTAAAACCTAGCAAATTACAAAACTACAACCCACAGCTTACATATTTTAATGGTTTATCAAAAACTGCCCTTTTCCAATTTGTTATTGGGTTCGTTAATGTAGTCATAACTTGGTGGCCAGTGCTTTTCAGTATTGTTTGTTTATAATTATTAGACATCCAACTCCAATTGACTCTGGACAT
Organism: Ahaetulla prasina; assembly: GCF_028640845.1. Lineage (NCBI taxonomy): Eukaryota > Metazoa > Chordata > Lepidosauria > Squamata > Colubridae > Ahaetulla > Ahaetulla prasina. The sequence continues at coordinate 209,624,267 of NC_080540.1, forward strand.
GTACAAACTAAAAAATAAAAGCAAAAGCAGCTAAAACATTAAATCAAATGGGAAGTCCTGACTAAAAATAACATTAGTAATGGAAGCAAATATAGTTAGGATTTCAGTCTCAGCCTATGAAGGTATTTTTAGGAGTAAATAACTGAAAACAATGAAATCTACAGTATATCCAAGAAAATTCTTAGAATTATGGCAAAATCAAAATGAAACCACTCCCTCATGGCTAAATGAGTACTTTCCATTAGTTCTTAAGATAGCCTCAAATTATAACAGCATAACATTTGCTGTCCTACTGGCCATTTCTATTCTGCTGTTGACATAATGATGCCAAATATACAGTATTTGTACTTATTTGCAGTGTAGAGGGCACATTAAAGTCAGGATTCATGTATTCTCTGGCTTTGCTTCCCCACCCCACCCCCACCCTTTCCCCCCAAAATGACACCAGCCAGCCGGAAACCTTTAACCATTAGATTGTAGAACTGAGGGTGGAAGAAGAATTTCAGCAGGAGCTCAAGTGATATAAGCTGGCTTTGGGCTCTGTTTGGACAGAAGTTTATTACTATTCCAGAACAGCATTACTAGAATACTATACTAATACTAATACTAACTGATTATCAAAAACCCTTTGAACACGCTAGCATAAAACATTTGTGCCAAACCAGAGCTGATAGTTTGTTCCTTTTGCACTTGGGTTTATGTTGGAAGAACACTAAATCAGCATTCAAAAGCAGCCTGAATTAGAGTGGACAGACTTTGTGAGTTGTGCTATGAAGCAGCAGAGAGTGAATTTATGTCTCTCTTCCACTCAGGCCTGAGGAAAGGGGGGTGCAGCCGGTACATTGTTCCGGAGCCCATGGAACTCAAAGGGGGCCCATGAAGGGGAAATTTTTCTTTACATTTTTACAAAATCAATTTTTTTTAAAAAAACAATATTGGATATATACTTCATACTCTATACTTCGTGTGTATAGCAAAACCACCTTGCAGCCTTGTTTGACATAACCTTTATTACTCTGAAACTCAGTGAACAATTATTTATGTAATTTATTGAATTTTAATTTCATTACTTATTTATTTTAAGTTTGCAAGTTTAGTTTCATTTCGTTTATGAATATATTTTATATTTCACTTCAGTTTATGAAATGAGGTGAGGGGGCCCAAATTAGTCTTGTTCCAGCACTTAATAATCCTCTCAGCGGCCCTGCTTCCACTTCTCCTTGCAGTCCTCTCTAGCTGCCAGCAATGAGCAGCTGCTGTTGGGGCCGATCCCAGTCTCCATATCAGGAACTGCTTGGAGACCGGACAGGTATAGGGAGAGAACCTGATATGAAGAAACAAATTCTTCCACTATTAAGAGTAAAATGCCCCTGGAAGACGGTGTCCATGAAACAGGGGGAGGGGGCATAGGCACACCAACTTAATAGATGCCAATACTTCAAATCCTTAGGCAAACAATTGAGTGTGGCACTCACCAAGTGGTTTCTAAAGAGAACCATGTTTAATTCATGACCAAACTGCCACATCTTGTCTCCTTAAGGGAGGAAATGTTGCTTTAACATCAGAACCGCTAAGGATGACTTTAAGATGTGTGAAATACCACTTGAGAGTGAGTTGAAAATAATGTCATGTGGACACAAGAGAAAAAAGATGCTGCTAGGCCATGTTCATGATGGGTTAGGTACAAATACAGGTCATCCTGTTCTTGTAGAGCAGCGGTTCTCAACCTGTGGGTCGGGACCCCATTGGGGGTTGAATGACAATTTGCCAGGGGTCGCCTAAGACCATTGGAAATATGGGAAGTATACTTGCGAGTCGAAGAATCGCGCTCCAATGGTTGACTCTACAAGCCAGCTGCAGGCTCTTCAAATCGCTAGCCGAATTTGGCTTCAGGCACGATGAATTAAAAAAGAGAGAAATCTTTGCTCTGATGTCTCCCTCTCAAGCCAGCTGCAATCACTCCCAATCGCTAGCCTATTCTGGCTTCAGGCGCGATAAACTTAATAGGGGAGGAGTCTCCGCTTTAATGCCTCCGTCCTCAAGGCAATCGCAAGCAGTTCAGATCGCTAGCCAATACGGCTTCAGGCGTGATAAATTCAAAACGAAAATAATTTTACGGTTGGAGTCGCCACATCGTGGAGAATTGTATTAAAGGGGTCGCAGCACTATAAAGGTTGAGAACCATTGTTGTAGAGGATGAATTGAACCTGGAATTACAGCCATAAGTCATGCTGATCATTGAGTGGGTCATCACATGACCAACCCGATTTTATGACATTTTCTGAGGCAGTTGTTAAGCGAATGCAGAAGTAAATGCTGCTTTCCAGGAAAAGACATAAATTGTGGTCACATGACTGTGGGATGCTGCAAATGGCCATAAATGTGGGGCGGTTGCTGAGTGCCAAAAATGTGATGGGGGAGGGCCTGGCTATTGGGACTTCAAAACCAGGCCATAAGTATCTTTAGGTTGAGTTTGAATGGTCCCTAAGCCACTGGTTGTTAGTCGAGGACTTTCCTGCAAGGAAATGCCTTCAGTTACAGATAATGAGATTGGCACATGGACAAATACCAATTATTCTGACCCATCTCCTGCAACAGCTTTCAAGGACTTTCCAGTAATTCTTTGATCTCATCCATCTGCCTTGTTTACCCTGCTACTTCTCTGGTCATTGCAAAACATGCCAACGGCACCCTGTTTTTTCCACTCTATTTTCACTCTATTTTCAAGTCTCATCACATGCCCAAAGACCATGAATTTTTGCTTGTTGATCATTGCCTCAGAAGAACAGTTAGCTTTTGTTTAGTCCAGAACTGAATGATGGGTTCCTCTTGCAATACCATCGTACTTTAATAACCATCTCCAAATACATCATTCTCTTTTTATTCTCTATCAGTATCCAACTTTACCACTCATACATTATCACTGCTTTATTGCTTTATGATCATTGCTTTAATTTGCCGTTAATATGTCTATTTCCTTAAGAACATGTTGTTTGAGGAGAGTTCGACTCTGTGACTCCCGAGGACATGGACAGGTTACTGGGGAGGCTGAATGCGACCACATGTTTACTGGACCAGTGTCCCTCCTGGTTGGTACTGGCCACACAGGAGGTTACATGAGGCTGGCTTCAGGGAATTATCAACGCTTCTTTAGTGGAGGGTGTCTTCCCAGCTGCCTTGAAAGAGGTGGTGGTGAGGCTCCTCCTTAAGAAGCCCTCCCTGGATCCAGCGGTGTTAGCTAATGATCGTCCTGTCTCCAACCTTTGTTCTGTGGCGAAGGTTGTCGAGAGTGTGGTGTCATGGCAGCTTCCCCGGTACCTGGAGGAAACGGTCTATCTAGACCCGTGCCAGTCCGGCTTCCGGCCTGGGTACAGCACGGAGACGACTTCGGGCGCGTTGGTTGATGATCTCTGGACGGCTCGGGACAGGGGTTGCTCCTCTGTCCTGGTCCTACTAGATCTGTCAGCAGCTTTTGATACCATCGACCATGGTATCCTTCTGCGGCGGTTGGGGGGCTTGGGAGTGGGGGGCACCATTTTTCGGTGGTTCTCTCCTACCTCTCTGACTGTTCGCAGACTGTGTTGACAGGAGGGCAGAGATCAACTGCGAGGCACCTCACTTGTGGGGTGCTGCAGGGGTCAGTTCTCTCGCCGCTCCTGTTCAACATTTATATGAAGCCGCTGGGGGAGATCATCCATGGTTTCGGGGTGAGTTGCCATCTATATGCTGATGATACTCAGCTGTATATCTCCACCCCGAACCACCCCAACGAAGCCGTTGAAGTAATGTCCCGGTGTCTGGAGGCCGTACAGGTCTGGATGGGGAAGAACAGACTTCGACTCAAGCCATCCAAGACTGAGTGGCTGTGGATGCCAGCATCCCGGCACAGTCAGCTAGTTCCATCGCTGTGGGGGGCAAGGCATTGGCCCCCAGGGAGATGGTACGCAACTTAGGCATTCTCCTGGATGTATGGCTGTCGCTAGAAGAGCATTTGACGGCCGTCACCAGGGGAGCTTTTTATCAGGTGCGCCTGATACGCCACTTGCATCCCTTCCTGGACCGGGATTCGTTATGCACTGTCACTCATGCCCTCGTCACCTCTTGCCTGGACTACTGCAATGCTCTCTACATGGGGCTCCCCTTGAAGAGCACCAGGAGGCTCCAACTGGTCCAGAATGCGGCTGCGCGGGGGATAGAAGGAGCAGCTCATAGCTCCCATATAACACCTCTCCTGTGCAGGCTGCACTGGTTACCGGTGGTCTTCCGGGTGCAATTCAAGGTGTTGGTTCTCACCTTTAAAGCGCTCCATGGCTTGGGACCGGGTTACTTACGGGACCGCCTACTGCCACCAACAGCCTCCCATTGACCTGTGTGCTCCCATAGGGAGGGCCTCCTCAGGGTGCCGTTGGCCAAACAATGCCGACTAGCGGCTCCCAGGGGGAGGGCTTTCTCTGTGGGGGCTCCTGCCCTGTGGAATGAGTTACCTCTGGGGCTACGCCAACTCTCCGACCTCCGGGCCTTTAAGCGCGAGCGTAAGACTTTTTTATTCAAAGGTGCAGGGTTGGCCTAATTGTAATTTTAAACGGTGGTTTTATTAGGGTCTATTTTATATTTTATTAGTTTTAAATTATGAAACCAATTCTTGGAATCAGATTTTTAAATAATGTTCTTAATCATTTATTTCTGTAAAATTTTTACCTTGGCTGTAAACCGCCCTGAGTCTTCGGAGAAGGGCGGTATAAAAGTGTGATAAATAAATAAACAAACAAACAAACAAACAAACAAACATGTCTATGTTTCTCATTGCTCTTTTCCTAAGATTAATTACCGTATTTTTTGGTGTATAAGACACACTTTCCCCCACCCAAAAAGTGGGTGGAAATGTCTGTGCGTCTTATACAGCTAATGTTGCCGAAGCCCCACCCATCTGCCAGCCCCCACCCTTCAACCTCTGCTTCCCAGCAATTTACTTCCTTGGAGCAAACAGCAAACAGCACGGTCAGCTTCAGCACAGCCTGCTTTAGCACAAGCAGCTGATTGGCGGTTGGATCAACCTCCCGGAATACCGCCTTTCAGCTGTACCAGGCTGCAGGGATTGCAGCCCATCGCTGCCCATTGCTGCTGCCACCTCCGCGTGCCCCATTTTCGGCCTCCGTGAGTCCAGTTGTTGGCCCATTCTAGGCAGCAGGGATATGCAGCGGCGACAGCGATCCCCGCCGCCTGGAACCACTGATAGCCGGTATTCCTGGAGGCCGATCCAACCACCAATCAGCTACTTGTGCTAAAGCAGGCTGTGCTGAAGCTGACCAGGCTGTTTGCTGTTTGCTGCAAGGAGGAAAATTGCTCAGAGGCAGAGGCAGATTTTTCCCCCTTGTTTTACTCCCTAAAAGCTAGGTGCATCTTATACTTTGGAGTGTCTTATAGTCTAAAAAATACAGTAATCAATAAATGTCCTCTTTACTTGCCCAACACAATCGTGATGTATTCTGGAATTCACAAAAACAAAAAACTATAAACCACTTTTGCATTCACCTAGGTTTTTTAAAATTCAGTCTTATTGCATGTAGTTGACATAACTTATCTGGCTGAAACATTTATGAGCAGCAAATTAAAATAAATGAATGGGCGTTTATAATCATTGTTGTTTGGTAAAGAACCTAGGCTTTATAGCTCTGTGAGAGAGGCTAACAGAAAATTTCAAACACCTTTAATATAGCTAAAACTCCCTTGATTATATAACATCACATTAAGACATTGTATTAAAATTCTGCACAACAGATTTAATATTTTTGACAGGGGAGGCCAGAAATATTGCTAATGAAAATACAAATTATTGGCTGAATTTAGCACTTCAGAACACATGCATGACATTTTCACAATGGGAAATATATATATATATATCTGTAGGTCTTTGGTTATTCGGGTTTTCTCCCGCATAAAATTGGAAGTGTCTTGGCGACGTTTTGACAAAATCCCATTCGTCATCTTCAGGCTAGGTGTTTACAGCTTCGTGCTTCTAGGAGAAATGCGTGATCGCAGCTGTTTCTTTCTTTTAACTGCTAGTGGGGGTTTGAACTGATTGGTTGGGAGCTTGACTGAGTTCTGATTGGGTGGAGGTGTGTTCTGATTGGTTGGGAGCTTGGCTCTGTTCTGATTGGGCGGAGGTGTGTTCTGATTGGTTGGGGGTTTGGCTGTGCTCTGATTGGATAGTGGGGTTGGCTGTGCTCTGATTGGATGGGGGTGTGTTCTGTTTGGGGGGCTTGGTTGTGCTTAGGTTGGGATGAGATGCAGGGGGATTTGAGTTGGTGAGCTGCATTGCTGTTGTTTGGCTTCGCGTTTCGTGGTCGTGCTACATCTTCGTCAAAACATCGTCAAGACACTTCCAATTTTACACGGGAGAAAACCCAAATAACCAAAGACCTACATACAAACACCATGAAAACCTCAGAATATATATATATATATATATATATATATATATATATATATATATATATATATATATATATATATATATATATATATATCTATATCTATATATATCTATATATATCTGTAGGTCTTTGGTTATTCGGGTTTTCTCCCGCGTAAAATTGGAAGTTTCTTGGCGACGTTTTGACAAAATCCCATTCGTCATCTTCAGGCTAGGTGTTTACAGCTTCGTGCTTCTAGGAGAAATGCGTGATCGCAGCTGTTTCTTTCTTTTAACTGCTAGTGGGGGTTTGAACTGATTGGTTGGGGGCTTGACTGAGTTCTGATTGGGTGGAGGTGTGTTCTGATTGGTTGGGAGCTTGGCTCTGTTCTGATTGGGCGGAGGTGTGTTCTGATTGGTTGGGGGTTTGGCTGTGCTCTGATTGGATAGTGGGGTTGGCTGTGCTCTGATTGGATGGGGGTGTGTTCTGTTTGGGGGGGGGGCTTGGTTGTGCTTAGGTTGGGATGAGATGCAGGGGGATTTGAGTTGGTGAGCTGCATTGCTGTTGTTTGGCTTCGCGTTTCGTGGTCGTGCTACATCTTCGTCAAAACATCGTCAAGACACTTCCAATTTTACACGGGAGAAAACCCAAATAACCAAAGACCTACATACAAACACCCGCGAAAACCTCAGAATATATATATATATATATATATATATATATATATATATATATATATATATATATATATATATATATATATATATATATATATATATATATATATATATATATATATATATCTGTAGGTCTTTGGTTATTCGGTTTTCTTCGCGTAAAATTGGAAGTGTCTTGGCGACGTTTGACAAAATCCCATTCGTCATCTTCAGGCTAGGTGTTTACAGCTTGCTTCTAGGAGAAATGCGTGATCGCAGCTGTTTCTTTCTTTTAACTGCTAGTGGGGTTTGAACTGATTGGTTGGGAGCTTGACTGAGTTCTGATTGGGTGGAGGTGTGTTCTGATTGGTTGGGAGCTTGGCTGTGTTCTGATTGGGTGGAGGTGTGTTCTGATTGGTTGGGGGTTTGGCTGTGCTCTGATTGGATGGTGGGGTTGGCTGTGCTCTGATTGGATGGGGGTGTGTTCTGTTTGGGGGGGGGGCTTGGTTGTGCTTAGGTTGGGATGAGATGCAGGGGGTTTTGAGTTGGTGAGCTGCATTGCTGTTGTTTGGCTTCGCGTTTCGTGGTCGTGCTACATCTTCGTCAAAACATCGTCAAGACACTTCCAATTTTACACGGGAGAAAACCCAAATAACCAAAGACCTACATACAAACACCATGAAAACCTCAGAATATATATATATATATATATATATATATATATATATATATATATATATATATATATATATATATATATATATATATATATATATATATATATATATATATATATATATATCTGTAGGTCTTTGGTTATTCGGGTTTTCTTCCGCGTAAAATTGGAAGTGTCTTGGCGACGTTTCGACAAAATCCCATTCATCATCTTCAGGCTAGGTGTTTACAGCTTCGTGCTTCTAGGAGAAGGGGTAGTGCTTTGCAGTTCATCCATTTAAAGGGTGAATCCAGCTTTTTGCAATAATCGTTTGAAGGGCGTGGAATATACTGTTGATGTCTTCCCTTACTTCTCTTTTGCTGTTCCTCCAGGACAGTAGGAACAGATATGGATCTAATAGGCCAGAGGTCTTCAAACTTGGCAGCTTTAAGACTTGTGGACTTCAACTCCAGCATAGCTGGCTGGAGAATTCTGGGAGTTGAAGTCCACAAATCTTAAAGCTGCCAGGTTTGGGGACCCCTGTAATAGGCAAAGAAAAGGATGCAGCAAAGAGTAGCATCAACAAAGTCTTATTTCTGTTTTCATATACTTGTGTCATTTTTCTGTTAATGTTCAGTTTCAATCATATTTTTATGAGCCTAAGCACTGTGCCTAAAATCTACATCTGTGGGCAAAACTTACAGTATTGGCAGCTTTCTTGTCCATTTGTAAACAAAATTTCTCTCCCAGCCTCTACTCTAATTAAAGAAGAATAGCAAGAATTGGAAATGACACTGAATTAAAAATGATCAGTGAGGAAAGGATTACACATCCCACTTTCTCTACTTCCATCACCGCATTTTCGTGTGTCCCCAGACAACTGTGTTTCTGTTTTCAATGGAGTGTGTAAACACCAGGAAATTGAGCACAGCTGAGTAGCATCCCATGAAATGAAGCAAACGTATTCTTAACTCTTTATTTTTTAAAAGAAGCATCTGTGTGAAATACATGAATTATATTTCGAACTCATTGTGTACCTCTTTTCCCTGCGGATTGTATCCTTTATTGTTATGTCTGGTTTGAAATACGATTCATATATTGCAATTCTAGTCTGATATTGTGACCTCGGCAAGTGGCTGCTTAAACTATCAAGGAATTCCAGGACTACAGTATGTACACAAGTCTGGAAAGTCAAAACCATCTTTCATTTGACTGCCAAGAAAACTGTTGCTATGTCATTAGGAGTTGAGTGCAACATTAAGGAGATTTTTTTAAAAAGCTAGACATGACAAAAGAATCATGAGCTGTGCCAGCACTCAACACATTTGACTGTGGTCTACCGAAGGTGCCTTCTGTCCTAATTTCAAACGTTCACTCTGAAGAGCCACCCATTTAATTGTGCCGAGAAGGGCTTCCCCATGGTTATGTACAAAAACAAGCTTCATAATTGCCACTCTGTTTCACTGCAGATACAGAATTCCTCTACTCAAAGGGCTGCCTTCTGTTTTACATTCCTGGCGTATGCCAAAGGCACATGATGCAGATTCCATGAAATTTATTTCTAGATGCTGCTCCTCTTTACGCTAGTTATGGTACACATAACAAACAAAAACCCTCAGTGTTTAAAACCCATCAGATCTTTTCCTCCCCCATCCATAGAAGTAAGAATCAATGAGTGATAGTAAATTCTAGATAGTGTACTGTATAAACAGTTCAAAAGCATGCAAATGTGATAAATAAATAGGTATCACTTCAGTGGGAAGGTAACATTATTCTATGTGCCTCAGCGTATAGTGGCCACATGACTATGGAAGTGTCTTCAGACAATGCTGGCTCCCTCGGCTAAGAAACAAAGATGAGCAGCAACCCCTAGAGCAGTGTTGGTGAACCTTTTTGGCACCGAATGCTGAAATGGGAGCATGCACGCATGTGGGGAGCACCAGAAACTGGAAGAACAGCTCCCTGGAACGTATCTGCGCACCAGGAAGCTGAGCTTCTGATTTCTGGCATGCACATGCGCACCGGCCACCTGGTCTTCCTGTTTCTGGCCCACATGCGCACGCAAAGACCAGCTGGCTGGCACACATATGTATGCCGGAACTGAGAAGAACAATAGGCGATGGCTGGCATGCCCAAAGAGATGGCTCTGCGTGCCACTTCCGGTACACATGCCATAGGTTCTCCATCACGGCCCTAGAGTCAGATATGACCGGACAGGGGAAACTTTATTTATTTATTTATTTATTTATTTATTTTGTCACAACATCATACAAAAAGATTATATAGTATATACACATATAAACATATATAGGAAGAAGAAAAGAAAAACAATAGGACAGGAACGGTAGGCACGTTTGTGCGCTTATGCACGCCCCTTATGGTCCTCTTAGGAATGGGGTGAGGTCAATAGTAGAAAGTTTTTGGTTAAAGCTGTTAGGATTATGGGAAGAGACCACAGAGTCAGGTAAAGTATTCCAAGCACTGATGATTCTGTTGCAGAAGTCGTATTTTCTGCAATCTAGATTAAAGCGGTTTACATTAAGTTTAAATCTATTGGTTGCCCTTGTATTATTGCAATTAAAGCTGAAGTAGTCTTTGACAGGAAGGACATTACAATAGATGATTCTGTGAGCTAAACTTAGGTCTTGTCGAAGGCGACGGAGTTCCAAGTTTTCTAAGCCTAGGATTTCAAGTCTGGTGGGATAAGGTATTTTGTTGTTTTCAGAGGAATGGAGAACTCTTCTTGTAAAATATTTCTGGACACGTTCAATTGTATTGATGTCAGAGATGTGGTGAGGGTTCCAAACAGGTGAGCTGTATTCTAGAATTGGTCTAGCAAATGTTTTATATGCTCTGGTTAGTAGTGTGGTGTTTTGGAAAAGAAGCTGCATAAAATTAGGTTTACAACTCTTAGAGCTTTTTGCTATGTAGTTGCAGTGGGCTTTGGCACTTAGATCATTTGACATGAAAACTCCAAGGTCTTTAACGGGATGGGGGTCGTCTGTAAGGTAATGTCCATCTAGTATGTACTTAGTTTTAGAGTTCTTTTTTCCTATATGTAAGACTGAGCATTTGCTGGTTGAAATTTGGAGCTGCCAATTTTTTGACCAAGCGGTTAGATGGTCAAGGTCGTTTTGAATGATAGAAGTGTTGTCTGTGGTGTTAAATAGTTTGACATCGTCAGCAAAGAGAACACAATTACTTGAGATATGGTCACAAAGATCATTAATGTATAGAATAAAGAGTGTTGGTCCAAGGACGCTGCCTTGAGGAACGCCACTCTTGACAGGAACAGGATTTGATAAAGCATTGCCAATTTTGACCACTTGTTGTCTGTTAGACAGAAAAGCAGATATCCATTTGTGGAGGGGTCCTGAGATGCCATAGGATGTTAGTTTAAGGAGAAGTTTATCGTGTACTACTGAGTCAAAAGCTTTGCAGAAGTCTATGTAGATTGCATCTATTGATTTGCCTTGATCTAGATTTGAAGTCCATATGTTTTTGCAGTGGAGAAGTTGTAAGTTACATGATAACTTTTCCTGAAACCAAATTGTTTGTTGGAGAGTAGGTTGTTAGTTTCTAAGTGTGAGGTAATGGATTGATTGATGATAGATTCCATGACTTTGCAGGTGACGCAGCAAAGGGAGATCGGTCTGTAGTTTTCGACTAAGCTGGGGTCTCCTTTTTTGAAGATGGGGATGACTGTGGCTAGTGACCAAAGTTTGGGAAGAGAACTGGTAGTGAAAGCTTTATCAAAGATAATACTTAGGGGTTCAGCTATATTAATGGAAAGTTTTTTTAAGAAATATGCACATAGACCATCAGGTCCAATAGAAAGCGATGGTTTTAAGTTGTGAAGAGCTTTACCAACGTTGTCTTCTGTGAAATCTATATGAGTTAGATCATCATAGTCATTGCTGGTTCGTTTGTGGAATGTTGGATATGTGTTATCGGAGTTAACAAAAACTGAGCCAAAGAAAATGTTGAAGAGGTTTGCTTTGACTGTTTCGTCATTGCATTCTTTGTTGTTAGAATCTTTTAGTGGTGGGATGGATCTTGAATCTTTAAGTTTACTGTTGACAAAATTATAAAAGGCACGATTGGAATTTGTGCGTAAAGGTTTTCTTCTTGCTTGGTGTGGTAATTTGTGCATTCAGTTTTAATTTGGTTGCATATGTTTCTGTAACGGTTTCTGAAGTTTGTAACATAGCCTTTTTGTTTCTTTTCAGAGGATTTTTTTTGATTGAAGCTTTTTATTGATATGGGTAGTTTGTTTTCTTGGACATGGTAGTCATTCGTGGTACATATAATTTAATGACTCTATTGATTTCAAGTAGGAAGATTCTATAGAGGTCATCAGCGGTTATGCAGGTTGCAAACAGATTTTGCCAGTTCAGAAGTGAAAGATCGTTGTTTATAAGGTCGTAATTGGCTTTCTTGAAGTTGTAGTTGGGAGTTCTGGTGTTATGACGAATTAAGTATGGACGATATTGAGACGAAAATCAATCATGCAGTGGTCACTGTTTGAAAAAGGTTCTTTAATTTGTATACCGTAAATTGAGTTTGGATTGTTGCAGAAGATGAGGTCAAGGCAGTTGTTGAGTCTTGTATTGTTAGTTACAAGTTGTTCAAGACCTAGGTTTGTAACAGCGTTGTATAGTGTAGTATGGATTGGGTCAGTTGAACATTCATTGGTTGTCCAGTTAATGAGAGGTAGATTTAAGTCACCAAGGAAGATAAGAGGGTATGGGCAAGAGGTAGTCCATGTTAGCATTGAGGTTAGCATATTTGCGTGGGTAATGTCATAGTCGGGGGCTCTGTAGCATAGTAAGAATCGAAGAGTAGTGTCAAGGGATAGGTCGCATACTATGGTTTCAGGAAGAGAGTTTATGTGCTACTTGGATATTTTTAGATTCAGTGTCTTTTGTAAAGATAGCCACTCCACCACCTCTTCGGTTTTCCCGATCTGATCGATAGACTTGATATTCTTTGTTTGAGATAATGGAGTCAGGAAGGGATGAATTCAGCCATGTTTCAAAACAAAATGATATCAAATGTGCCACTGTTTAATAAGAGGATAAATTCAGGTAATTTGTTGACTATGCTTCTTGCATTTATCAATTTGCATTTGAGATCTGATATGATTGGTGTTGAAGAGGTAAGGGGCGTGCATACCTAGTTTTGGGTGTTAGTAGGTTGGGGGTTGTGGACAATAGATGGTTGTATAGATGGTTGGATGGTAGTTTTGGGTGTTTGGATGGATGGTTGTTTGGATGGCTGGTTGGGTGGATTGTTGGGTGGCTGTTTGGATGGCTGGTTGGGTGGATTGTTGGGTGGCTGTTTGGATGGCTGGTTGGATGGCTGTTTGGATGGCTGCTTGGATGGCTGCTTGGATGGCTGCTTGGATGGTTGGTTGGATGGTTGGTTGGATGGCTGGTTGGATTGTTGATTGGATGGCTGTTGGTTGGATAGTTGGTAAGATGGTTGGTTGAATGGGAGGTAGGGGGATGGGTACTTGGTTGAATACTGGGATGGCTGGTTGATTGTTATGGGTGATGGGGGGTTTGGAGGTGATTTTTTGATTGCAGGTTTTATTTTTTATGCAATCAGCATGGTAGTCGATGTATAGGTTGGATTCACCATTGTCTTGTCTTCTTTTAAGTTCTGTGCGAAGTTCACGAGCGTATCCTTTGTAGAAAGGATAGGTCAGGACGTGATCTAAGTTTACTGTAGGTAGGGTTGGATTTAGCAATTGAGTTTATAGTCTTTATGAATTTGCGTTTGCTGTCCTCATTAGTGCATATAACTCTACAAAATCTTGGTGCTGTTGTCCCATCGCTGTTTTATATTCTGGTCCATCTCTGGAGACAGCAATTATTTCATTTGGGGAGATGGTTGATGAATTATAATTTCCAATGATGTTGTGAATCTTATTGATATCTGGTTCATTTGTGTTTTCAAGTCCAAATAATATTGCATTATTTATTTTTTGTCCTCTCTCCATTGCATCTCTGATTAGTTGATTAGTAGTTGTTTGTTGATTGGGTTGTGTTGTATTAATTTGATGTCTAGGTTGAGTTGTAAGTTGTATATTTTGTGGTGATAGATGAGTTTGGAAGAGATTTAGATCATTAGAGTTTTCATTTTTTAGTGTTGAAATTTGTTTTATCAAATCTGTGAAACTTTGTTCAATAACTGATAGAATTTTTTTCTAAGTTTTGTTCAATATTTTGAATTCTTATTTCTAGGTTTTGTTCAATATTTTGAATTCTTTTTTCTAGGTTTTGTTCAATAGCTTGTAATCTTTTATCTATGTTTTGTTCAATAGTTGTTAATCTTGATTCTAAGATTTTATCAGCGTTTGATTTTCTGGCTGGCATAATGATGATCTTTCTTATTCCTTTGTTTTATTTTATTTTATTTTATTTTATTTTATTTTATTTATTATTATTTTATTTTAGTAATGATTAAGTGTCTGTCACTTAATCAATTATCTTGATTTTATATCTGTCTCTTTAACTTTAAATGGTAGTCAATTTGGCAGTTGCTATGGTAATAGGGAGTTACTATGGTAACAGTGAGATTTGGCGGGAAATTTAAAATGGTGAGATAGGGTGGTTGGAGAAGCTTCTTTACAGGTGGCTGTAATGGCGGGAGATTCAAAAAGTCAGTAGAGGCCGGGAGACTGGAGTCTCCTAGGAACTCACCAGTAGTCCTGCAGCAGTCCTGCCGATTGGGGGATAGGTTGATTAGGGTTGTTGTAAATGTTGCTGGGCTTTTATCTCCTTGGTGGGAAATTTAAAGTTTGTAGCAATGTGGGAGGGCGATGATGGAGGGCGGTGATGGCAGCGGTGCGACTCACGGTATCGGCAGCGGCAGCGGCAGTCCCGGGTCTGGTGGGGTGGCTTTAGTGGTTTCGGGTGTCTCCAGCCGCCTTTAATGCGGTAGCGGTGGTCTCGGGTCTGGCGGCTCTGGCGGCACAAGCGGTAGCGGCAATCCCGGGGCTGGCGGCAGCTCTGGCGGCGGCTCCGGTGGCGCTCACGGGGCTGGCGGCGGCTCCGGCGGCGGCTCCGGCGGCACCAGTGGCAGCTGGCAGCAGCAGTCTTGGGGCTGGCAGCTCCGGTGGCGGCACAACCGGCAGCGGCAGTCTCAGGGCTGGCGGCGGCTCAGGGCTGGCGGCGGTAGCGGGCGGCGTGGCTGCGGCGTGGCTGCGGCAGTCCAGGCTCCGGCGGTCTCCGACTCTTCGCCCACCGCCTGAGTCCTCAGCAGCCTGGAAGAACCTCGGCAGCCTCAATCCACGGCAGCCTGGAAAAACCTTCGGCTCTGGAGAATCTTCGGGGAAACTGCTCTCCTAAGAGCTCAAAAGAGCCCTTTTACAGAGAGCATTTCTCCGGTGCAACCTTCCTGGTCGCCATCTTCCGGAAGTCTTCCGGAAGAACTTACCTGTACCTTCACTGTAATGAGAGAAATGGATATACCAGTAATAGATCGAAGTAGTTTTCACTTTCAGTCAATAGTTGTCTAAATATTTGCCAATGAATACCAATTCTGATATTACTTTAATCAGATAGACACAGGTTTGAATTTTTACAAATAATGCATAAAATTCTTCAGGAATACATAGGAGTCTCCTATAAATGTATGCATATAATCTGGAAACATTTTTAAGTTGTTGGTATTTAAATTGAAACCACATTTAAGAGTTAGAAATCATACTATGCCTTATATTTGCAGAAAGTAAAATTCTGAATTAACCCACAAACTAGTAGGACTCAATCTTTATCCAAATTTTTACAAAGCATAGGATGGAAAAAAAGGAGTAGGAGATGACCCTGAGGGAGGCTGTACTCGAGGGAGGGGTCAAACACGTGATCAATCATGAGTCCTTCACACCCACAAGGGATCTAAGTCCAGTCTACCTTGAATTCCTTTTTATTCTTAACTCCTGCTAATTTCTCATGACCGTTAGTAGTTCAGATTCTTGTAGAGAACTTAAGTTTATAATAAACCTTAATACACATTTGAATTACCTGGTTCTCTTGATTTCCCTGGTACTTGACAGCCAATGCCATAAAGGGCGAAAGGGAAAACGCTCAAGACTTTGATACCCACTCACTCTTCAGGCCTCTAGGAAAGTATGAATGAAGGATCCAAGGCGTTAAAAGAAATTATCATAAACTAAACAGCTAGGTTGGAAGAAATGGGAAATCAAAATATAGTTATCACCCTTTTTTTAATGAACCTTTGAAATACAGAATTCCAATGAAAAGAGTTTCAGTTAATTCCAAGTGGTGGAATATTCTAAGAAATCAGGAAACAAATTTATGTTATAAATTCATTTCTTTTTTAAAAAAAACTCTAGATTTTAAAAATTTATTAGTTAAAATTATATAGTGCCCATCTCGTTATTAAACAAACTTGAGACAATTAATTCTCGGAATAAGTACCAGTTTCATAGATATATATCTTTCTTTTCATATAACAATGCTCTACATCAGATGTCATTTCTAGAATCTGGTTGCCATGAAAATTAATCCTTCTTACATGCTTTGTTAGTTTGCACTATCAAAATGTATGTCTGTTATAAATTTCATCAGATGTATAAATATTATCTGAAGAAACATCTAAACATTCTTAATGGCAGTGTTAGAATTTTTATTTTTTAATGGCCAAGTGTTATTGGACACACAAGGAATTTGTCTTGCATATGCTCTCAGTGTACATAAGATGCATATGCTCTCAGTGTACATAAAAGAAAAGATACCTTCATCAAGGTACAACACTTACAACAACACTTAATGATAGTCATAAGGTATAAATTTAACACTTAATGATACAACACTTAATGATAGTCATAGGCTACAAATAAGCAATCAGGAAACAATATCAGTATAAATTGTAAGGATACAAGCAACAAAGTTACAGTCATAAGTGGAAGGAGATGGGTCATGGGAACAATGAGAAGATTAATAGTAGTGCAGATTTAGTAAATAGTTTGACAGTGTTGAGGGAATTATTTGTTTAGCAGAGTGATGGCGTTCGGGGAAAAACTGTTCTTGTGTCTAGTTGTTTTGGTGTGCAGTGCTCTATAGCATCGTTTTGAGGGGAACAATAAAATAAGAAAAAGAAAAGAAAATGTAGAAAGGGCAGCTAACGCTAATGAGCAAAATAGGTGATACTTGTTAAACTATGGCATGGGCATTTTAGTTTTAATCAGTAGATTAACAACATGATATGATAAATATATTTAATTTGTGTTTTATCCTTGCAAAAGTGTTACATAGTTCAGATTCTTCACAATAAAATTGGTCTGACTGGAATGAGGAGATTTCTTAGAGCAGCGGTTCTCAACCTGTGGGTCGGGACCCCGTTGGGGGTCGAATGACGATTTGCCAGGGGTCGCTAAGACCATTGGAAATATGGGAAGTATATTTGCGAGTCGAAGAATCGCGCTCCAATGGTTGACTCCACAAGCTAGCTGCAGGCTCTTCAAATTGCTAGCCAATACGGCTTCAGGCACAATAAATTCAAAACGAAAGTAATTTTATGGTTGGGGTCGCCACATCGTGGGGAATTGTATTAAAGGGGTCGCCACATTGTGGGGAATTGTATTAAAGGGGTCGCAGCACTATAAAGGTTGAGAACCACTGCCTTAGAGGGACCTCGTCTATCTGTTCCCTCCACATAATTAACCTGTGATCTAGTAACCTAGTCAGATCTCTTGGTCAATGATTTTAGTAGCCTCTACAAGAGTGGGTGGGACTTGTGACCTTAACCAGTATTATAAAGATTCAGGGGTTTCAGAAGAGTGGTAGGGAATTTTGTACTGGAGGTTGTATTAGCTTTTTCTGCTGCTCTATAGCTCAGTAGTGAAATGCAGCTGGTTCTATCCAGCTCTGGCGAACTGGTAGCACCGGTGGCGGGAGGCTCTGTCCACCCACCCGGATATCATCACGTCCTGTTTTTGACACACTACACATACGCAGAAAGTTCTGCGCATGCGCAGAGGTGTAGCGTACGCACGTGCTCCCATTTGCGAATCAGTAGTGAAGGTAAGTGGATTTCACCCCTGCTATAGCTTTAGAACTCTTTTTCTTGGAGAACTGATTGGGGAAGGGCCTTGAATGTAAAAAAAGAAACCCAGAGCTGTTTAGGGTAAAACTGTCCCTTCTTAATCTCTCAGGTAATTGGGAATAGCTATTTCCTTATTCACAGTGACCCTGTTGTGTTCTCTCAAATAACAATTGTCGGGATAAAATGGTGATCAGAGAAAACTATTGAGTAAATGTGGGAGTAAAATATAATAAAAAGGCAACATATTGTAATTATCCAGAATATCTGAAAACCAGAATAGATTAATCCAAAGGAATTGCTGTATATCAGTTCAAATGCAGGTTTTGAGTTGAAATATAAATTACAGTGTACTTATAATAAACTTATTTTATTGATTTTCTTGTTAATATTCTTATTTCTAAAGTAAACCAGTTTGGTCCATAACTGGTATTAATGATTCCTTTCCTTTCTCCCTTTTTTCTTTCCTTCCTATTTTGGGAAGAAAATCTGCAAAAGAAAAACTTGCTCTTCCTGGTACAAAATACTCCCAGTCCAGGTTAGGACACCTTCAGTTGAAAGTGAATTAAAATGAGAGAATTGCATCATAACCTAATTAATAATCCTCACTTTATTTATTCAGTTGCCAATAATTATATTGATAATTTGATATTAAAGAAAACAACTGGATACATTTGCATATATAGATAACATCTTGCAGCTAAGCCAAATATATGCCTACTTGAGTGGACATATCTTTCCAGATGAATAAATTTTTCTGTAATATATTTTCCAGATTAGAACAAGAAATAGGAAAGCTTGAATGTGAAGAATCCCAAATATCTGCCAAAGAACAGATCATCTTAGAAAAACTAAAGGAGACAGAAAAATCTTTTGAGGACTTACAAAAGGTAAGCTGAAAAACAAAATTCAAACAACTTGATCTTAAGAGAAAACTTTTCTTTCCAACTACATACAAATAGAGATAGGTGTAATGGAGAAACTCCATAGAAGAATGGGTCAGACTAAGATCAGATAAGTCAGTAGAAAATTATTAAATTTGATTCCTGCCTTTAACACTAATTCATAGCTATATAGAGTAGCCAGATATTCAAGTTAACCATGAGAAGGTTTTCTCTTCAATATATGGGGTGCATTGAAATGATAACAATGTCATTACAACA
Source organism: Ahaetulla prasina (assembly GCF_028640845.1). Lineage (NCBI taxonomy): Eukaryota > Metazoa > Chordata > Lepidosauria > Squamata > Colubridae > Ahaetulla > Ahaetulla prasina. Next base: position 209,643,225 of record NC_080540.1, read on the forward strand.
CAAAATAAGATTTAGTGACTCAATACTTACTCAAAAGCAAGTCTTACAGAGGTCAGTGAAGTTAAATACCTTCCCACAGGCAAGTATCTACAACAACTTCCCTAACTTCAAATCCATTCCTACTATTGCTACACTAACTGGGAAGATGGGCCCTCCATTTGAAATATATCTAGGGCAGGGGTGTCAAATGTCGTCATGGTGGCATCATGTGACATATTAGGAATTTTTTTCCCTTCGCTAAAACGGGGGTGGGCGTGGCCAGCGCGTGACACATCTGGCCCATGGGCCGGGAGTTTGACAGCCCTGATCTAGGGGGTGTCAGTTTAAGGAATGCTGGTTCATTGGTCCTAGAGTTTAAGAGTGATGAAAAAAATAAATCACTATATAAGTGAAGTAGAATGGCTTATATATTTAAATATTACAGAATGCTATATAGTTTAAATTGAAATTTTAAGGTTAAATATTCTAAAGTCCTTGTTGGGTATTAAAATTGTTTACACAGATTATTATTATAATCCAGAACCACCAAATGGAGATTTATTCTGCAAAAATCCTTATGTGTAACTGCCAAGATACTTCAGAGATTCCAAGGGGCCTCATATATAAAATTACTCATGGTACTATCATTGATTTATGCATTCACTGAAGAGTTTGTTTCTCCAAATAAGCTGTTGGAATGCTGAACATATTTAGGCAAAAGAAGAAATTGAAATTTGAACTTATACAGCTAGCAATAAAGAAATGCATAATATTCTAGAACATTGTTAAATCAAGTGTTCTCTTTCAATAATTCTTGCTGCTTTGTGAAACCTCTTTCTTTTTCCAAGTCAGATAAAGTCTTGGGACATTACCTACATTAAATTCAAATTGATTCAAACAATTTTTATTTATTCTGGTCCTCAACCAGAATATCTCCCAGAATGGCTCACTTTTCAGTTAGAAACTACAAAAGTAAAACCTTATAATCTTAAAATGCACCACTGAAGAAAGAAAATTAATAGAGAGAGGACAAAACAAAATTTATGCACCAGCTTCTACTATCACTACATTCTTACAATATCTGGTTAGATAGAAATTGTTCAGGAACAATGGAGTCAGAAGAAACTTTTCTCTCAGCAACGTCAGTGAAATGACCCTGCTTCCTATCCCTGCTCTGACAGAATGAAGCTACACTTCATTTAGTACTTAATTAAGATACTTAAAATGCAATTTATGGTGCGCTGTGTTGGGGGAGGTCATTTTAGGCAGATTCGAAAGCAATGAACTTGATCTGAATTCAGCACAGGCTCTGTAATTCCCATAGTAATAACGCACAAATTACATTGATTTCACAGCAGGATCCACATGCATGACTATATTCTGGAAGAAAGTTGAAATATTCATCCTGTCCAACAGGAGCATAAATCATTCTTTCTCTCAAAGAAACTTCCATTTTAAAATAAAAGCCATGTAAAACAATGCTGTTGGGATGCTGAACATATTTAGGCAAAAGAAGAAAACAGATTTAGGCGAAATGGATAGCATAATGGTTAATTAATTAATTAATTAATTATTACAAAGAACATTTTTGAATTCTAAAGAAGTGTTGGCACCTAGAGAAGCTTTCATTGCCAGAATTAAAGAAGAATATGTAAATTAAATTACAAAATGAATATAACATACACCTGGTTCTGATTACATATTCAGCTTGCAAATTCCTTTGCACTACACACAACACATGTTTCAAGCAGTAGAAAGGAATATTTGTAGCTCAGGATTGAACTGTGGCGTCCTTAGTGCTCTCTGAGCTTGGTTGTTTCTTCCAGACATTTCATTACCTGATTAGGTAACATCATCAGTGCATCATCAGTCAGGTAATGAAATATCTGCAAGAAAGCAACCAAGCAACCAAGCTCCCAAAGCATCAAGGACTCCATATGCTTCAACTGCATGTGCATGCTATTTATCAGGAGGTTGCCATTTCTATTTCTGAGAGCTATGGACTCCTCAGCAGCCTTGGAACTAGTGATGGGTTGCTACCAGTTCACCCCGGGTCGGGCAAACTGGTAGTGGTAGTGGCAGGAGGCTCTGCCCACCCATTCGGACGTCATCAAATACGCTCTGTGCATGTGCAGAAGTGGGGCTCCTGCAACCAAGCGAACTGGTAGCAACCATACGTGAAACCCACCACTGCTTAGAACAGCTTCTTTCTGATATGTCTGATAAACAGGGATAGTGATGCTTGGGATAGTGAAAGCATATCCGGTTCACCTTGCAGAATTCCACCTCTATTGCTGACTGTAGAGACAAGAAAGCCGTTATAATTGGGGAACAGGTCCTCTTGTGTATATGTTCATCCATGCTGCATGAGGAAAAAAAGAAGGGTCTGTTTCTCACAGCCAAGCCTGGAAAGAAACTGAGCTACCAGTCACGATACAAGATTAGCCCAAGCCAACACGGACAATAGATAATGGGAAATATAATCCAAAATAATTGTAGAATGGATATTAGCCTATTTTAATATGTGCTTTGCTTCCTAGTAGCACTGTTTCCTTCCATACTAAATGGAAAGGGAACGAAGCCTTTATCTTCCTACTCAGTGGGAATGGGACATCTCACAGCAGTGGGCAAATGAATGGATCATGTACTTGCAAATAAGAACAGGAACAAAGTATTGAAGTATCAGTGGAAGAGCTGAACATGAATATAGTTGAGCAAGAGAAAACATATGCATGAATTATATTTAAACATAAACCTAATCCTCACCTGTGATCAGCTCCAATTGGGTCCCCTTAAGAGTGGCTTCCTGCCTATTCCTAATTTATAGGACTGCTGTAAATAATATCAAGTGCTATGTGTCAAGCACTTTGAACACTAATATTATATCAAACTAATTGATTCCAATGCTTTTGATATTTCAGAGTTTCTCACACCAAGATGGAGGTAAGTAGTTTGGTTTACTTTTATACTTGATATCTGCAACTATATATTATTATATGGGAGCATTTTATTTACTACTTTTTAACACATACTGTACATACATAAATACACACACACACACACACACACACACACACACACACACATTCATACATACATACATATATACTGGTCCCTTTCAGATGTATTGGGCTTCAACCTTCAGAACTCCAGGCCAGCATAGAATTGATATTGTAACTTGTAAGACTCTAGAGTTCTGAATTTACAAAGAGGCCATGATGCTCTATAACACATTTCTGCTGAGGTGCAAGTTAGGCTGTTAGTCATTAAAAACAGCATGAGTTTCATATCTTGAAAGGAGAATAAGAAGCTATCTGTACATCTCCAAAGGGGTAAATCACAACCGACTTCTAAAACTAGAGGAGGCTTGTTTAAAATAGCAAATAACAAACTGCTTGCCAAAAAAAGAGAGACATCATCACTCAACACATTGCTGTTATCAATTACTATTCAATAATGTGCTATGCCCAGGCATGTACCCTGAATTATGTCAGCTTTTATGGGAACAGTTTATTGGTTATATCATAATATATAAAGCTTTTTTACAGTATTTTTTAATCTGCATACTGAAACAGCAATAATAATGATATAACAACAATACTGCCTAGGTGCAATTTAATCATACAAATCACAGAGTTGCTTGAATATCCTTTTATTGTTAATGATACTAGCATGTTGAATTGTCCAGAGGTCATCTTGCATATAGGTAGTCCTTGACCTGTGACCACACCTGAGCCCAAAATTTCTGTTGCTAAGCAAGACAGTTGTTAAGTGAGTTTTACCCCATTTTACGACTTTGTCACAATTATTAAGTGAATCAGCGCAGTTATTAAGTTAGTAACACAGTTGTTAAGTAAATCTGGCTTTCTCAATGAAATGCTTGTTAGAAGTTTGCTGAGGTGATCATATGACCCAGGGACACTGTAATTGTCATAAATATGAACAAATTGTCAAGCATCCGAATTTTGATCACCTGACCCTGGGGATGCTGCGATGTTCATAAGTCACTTTTTTCAGCATCATTGTAAATTTGAACAGTCATTGAACAAACTTTTGTAAGTTGAGGACTATCTGTATATTGTTTTAAGAAAGAAAATTAATAACACAATAAATAGGCATGAGGTTGCAAGGCTCCTCCTCTAGAACTTTAGCACATTATCTATTCTGCCTGCCAGTTATTAATGAATTGTTTCTTCTATAACTAGCTCTTTTAAGGCAATTTAAAAATAATATCCCAAATTTAAAGATTCGCAAAAGACTCTCATGCAGACACCCCAGCATTTTTACAAAGAAGTTTGTCTGCTACACCACAGTAAAATCAGTACGTCTCTGTTATCATTATTTACATAGATTACATATAGAGTTATGCCCTGCAGCAAATTTATGAAGTGAAAGTACAAAAGAGCATCATTTGTGTGGAAAGAGGAACAATAAAATGAGAACTAGTCTAAACTGGAGTTGTAGCAAAAGGCCATGGAGTCTTACGATCAAGTTAATCATCTCCACCTGCGCTATCGGTGGCATGCCTGTTTGCTGTGGAGATTCTGAAAATTATTGTTTTAACCTTTCAGTCATGTCCAACTTTATGTTTGTTTTATGCATTTGCTTTTTTGGATACGTCATCCTTTAATAAATTTGTCTGGAGTGTATTTGTTACAATCAGTTTAAATTGCTCTCTTCTATTTATAGCTGGTGGCATAGCATTTAATTTTTCTCCTTTAAAACTCAATTAATTCCATCAGAAAAAAATGATAGAAATGATGGGGGGAAGAAACTTTTAAAGTGGCCATATAAACATCTTATTTAGATATTGGGATGAATTGAATTGTACATGGTGTACGGACTGCATATGATGACAGTTCGGAATCTAAAAATCAATGAAGAAAAAAAGGAATGCAACCATTTTTGATATAGCCATGATGTGTGCTGCAGATAAAGAATCATGGATTCCTTGGTCAAATCGGAAGAGTCCCTTTTTTTCAATCAGCACCCCCACTATCACATTCTTTAAAATAACGGAGCTGCTATCAAGCTTAGCGCCATTACGAGCAAAATTGTGAAGGACTAACCCTCCTCCCCAATTTCCCCCTGCGGTCACCATCACCCCATGTAGCTGAGGGTTTATGTGAACAACAAAAGAAAAACCAATACAGTTTTTCAACAGCCCTGTTTTTGCAGGGCCACTTGAGGGCTTATCTGTATCAGCAGCAGAAATAGAAGACTAATCTTCTGTTGACCTTTTCTTCTCTGTTCAAATGACATGGTTAACTAAAGCATTCAGTTTAAGGTTAAAATTGTTATTGACTAGGTTATATGACTTACTAATTTCCCCCTCATGGCTCAGTAATACTATGTTTCCCCCAAAAATAAGACCCTGTCTTATATTTTTTTGAACCCTGAAATAAGCGCTTAGCTTTATTGCCATGTGCTCAAAAGCCCGATTGGGCTTATTATCAGGGGATGTCTCATTTTGGGAGAAACAAGGTATGTGTTGGGCTAAGCTGATGGGGCTAATTTAGATGATCTTTGCTGGCTACTGCCCCATTTCTACACCCAATTCAAAATGCTTACTCTCAAATATAAACACTTTTATTCTTCCTACTGCCATATGACGTTACCGGTGTCATGGTCAGATCATTTTCTCCTCCGCCTAGACTTTCAGACCGCTACTCACCACCGCAGGGAGACGGAACCAATACGTTGGTTCCGTCCCAGGCGCCTGATGGACCCTGAGAGGTTCCAGACGGAGCTTGGGCCGTTTCCTGAGGATCTTGCCCACGGCACAACCGAAGAACTAGTTGTGGCCTGGGAACAGGCCGCGGCTGGGGCTTTGGACCGTGTCATGCCTTTGCGGCCTCTGACCCGGCGCAGATCTCAATTAGCTCCTTGGTTCTCTGAGGAGCTGAGAGAGATGAAACGCCGGAGAAGACGCCTAGAGAGCATTTGGAGGTCCAGCCGTTCCGAAGCTGATCGGACACTAATTAGGTCTTTTTCAAGGACCTACCTAGTGGCACTGAGGGTGGCGAGGCGCTCCTACGCTTCCTCCCTCATTGCGTCGGCAGATAACCGCCCGGCCGCCCTGTTTCGGGTAACCCGTTCCCTCCTTCACCAGGGGGAGCGGGATGACCTACAGGGGCGTGCCGAGGAGTTTAACGGTTATCTATCGATAAAATCGCTCAGCTCCGGGATAGCTTGGACCAAGATTGCGATGATCCGGATGAGATGACTGAGGCGTCTTGTTGATACCGTTTGGGATGAGTTCGATTCTGTGACTCCGAGGGCGTGGACAGGCTGCTGGGAGGCTGCATGCCACTACATGTTTACTGGACCCGTGCCTCCTGGCTGGTGCTGGCCACTCAGGAGGTGACACGAGGCTGGCTCAGGGATTATAAATGCTTCTTTGATGGAGGGGATCTTCCCCGCCGCCTTGAAAGAGGCGGTGGTGAGACCCCTCCTCAAGAAGCCTTCCCTAGACCCAGCTATTTTGGGTAATTACCGTCCAGTCTCCAACCTTCGCTTTATTGCGAAGGTTGTAGAGAGTGTGGTGGCGTGGCAGTTTCCTCAGTACCTGGAGGAAGCTGTCTATCTAGACCCGTTCCAGTCCGGCTTCCGGCCCGGGCACAGCACGGAGACAGCTTTGGTCGCATTGGTGGATGACCTCTGGAGGGCCAGGGACAGGGGTTGCTCCTCTGCCTTGGTCCTGTTAGATCTCTCATCGGCTTTTGATACCATCGACCATGGTATCTTGCTGCACCGGTTGGAGGGGTTGGGAGTGGGAGGCACCGTTTATCGGTGGTTCTCCTCCTATCTCTCAGACCGGTCGCAGACGGTGTTGACAGGAGGGCAGAGATCGACTGCGAGGCACCTCGCTTGTGGGGTGCCGCAGGGGTCGATTCTCTCGCCTCTCCTGTTCAACATCTATATGAAGCCGTTGGGTGAGGTCATCAGTGGCTTTGGGGTGAGCTATCATCTGTACGCTGATGATACTCAGCTGTACTTGTCCACCCCAGGCCACCCCAGCGAAGCTGTCGAAGTGCTGTCCCGTTGTTTGGAGGCCGTACGGGTCTGGATGGGGAGAAACAGACTCAGACTCAATCCATCCAAGATGGAGTGGCTGTGGGTGCCGGCATCTCGGTACAGTCAGCTGCAACCGCAGCTGACTGTTGGGGGTGAGTCATTGGCCCCGACGGAAAGGGTGCGCAACTTGGGCGTTCTCCTGGATGGACGGCTGTCGTTTGAAGACCATGTGGCTGCCGTCTCCAGGAGAGCTTTTTACCAGGTTCGCCTGGTTCGCCAGTTGCGCCCCTTTCTGGACCGGGATGCCTTATGCACGGTCACTCATGCTCTCGTCACCTCTCGCCTGGATTATTGCAATGCTCTCTACATGGGGCTACCCCTGAGGTGCACCCGGAGACTTCAGCTAGTCCAGAATGCAGCTGCGCGGGTGATTGAGGGAGCACCACATTGCTCCCGGGTAACACCACTCCTGCGCAGTCTGCACTGGCTACCTGTGGTCTTTCGGGTGCGCTTCAAGGTTCTGGTTACCACCTTTAAAGCGCTCCATGGCTTAGGGCCCGGGTACTTACGGGACCGCCTGCTGTCACCTTATGCCTCCCATCGACCCGTACGCTCTCACAGAGAGGGTCTTCTCAGGGTGCCGTCCGCCAAGCAATGCCGGCTGGCGGCCCCCAGGGGAAGGGCCTTCTCTGTTGGAGCTCCTACTCTCTGGAACGACCTTCCCCCCGGTTTGCGCCAAATATCTGACCTTCGGACCTTTCGTCGGGAATTAAAAACTTATTTATTCATCCAAGCGGTACTGGACTGATTTTTTTAGATTTTTTAAATTTCTAAATTTTAAATTTTAAATTTTTAAATTTTCTGTAATTTTATATGGGGTATTTTAGGTTGGTCAATTTGACGGTTTTAATTCGGCCACTATTGAATAGGTATTTTAAATTGATTTTTAACTTTGTATACTTATTGCTTTTTATCTTGGCTGTACACTGCCCTGAGTCCTTCGGGAGAAGGGCGGTATAAAAGTTTAATTAATTAATAAATAAATAAATAAATAAATATGATGCTAGCTAACCATTAAGAGCAGCCTTAAAAATCCTGCTCTGCCTTAACAATATATAAAGTTAGGAAAATGACAAGTTTCACCTTTTCTATAGTGCCATTCTATCTTTGAAACTGATTACCCATGTAGCAGAAGCAAGAAAATTCTGACAAACAAGCTAGATCCAACCTGCACAGACTTCTTACTCTGACGCAAACATAAAATAATGTACCAAAACTTTCTAGGTACAAACATCTGTTTGCTTCTAAACGTAACATTCAGAGAAGGGCAGGATATAAATTCAAATTAAAAAAACAACAACATTCAACTATGGCTATCTTAACTTGCAAATGTACCAACAGTCTCTGTTCAACAATGTTCAAATTATATTATTTACTATATTGATTTATAACGTTACTCAATAAACATTTAACCTGTATGATAGTTCACACCTTTATTAATCCACACCTTGAATATAATACCGTGTTTCCCCAAAAATAAGACCCTGTCTTATATTTTTTTGAACCCCGAAATAAGCACTTGGCCTTATTTTTGGGGAGGTCTTATTATTTTGGGGCGTGTGGAGCAAGATGGGGCTCCTCTTGCCATCTTACCTGATTTCCAGCTCTGCATTTAAATATATTCGGGGAGGGCTTATTTTCAGGGGGGTAGGCTTATTTTAGCGCATGCGCTTAAAAGCCCAGTTGGGCTTATTATCAGGGGATGTCTTATTTTCGGGGAAACAGGGTAAATAAGCATTGGTTTTTATGCCCTTGGGAAGATAACGCCCCATAAGAACCCCCTCCATTGTAGCATTTACTTGAGCAAACATACTGTACAGAGCACTTTACTGTTTCTCCATGTTTTACAAGGCAAATTACTGTTTGATCTATTTCATTTTCAGAGGTCATTGACCTGCTGACATGTGGAACCTCCTGACATGATTTCACACCCATATCACTAAAAAAGTCTGAGTCATCAGGTCTTTCTCTCTCCGGCTTCAGCTAGACTATTGAATGGCAATCAAAGCACACTGATTCTGCATTTTGCTGCTTTAATTCAGTTATCTGGCACAAAGCTTCTGATGTCTATTGTTTGGGATAATAAGTAGGGACACTGCTGCCTAAGCAATGAAGCCTCTGGGGTCTTATTTAACTGTATCTCCCATTCTTTGATAACTAGATGCAGTAAATTACATTTACTCCCAGATCCCTGAACTCACAACTCTCTATTCACAAGCAACAGAGGCTGTTCCTGGGAAAGACAGAACAAGCAGGGTAACTGGTAAGTCTCAAAAGAATTTGGTTTATTCTTTCAACAAGTCTGCTCTTTTAAAAAAGGAAAAGAAAAAACATGTTGGGCTATCTGGGTCTAGCAACCAGTTGTATTTTATAGAATAGGGAAATGACAGCTAGCTAATGATTTGGCAAACGCCACATCTAAACTTAAAGAGACTTATTGCATTTGTTCATAGGTTGAATGAGCTATTATAGAATTGTTTTGATTTGTTTTTCACAGTTGTTAATAGGCAGACAATAGAAAACCTAATACTGTTTAAAGATAAAAGCAGTAAGAGTATTTATGTTCACAAATAAATTTTTTGTCAAAAATTAATTCTAATTTTAAAGCAAATTAACTTACTTAATCTTGTTAACTGTTGCCTAATTTACTAATGACTTCAATTTTATTTCTCACTCATTCGCTCAGAATTAAATTTAACTTCAATGGCACTTATTCTCATATATCAGTCTACATTTCATTGGTTTCAATTATTTTTAATGGTTTGTTTGTAAAAAGCAGCATTTGCATTAAGTATTTCTGCCCTTATAAACACTTAGATGGGGGAGGACATTCTTTAAATTTGATAAAGTTATATATATTTTTTTATTTTGTCATAACAGTATATACAATCATCAACATAAACAATAATCCATCATGAGAGAAAAAGTATATATAAGTAAAAGTATAAGTAAAAGTATGCATATAATACTATAATGAAGAGAACAATAGGACAGGAACTGTAGGTACTTTTGTGCTCTTATGCACGCCCCTTAATATTATTTGAAACAGCTATTTATACATTCTCCATTTAGTGACTCCAGAAGCTGTTATTTAATTCTTTCCCCATTGGAAATACATTTGAGATAGAGGACCCAAATATATTTGTCTTAAGAGTGATTGCATATTTGAAAGTGTTGAAAATTAAAGGCGAACCAACCTCTCTACTAACAAATAGAATTGAGGAAGGGTCCCATTCTCATGAAACCTAAGTAGAATACTATTTAGTTACATAAGCTAATAAGCACAACTGTAGATTGACAGTCATACAAGCAAATCCAAACATTTTCTGAACCATACACTACTTGAATTCACAAAGATTGTGGATTTCAAATGCACCTGTCACTTTAGCAAATCAGGTATGAATATATGATTAAATATGTTTTTCAATATGAGAAGCACAGTGTTTACAAATATGTAACTGTTCAATCTCCCCCCCCCCCCAAAAATCCCACAAGCCCTTACTGGGATTCCATTATATATATTTATTTTTAGAGAGATTCTTATAGTTAGTCCTCATAGAATGAAATATGGACAAAGGGACTTCAATGCCATTGTTTCTAAGGGACCACCTTCAAGGAACATCTCAATTGTGTGCTTGTGCCATGAATTGTTATTTTTCTTTTCTGCCTGTATATTGTGCCTGGATCCCATCTTATTTTTTGTTTGTTGTGGTTTGTCATATATTATTTTTGTACTGCCCACAGTCAGTTGAAATCAGGCAGTGCCCAAATTTACATAAATAAATACATGGTATCCCATTAAGTCAAGATGCTAAGCACCAAAAGTGCTATTTGCTCTCTTCATTCCCAGTATTAAAAGTATAGTAGTAACGCAGAAAAAAACTATTAATCTTCTCTTTTATGCCACTCAAAAATTCAAGTGTTAAAGATGGCATAATTCTCCTTCACAGAACTCGAGAGGAGAGTGAAGTACTCAAATAAAAAAGCAATCCAAAATTGCTTACTTCAGGAATATTTCATGATGTACAACCATTCCAAAAATTATACAAAGGAAAATAAGTCATATTTTCCTCACGTTATCTCCAAAGCGTAGATATAAGTGTGCCCAGCAAACTTCAAATAGATGAGATCTCTATATAAAACTGCTACTATTGAGGGATCCTTGGTTCTCTCTGAGCTTGGTTGTTTTCTTGAAGACATTTCATTATCCAAATTAGATAACATCATCAGTGCCATCTGCCAGAAAACTGCCAAGCTCAGACAGCATCAAGGACCCTTCATGTCAACCCTGAGCTACAAATATTCTCCTTTATTGGTACTGCTACTATTCTTTGTGTTCACTTTAGCTTAAAAAGATCTTGCAAACTTATAGGCCCTTATTAGAGCTTTTCCCTATGAATATATGCTTGCTTGTTTGATTATATAGTTCATCTGTGAGTGAGTGAATGAATGAATGAGTGAACAATCTTTGTGATATATAGATAACAGGCCTAAGAATATATAGCATGAATTAAGCCCTAGTGAACTCAATGGGTTTTCTGAATTGAACACACATGCATTACAGTAATAGGATAACAACATTAGTATTTGGAATATGATCGTTGTGTATAAAATATGAAAATATTTAAAATAAATTAAACATGCAAATGGTCAGGTGACTCAGTACGTTATATCAACAGAATCCACATAATGAAGCTCTGGTCCCCACAATGCAAAGACTGGGTTTTTTTATAATCAGCTGTTGAAAACAAGCAACAGTGGATATCTGCCTTTGTCATTTAGAGCCAGTGTTGTTTATGCTGATTGGCAGATACGCAGGTAGCAATCCACCAAGACATCTGGAAGTACAAAGTTATATATATCTGCATTAGAATTTTGGTGTGATATAGCAAAACAATTTACAGAGATAGGCAGACCACTTTCTACACAGATCAGGAAAGCGACAAAACATCAGTAGATTATTTGGGAGCGGGAAGGGGAACATTTGGTTGACATTTGTAATATCTCTGTAAACCTCCTTCCAATTGCTTCTGTTACCTTTATCAAGGTCTTCATTTTTTTCTAATACATTACTTAAGCATTAATATAATACTATTATATTATATTATACTAATAATACTATTAATTAATAGTATTTTCTGATTAAGAGTTGAGTTGAAATTTTGAGACCAATTAATAGCTTTTAAAAGCTTTGAGGGATCACCAGCTGAGGGATTACCATCAACTGACTGTTGATATCCCTGTATTACATGGAAAATGTATTGACTAAAAGTTTGCATGCAATGTTACACTCATGGGCCAAAATCAGAAAAATTACAAAATTTTGTCTATAAATGAGAAATTTATAGATAAGATTGATTGTGGTATTAGTTTTAAACTATTCCCTTCCACATTCCTCCCAGTAACGTTTCTATATACTTTGGGATAAGTATTGCCATCGTTTGATAAACATGGTAATGAGAAGTAATTTGCATGTGTGAATGACCCATCACAAATGGAGGTAGTCCTTTATTTACAGCCGCAATTGAGCCCAAAGTTTCTCCTGCTATGCGAAACTGATGCTACCCTGTTTCCCCAAAAATAAGACATCCCTTGATAATAAGCCCAATCAGCCTTTGAGCACAGGCCCTAAAATAAGGCTCCCCCCAAAAATAAGCCCTCCCTGAAAATATTTAAACGCAGAGCTGGAAATCAGGTAAGACGGCAGGAGGAGCCCCATCTTGCTCCACGCATCCTAAAATAATAAGACCTCCCCAAAAAATAAGTCCAAGTGTTTATTTTGGAGTTCAAAAAATGTAAGACAAGGTCTTATTTTCAGGGAAACACAGTAAGTGAAATTTTCCCCATTTTACTACCTTTCTTGCCACATTTGTTAACTGAATCACTGCAGTTGTAAAATTAGTAACATGGTTGCTAAGGGAATCGGGCTTCCCCGTTGACTTTGCTTGTCAGAAGGTCGCAAAAGGTTATCACATGATCCTGGGACACTGCAACCGTCATAAATATGAGTCAGTTGTCATGAATTTTGATCATGTAACCATGGAGATGCTGCAATGTCTGTCAGTGTGAAAAATGGTCATGTCACTTTTTTCATTGATGAACTAACTTCAAAAAGTCACTAAATGAACTGTTGTAAGTTGAGGACTATCTGTATATCATCACAGAGAAGGACAACATAATAACAGTACTTTCCAAGAGTTTTGGAAGACTTTTTTTCTAGTTACTACATGCGATATGATCGCATCTACTGTATTGCAGAGCTATATGTAGTCATTCAGTGAGAAATTAAATGGCACATGCATCTATGAAGCAGATCACACTCAAATGAGAAAGTAGAAGATTATGGCCTGCGTAATGATCAATAGCACTAAAAGGCTTAATTAAGACTCTACTATTCCTGGATTTTCCATTTCTGCTTTTTCTGTTTCCTCTAAGCATTCATGTTGCTTTTAAAGCTAGGTGAATTGGAGTAAATATGAAACCCAAGATGCTTTTTAAAAAAAAAAATAGATGATAAAGAAATCCCCTCCCTTTTGGGGAAGCCTGGAATGGGAAAAGTAACCAAAACTTAACTGGAAGTATTTATAAGAGGAACAATAGAAGCCCCAGGGAGTCGATATAGGTACCCTGCTCAGTTTTGTTAAGTTGCCCAAAAAGAAACATTTCAGGAAGGTTTGCATTATTTTCTATACTTGCATCTCTTTTTTGTTTGTTTGTTTCTGCTGGTGATGGGATAAATAAATAACACTGAAGCTTTCACCACTGAAAAGTTCACTTGAACTGCTCTTCTTGCTTCTGAGAGTGTGCTAGGGTACAGTAATCCCTCACTTTCAAGCATATCTTTGCGACCAAGGAGACTAAACAATTGCTTTGTTAATTACAGCCCTATTTCTTAGAAAACTGACTTCTTTAATTCCACATTCTGTGGCATTTCTATAGACTTGCAGGATCAGTGCCTGTGCTGAACTTCAATAATGATGCATACATCAGGGTATTTAATTTATATTTCCTGTCCCTTCCTCTTGGTGATGCTATATATTGTGGATGTAACAAAATGCTTCTAAGTTGTGCAGAAACGCCCCCTGAAGTAGAAATTCAAGTGATTTTTTTTTTACTCTGCTTCACTTCTGAAGGAAATATTTGGCCAGTATAAGAGGACCTCTCCAGGTTGTTAAATATCCCCATGTAACATTACTGTTATATGTCCTATTTCCCTAGTGTGGGCAATCAGAATTTGGACGATGACCATATTTACTATGTGAACTAATTCAATAACATAGACATTATGATAGACCTGATTGTTTGTCACCCCCCCAGTACAGAAAATATTAGAAAGTTATCTATTCACTAGAAAAGGTCTGTCTAGTACTAGTTGCATCAACCTTTGTTAAGATAACAACTGCTTGACTTCACAGTTTGCATCTCTAACATAGGCTGCTTGGCATTTTAGGGCACAACTTCTTTGGGTATATAGTTGTCTGCTTGTCTGTTTGGCAATTAACCATTCACATGCTTCTTGCTGTTGTAACAAACACTTCCTCTCTTGTTTCCATTCAAGCTTTGTACAGCATGGAAATTAATGTGGAGAAAGACAAACAAACTGGAGAGACCAAGATTCTCTCTACGTCCCCCATTGGCCCCGAGGCTGCCCGTCAGAGAGGAATCAAAGTCTATGATGATGGTACCAAAGTAGTCTATGAGATGCATTCTGGAGGCACGGTGGTAGAAAACGGAGTACATAAATTAAGCTCAAAGGATGTAGATGAACTTATTCAGAAAGCAGGGCAATCAAGCGTAAAAGGAGGGGCTATATCAATAGTGGATGGAAACCTCAGCCACATGAAGGAACAAATTCTTTTTAAGGAAGCAAAACTAGAGATGGTGCACAAATCCGGCAAAAGACTTTCTGGGAACCCTCCACACCAAGCAAAACTTTCTGGGGACGAAATCCCAGAAGCCAGTTCAGATCACCCGGTAACAATGATATTTATGGGTTATCAAAATATTGATGATGAAGACGAGACCAAAAAGGTATTGGGCTATGATGAGACAATCAAGGCCGAACTGGTCCTTATTGACGAAGATGATGAAAAATCATTACGTGAGAAGACAGTGACTGATGTGTCGACCATGGATGGAAATGCTGCGGAGTTAGTTTCTGGGAGGCCCTTGTCAGACACAACAGAGCCCTCTTCACCAGAGGGAAAAGAAGAAAGTTTACCAATGGAGAAAGTCCCAGGTACAGAAAAGAAAAAGCGCTGTCAGTGCTGTATTGTCATGTGACCATCTTCCTTCCTTCCTCCTCCTCCTTCTTCTTCCGAGCAGCTCGTGCTCCATCACTCCCTTAGACCTCACTGTATTTTTCTAACTGCAGTACTGTGAACTGGAAGTGACTGCCTCCATTGCCTTGCAGTTGGTTTGCTCTGATTTTTCTAACTTGTCAAGGGAGATGAGTACAGACGTCTCACCAAATGCACTCTTTTAGGATTATTTTTAGAGGGTGAGAACAAAAACAGCGAACAAAGTGCTGTTCTATTTGAAAGATCTCTCTATATCAATATAAATATATAATATATGAATATGCATAGTTGAATATGTGTAATATGCATATTTATGTATTGCATATATTTATTAGACTTATAAACGTATATGAAGAATTTTACTTTATATAACTAGCAGGTATGATCAACCTCCAAGGTTTTACAGGATTCCTAAGTTTCACATATATGTGAGCCTTAAACTGCATTTTAATGTTGTACGTTTTTTAAGAAACAGGTTTTATTTTTTACTGGGGTAAGGGAAAGACATTTGATCATGTTGTTTGAGATCCTAATATTTGAATTTTTCTTCCCCAAAGAAAGACTTTGTTCTAATTTGGGAAGCTGTTTAGTAAGACTTTTTCCCATATAAGCCCCAATAAAACCGGTCTTGCGGACAATGTACAATGGGATCAACCCAACTAGCATCATGTTGACTGGAACCTTCATTTGTTTTGCTCAAGTTTCAGATGGGCTCTTCTACAAGGGTCATTGAAAGGAATGCATTTTGCACAGTCTCCGTGCTTAGCGTTCCCATATAGTTGGCTTCAATGAGGCTTGTATGCATGCAAGTGTGGATCAGAATTCAGTTGTGACATATTTTGCAACACTGAAAATACCACACTGATTTCACTACTGACTGGTATGGCTAAAAATAATTGAATAGTTGGCTAGGGAACTGATGATTTAGGGTTTTGTTATCATTGTTTTAGTTTGGCCTTATTTAAATCTTCTAGTTTTCAATATTGTGCTTATGTCCCATCTCCCTACAGTCGAACTAAAATGAGTATGCCATGAAAATGGGTCCAGAATTGCCAGGATTAAATTATTGTCACTGATTTTACTTGTTTGCCTTTCAGTAACAGTGCCTACTTATGTATATGGTCTGCTTGTCGGAACTGTGATATGTAAAAGATGATTTTGTGGTTTATATAAAATATGTATCCATAATGGTTGTCTTATGATCAAATTTCCCAAAAAGAAAAAAAAAAGAGAGCCACTTTTTCCTCAAGAATAAGAAGGCCCCAGTTCTCAAAGTCTCTTTAGAGGTTGTTATATTTGCTTCCCAGAGAACAGAAAATCAGAGTAGAAAAGCTAGCATTTTTATAATAGGTAAGCACCATATGAACTATCATTATCTTCCAGTGTCTCCTTCAGATAAAGTAAAAATCCCAGTGGGAATCTTAGCCTCATATTAGCATCACCAGAATCACTTTCTATGTCCTTCTGCTTGAGTGTTTGGTTACTAAGGGCTCGTCCGATGGCCTGTGTTCCCATTCTTGACAATACAAAAAGGCCAGCACCCACAACATACTTCATACCACATGGCAATTAAGCCAGTAGTATTGCTGCCTTCTTAGAAAATAGTGTGGATTACTTTTAGGTTAGTGATTGGCTCTTCGAAGGCTGGGGAAAAACAGTTCTATAATACCTGTTCTTTAAATTCTAAGGAGGATAAAGAGAATTAATTACATTTTTCTCCAGGTAAAAGTTACTTCCACAACCAGTAAGTTTGAAGTGACACCCCATCCCACCCCACCTTATGCCTGCTTCTTATCCTCCTTGCCAGCTCTCACCCTGATTTGTTTGCGTTGCTCATGGCACCTCATTCCGCCAATTAGAGAATTGCCTCTTTCAAGGTGGCAAACAAGCTTCAATAGTTTTGATATTGAGTGCATACGTACTTAAGTTGTTATTCAAAGTTTCTGCCACTAGATTTATCCTCTAACTTTTGCACAGGAGTCTGCCAAAATGAAGACTGTGACAACCCATGGGATAAATGAGAGGTCTGCGTCCCAAATTAGATTGCATTCACAGGAGAAGGATGTGATTCTACTCTTTTCAGGAAACCTCAGGCCTACAAAATAAAAATGCATTGGGCAAGGCATTGCTGGTACAACTGGGGAGTGGGGAAGCAGAGTCTGCCCTCATGCACAACAAAATAACAATCCCTCTGTAGTGCAGGAGTCTCCAACCTTGGCAACTTTAAAACTTGTGGACTTCAACTCCCAGAATTCAGCAAAGCTGGCTGAGGGATTCTGGGAGTTGAAGTCCACAAGTCTTAAAGTTGCCAAGGTTGGAGACCCCTGCTGTAGTGAATCTTTGATTAAAAAAAACAAAATCCACTCTCTACAATTATTGCTGTCAAAAAGCCAGCACAGTAAATCATAAATGGATGTGTTTTCAAAACCTGATGGTATTTCCTAAGCATCTTTATTTCTGTTTTGCAGTAGCAATATTTATTCCCTCAAAGACCTGCATTCAGTTTAACATGCAATCAATGTTCCCATGTCCAAGCCTACCCCCCTAAAGAAAAATATGTGCCATCACAGTGAGGTATGGTCTCTCTGTCAACCACAACAAAAAGAGCCTAGCCAGCCATCCAGATGGGAGAAAGGAGCCCTTCGGTTTCTAGCAGTTGCCAAACTCCAAAGGCTCCTCCTCCATGTTTAAATGAATGTGTATGTGGGAGGCTTAAGACTAAGATAGCAAACAAAATACTTCCTTCAGGAACCTTAGATCAGCTTCAACCAGACTCAGTAATAGGCTCATAACAAGATGGAGGATTTATTGTGAGGACATGTCCTCAGCAAATGGTTAGTGGGGCATCCTTGTATCGAGATGTAGATGAGCTCTAAGTGTTAAGAGTAGGAAATTATGATTGACCACAAGAAATATAAATTTCTTGCAAAACAGTCTTTGTTTGCTTAAAGTTCATCAAATTAGTTTTCATGTTCATCTTGTAGAAAGATTCTGCACATCATAAGTACCCATATAATTTAAACATTGCTTCTTTACTTGCTTTGTCTCATTACACCTACTGAAACTTTGAGATATTTTTACCCAGGATTGTCCCCGGGAAGAAATGAAAAACACAGTTTCAGGGTAACAAGAGATTCCCTTTTGCCTTCTCGGTGTGAGCTGAATATACAGCCATTCTCTGACTATGAAATATATTCTAATCATGAGTAAAAATATCTCAAAGCTATGATCAAAGAATCTGTAGTCTTTCAGAGATTGCTGACTTCCAGTTTTCATCAGCCCCATCGGCATCTCCTACCACATCAAGTTCGGGAATGAATGGATATAGCCACAGTTGTACCATTCCTGCTCTTAATGCTACAAGCCGCATGCCAGGTTCTTTGGAAATGCAACCTTCCCTTTTCATCAAGAGCACTATATGGTCATTCACTTTCTCCCCAGAGGGAAAGGAGCAGGAGAATGCTGAAGCCTGAGGCATGTTGCTGCTCTCTTTTGGGAAAGATTTAAGTAGGCTCATTGTCTCAAGCAAGCCTTTCAGTAAAGTTGTGGTAAAACATGCTAATTTATTTTTTCCAGTCTGTGTGCACATCTCTCATTTGAAGCCTTCTGTGGTTTTGAGTTCTGAGATACTTTTCCTAGATTTTTAATATCTAGTTGGTGTGACCCACCTCCAAATTTTTGAGGGATTCCATTAGCATCTGCAATAGAAATTTTGGATTGCCACAGGTTATAAGAGCCTCACTGAGGGTTGTTGTTTTTTCTTTTCTTAAAGTGTCAAACAGAAAGAGGCATCGGCTGATAGAAAATAATGATTCCTTGGTAATAGGAAGCCTTCCAATGATCTGAGTCCTATTGGTATTTCTTCTGACAATTAGCTGTATCCATAAAATTTACAAAAGATTATAAGTGAAAATTTCTAATGGCATCAAAATCATTTCAACTAAGGAAGAATTTCATGAATCTTATAGAAACATACTAAACCAGCGTTAATCTTGCTGAAGAAAGAGGTTGTCTCCTAATATGTATCTATTCTCTCTCAGGTGGTGCTTTATTGTATTAACTCTTAAGTTTTAAATGTCATGTTGAACAACCATTATCCTCTGAGCTCTTTTCTTTCTGTGCCATTAAGAAAGATATCGCTGCCTGGTAATTTTTAAGTGAGGAATACCAACAATCTCCAGTGAGCAAAACCACATCCCAATCTTAAAACCATTTATTTGGAATTAATGTTGAACTTGAGTTCAGTTGAACATTGTTATGTACAAGCATTTCAGAATCATAGACTTAAAAAGATAGAGCAGTCCACCAAAAGATAAATTCTCTCATTAAAACTTTTTCCATTAAAAATTGTTTTAAAGCCACTTTAAAGTACTTGTTTAGTGACCACAGTTGTGACCAGCAACTTAGTCATTCAACGAAGCTGTCACTGTGTGAAACTGCAAGTCTGCGTATGAGCTTACTTCAGTTTTTTGTTTGTTTTACAGACCTGCAAACTAAACTAAATGAAGCAGTTGCTAAATAAGGACCACCTGTACTCCATACACAAATCATAAAATAAAACAAAACAAATCAGACAAACTAATAAAAATAAACTTAAAGTTGCACAATTAGTGGTAATGTAATACTACACATTTCTATAGATAAATTAGGAAAATTAGAGGAATAACATTACTTTTCCACAAACAGTCACAGACCAATTAATATTTTCTTACAAAATCCTATATTTGAGAATACATTATTAAGGGTTATTATTTCATTATTTATTTTTATATTCATTTGATTGGCAATCTCGATTTTTGCAATACTATATTTAATCTTCCTTCGTGCAATATCCTTCACCTCATCTTTCAAGTTATTCAATAAACATTTAGTGAAAATTTGAAAAAAGTGATAATCATCTACAATTCCTGTTAACATTTTTGCTAGGTAATAGAGGGCAGAGCAAAGGTTAAAGGTTAGAAGTAGAGCACAAATATAGCACTTTTTCTGATAGAGCAGAATATATTTGATTTTTGATTATCTTTAATAAATGGTCAGCATTCCACATGTATTCATACATACCATTAAAGTTAAATTTCACATGTAATCTAAAATGGAGGTTATCTTATTGTTGAACGCTTATTTCCTCTCAAGTACAACAAACTGCTGAATAGAACAGTACTGATTCTAATGCCTTTAAACAAATATATATTTCACTGATATCAACAAATAAATCTTGAGCAATGTAAATACTGATTAATTTTCTTTCAAAGATTTTTAGGACAACCTCTTGATTTTTTATATTATTATTGACTGGCTTTTCCTCATGATCCCGGATTCAAATCCAGCTAACTTAACTGGTTAAATTAGCTGGACTTGAATCTGGGATCATCAGGAAAAAAATACACCTGCCCTCAGTCCTAATGATTTCAACAGGAACGAACATTATAATGTTCATTATGCCTAATGAAATCTACAGTCCAGAACAATTAAAATATAAAACATTACATAGAGATAGGCTATAATTCAAACTTCTACAAGGATCCAAGCAGCTTTGTACACCTGGGTCCTCATATCATCAGTACTGAAACCCTAACTGTTGTTCCAATAAATTTGGAAGATGTCAAGACGGAAAAGGTCAATCTGAGGGGCTGGCATTAAAATTCAAAAAAGTCAATAATGTTTTGAAAGTATATTTGGAGACTATTTTTTGTTTCCAGGAATAAAATAATTCTGGAAAACTACAAGTATATAAAAGCAATTAATTCAGAGAGAGTCTTCCTGTGGAATTTTCTAAGGATTGGCACATTCTAGATTACATGTGTATCATTTTAATAACGCTCTACAGCTCTACCAATTCCCTCTAAATAACTGGGAATTGTAGGGTTGTATCCACAGTTGCATTCAAAAAAGCTAGGTTTCAGTTGCAGGTCTCTCTGGACAACTCAATACATCCTTTCAAAAAAAAAATATGGCTTTTTAATTTTTTTCCAGGATTGTATCTTTGTAATTCCAGCACAGAGAACTATTTTAAACAATAAATACAAACAGACATGGTCTAGATTCATGACAGTTTGGCACAATAACTATTTAGCCTTAACTTTTGTAAAAATGGAAAGGGGGAAAAAATCTTTTCAGTGTGTTTTCCTAAGATACATGTAATCTGTACATTTTAAAAAATATTTTGTATTTTCAATCTTTTTGCAAATTTACCTTAGTTTTCATGAAGACTCTTTTTCTTGGTAACATAAGGCCATCTTTTTCTGAATATAAAAAACATAAAAGGCCATCAATATACTGGCCGAGTATCCGCTTTCAAGTAAAGAAAAAACAAAGCAGAAAGAAAAGAATCACAGGGCTGTTTCTCATTTAGTTGTGGCTGATGTACTGTATTGTATACGTTTACACAATTCTTCCATTTTTGCCTTTGTGACACTTGCTAAAGAATCACAAAACTAGATACGATGTGCCATTGGACAGATTGCCTTAGCTTTCCCTCCTTTATTTTAATGTTATTTCTTTCCCTAAATTTCCACCTTCCCTCTTAGCAAAATGCAGGCAGCATTCCAAGCTGTGTAAGCACAATGTTCTCTTTCTGTCTCTCTCTCTTTTTTTAAAAAAAATCTATAAAGACAGCAGTTTTTTCTCAGAAACAGAAAGAAAACGGCATGATATACTGTAGCAACTGGGAGTCTTGGTCCAGAATATGTAAGAAGGAGAAATGGTGTACTACATACATAAGACATTTATTGGGAATGTTATTGCATGATCATGCAATGCAATAGCTGTTCTGTCTTACACTGAATAGAGGTATTCATGCTGTTGACGGCTGATATTCTGTATGAAATGAAGAGATAGTCATCACTCTTGAGACTGAGTGTGATAATAGATCTCTTCCTGCTAGGAGATATTGCTTGAATTGAACATTGAGTATTTATCCTCATAGCAAGATTGACAGATTATTAGATAAGTGTATACCGTACTAAATAAAACAGCTGGGAGACGGTCTAATTTAACAAACAGAAAGAGATTTTTTTTTAAAAAAACTCTCCAGCATGAAAGGGCGTGAAAACTATTTTTCACAGTGTTGTAAGGTTATTTAAAGATATTACAAAACTGGTTAAAAATGTGGTTTTGTGGCTCTGGCTGTTCAGCCTGGTAACTTTGGGCTATGTACACCTTCAACAATTATACATCATTAACATAAATCTTGAGAATTGAATTTTTGTTTCTACATTATTGTAGAATCCTCTCAAAATAGATTCTATTCAATTCACACCTGAAGTAATTCCTCATATTGTTCCCTTCCCAGGGAACTTTTGTTTCTGGTCTTGAATCCTGGGTGGAGGAAAACAAATGAAAGTAAGTGAAAGATTCACAAGCCTCAGCAAACTGGAGAGAGCTATTCAGTGTTGTTGCCTAAGAATTTATATGAAACGATTATACCAGTGAAAAACAAATCATGAACAGCCTTAAATTAGCCTCAAGCATTGTTTTCCATAAATATGTTTTTTCTTAGAGATGTAGTGGGAAATAACAGATCTTGCCCTTTTTCTAAAAACTTGATTTATAACTTTGTTAAGGACATTCTCTCCTCAGAGAATCCCCCCTGTAGAGATTATTTAATAAATCACAGGGTAGCACAGTATCTTCTGGCCTTCTTTCTTCCATGTGCATTGCAGGTTTTATTGCATGGGCTGTTCTTTGCAGGTAGAAATCCCATATGATCAGGAGTTCCAGCCTACCCATTAACAGACCCTAGATGTTCACACTCACCATGTGGATATTAGATTGTGCCACAAGGAGAGAGTTAGATGATGCTGCCCAGCTCCACCCTGTGCATTATACTTTTATTTTTAGAGTACATGCTTGACGACAACTAAACTATTTGAATTTGAGACTGTAACTTAAATTGGGGGTCCCCAAACCCCGGGCCATGGCCTGTTCAAAACTGGGCCACAGAAAAGGTTTGCAAGTGCAGGTCCACTTGAGCGAGCAGTGGGAGAGTGCACATGTGCAATTTCTTTTGGACAGGCACGTATGCCCACCACTTATGCAAATGTAGTTGCATGTACACGCTCACCCACCACTCGTGTGGAACCATCCCCTTCCCTCCCACCGGTCCGCAAAGCTGGATAGGTTGGGGACCACTGACTTAAACGATTCAACAGCATCCATCAGGAGGGCACAACAGAAAGGTCTCTCACCTTTGCTGTTAAACCTAACCACAATTCCTACTTAATCAGAATTTGGAACTAAGACTTAAAAGGTGCACACTTAAAAGTGTAATGTATGAATTAGTCCCTAAGTGGTTTTTGCACAGCTCCAGAGTCTCAAGAAATGTGTACATGCATATATCACTGTTTTAAGTGGCAGAGTTCAAAGTGGAAAGCTACAATGTCAGCAGTCAATACTAAACCTATTTAAATAAATGCAAGCCCCATGTGTTTAGGATTGCGCCACTCAGTCCAATTCTGTTTATTCAGAAAGAGTTACTACAGATAGTTTTCGACTTATGACCACAATTGAGCTCAAAATTTCTATTGCTAAGTGAGACAGTCATTAAGTGAGTTTTGCACCATTTTATGACCTTTCTTGCTGCAGTTGTTAAGTGAATCACTGCAGTTGTTAAGTTAGTAACAAGGTTGTTAAGTGAACCTGACTTGCCCATTGACTTTGCTTGTCAGAAGGCTGCAAAAGGTGTTCACATGACTCCAGCACACTGCAACCGACATAAATGCGAACCAGTTGCCAAGCATCCAAATTTTGATCATGTGATTGTGGGGATGCTACGATGATCGTAAGTGTGAAAAATGGTCATAAATCACATTTTTTTCAGTGCTGTTGTAACTTTGAATGGTCATTAAGCAAACTTGTAAGTCGAGGACTACCTATGATTGTAATGGGTCTGTTTTCACATCCGTATACATACTTACATATTTAGTGTAAGTGTACATATTTAGATTTAGTGAGTCCCATTCCTGAGTGGATATGCATAAAATTTCAGCTGATTCTTTGTACGTTTACTCAGAAAGAGGTGCCATTAAATATGAGTGTTGTGCAGAAAAAAAGCTGTATCTTTTAACCAAGGTGGTAGTAGATAGGAGTGTTTATAGGCCCAAGCAAAAAAAGAAGCCCCTATAAAAACGGCTACGGCTGTTACTTTTTCTCAATAATGAGCAAAATGGGATGTTAAACACCAACCCTGAAAGATTTTTCCATGTGCCGTAAATAATTGAATGCTTCACAAAGAGAGGCTCAAGGAAATGTTGTGTAAAATACAGCTTTCTGGCAAATGTAGATTGGGCTGAGATGGGTTTTTGTTTTGTTTTGTTTTGTTTTGTTCTGTTTCTTTTTCATGCTTACCTTCTTGGTGAACAAATGTATATAAGATTCCCATCTAGAGAAGAGAAAAAGAACAACTGTAAACTGTTGTGCTAAACTACTGGATTAGAATTGCTGAAAATATCTGCTGTCGTCCATTGTAACCTGAAGTGTACTTTTGAGATTGTATATGCTTGGGGGGGTGGAAGGGATTTTCAGATTTAAAAAAAAAAGACACAGACCAAAAAAATGAAAATAAAACACTGCCAGCAACAGCCAGCCCTAACTGTGGCTATTTTCTGGGGTTCCTCCCCACCTTTTCTCTGTGTATAGTATTAAAAGAAATAAAGCTGCCTTTTCACTGCATTTTGCACCTGTGTCTTTGTCCTCTTTTTTTCCCCCCTCTGTAATTCTCACTCTTTCTGTAATCTGGGGAAGTTTTGCATCCACATAATTTCACCCCTTTCACTAAAATATTAAAGTACTAATCCACATGGCCTCTCTCTTTTTCTGCTACTTTATATTTCTGTTCATCTGGAACGACACTCAATGCTCTCACTCTGCATGAAATGCCATTCAGTTGCTCTTGCCATAGCACCCGTTAGGGAACAAGCACCGAACAATGACCATGCCTCCAAAAAGGGACAATCTCAAAAGCATTTCCTCACAGAATTCCTTTTTGATCGATACGCCTGATGTTGCTGACCTGTACTCTTAAAACGTGAGAAAGTAGCCACATCTGTAAGATAGACATAACTGATTTGGAAGCAGGGTTTTTATTAAAGGATAAAATGGTGGCAGGCTATAGGAAGGCTCACAGGTAAAAGGGGAGACCATTAAATCTGAAATTGCTTTCAGGATTACTCTATTCTAGCACAACCTGCAGCAGGATTGACAGAGCAGAAGGCTTCTCCCTACCTTTCAGCAAATGAGAGGAATTCCAAAATCCAAGGGACTGGGGGAGAAAACTTCAATCCTCCCTAGCTACTATAGGTGTGATGGTCCTGATTTGAACTACGATCCTCATACAGGTAGTTCTCAACTCACAACTACAATTGAGCCTAAAATTTCCATTGCTAAGCAAAACAGCTGTTAAAGAAAGAACTTTGACCCATTTTATAACCTTTCTCGTCACAGTTGTTAAATGAATCATTGCACTTGTTGAGTGAATTTGGTTTCCTCATTGACTTTGCTCATTAGAAGGTCACAAGAGGGGATCACATGACTCCAGGATACTGCCACCATCATAAATGTGAGTCAGTTGTCAAGCATCCAAACGTAAATCACGTAACCATGGGGATGCTGGAATGGTCATAAGTATGAAAAATGGTCATAAATTGGTTTTTTCAGTGCTGTTGTAACTTCAAATGGTCACTGAACTGTTATAAATTGAGGATTACCTGTTCTTTTCCTCAATCAGTCGCATTCTAGTAGAAGCTACTTCTAATCACTGGTCCTATAAAATTAATAAGTATAGTGAATTTGCACTGAACTGTCTTAAGAAGAAAACCCAAAGCAAGCAAATACAGAGAACAGAAAGGTTAGGATCACTATGTATGGTTCTGTCTTCATTTTGAGAGCTATGAGTTGCCTATGAAGATATCTATAGACAAAGGAAACCAGTTGACATTTAGTAACTCCCCAAGATGCTCAATGTTTACTTAAAGTAGTATTGGGGAGCTATGAGTCACATGGAGATGAAACAATTAAGAAGATCCAGTGGTTCAAAATACACTTCTTCCTCTTCCACAATTTAAAATTAGATGTTGGTCCCTTAAGACAAATAAACAGAATGGAACAATGAACTTAAAGGAGAAAATAGGACTACTAAGCTTTACTTCCCATAGGCCTTTAATTGCTCTTAAAAAAACAAAACCCTTTGATTGATAAGAACAGTAAATAAAGCAGAAGAATGGAGTCACAAATACCTTCTCTGATGTGGAGCTGATAAAACCAGGTATACATTTTCAGGTTAATTGTTCCTCAATTGCTGGATACAAAGGGCCTTAATTGTAGCATTTATAGCCATTATAAAACTAAGAAATTCAAGGAAAAGGAACCTCTTAATGATGTGAATTTTTTTAAAAAAAACAAAGTAAGGAAGCAGGCTCAGGTGTGCTTTTGGGAGGCCCTTGGTTGCCTACTTAAAAGCCTTCTGGGGTGCCTAAATTAGGAAAGAAAACAATGGGCTAAATAGGTCCATGATTTGAGCAGGAAACTCAAGTGGCATTTTATCTGTTGCATTATTGGTACATGGAAAATGATTTACTCCAAATACAGACCAAAGAAGGAATTCTGGAAAATAATTTCATAGTTTAGATTTCTAAATACACAAAATTTGCAGGAAGATAAAGTATAGGGAGGATGCTTAAAATTTCTATAACTTACTTACTTCCAGGGCCACATGCCAGATTGCCTTTCCCGATGTTATCTATGTTTTTCAAAACCAAAGTATGTAAAATAGAATTGCTGGGAGAGTGGAATAGGCAAATTTATATCCAATCAATAGTATTTTTCATGTAAAGTAATATGAGAACAGGACATTATAGGTTGCTCAATAGAATAGAGTAGAACAGAACAGAACAGAACAGAATAGAATAGAATTTTTTATTGGCCAAGTGGGATTGGACACACAAGGAATTTGTCTTGGTGCATACGCTCTCAGTGTACATAAAAGAAAAAATACATTCATCAAGAATTCTAAGGTACAAAACTTAACGACAGTCATAGGGTACAAATAAGCAATCAGGAAATTCAGGAATTATAGGGGCAGGTTTGACTGGATAGGTTGTAAGCCATGAAGCTATTTTGCAAATGGTATTTTTCAAAAAAGAGAAAAAGCACAGTCAATAGGAACCAACATTTATTTACAGTCCAAGACCAAACACAATAAAAGACCAGTATAATAATTATAAAAGGAATGCCCTTTACTATCTTTAGTTAATGACAGATGAACAATGATCTCTGGATAATATTCCCATTCACCTTCTGAAATTATGTATTGTCCATAATTGTAATTCCCTCAAGAATCAGTTTTAACAGTGTAAAATGTTTGATTCTGGTTTTACAATCTACTTTATGCAAGGCTAGATCAAATACATTATCAGACTTCAAATGAGCCAGAGAAGATGTTCCACACTAATTTTCTCATCCATACATGTCCTTAGTCAAAACTTAGATTGATGTTCAAGTAGTCTTCTCATTCCTATTTCCCATGATGCTGAGATGAACATATACACTGGGTTCTTGGAAAATATGATTATTATATGGGCTGCCAGCCGAGAATGAAAAAAGGTAGGTTGGAGCTAAAATCTCCAGATGTAATCTATGTGTTGAAAATCCTGTTCTTAATACTGATATAAAGTCAGTAAAGCCAGATCTGATTAGTTCATTATTTCCATCATAGAAAATGCATATCCGTTACAGCATTTTGGTGTATATCTAGCCACGTAGGTAAACTAGAAAGATAATCTTCATAAATCATAGGAATTTGAATGTGATTTGAATTTGAGACAACTGAGTTACTGAAATGGATTCAACCACCACCATAAATTTGGAAGAATTTGAAATTTTACTTGTTTTTTATTGACCTAATGTATATCCTGCCCAATTTAACAAATTCTTAGCAAATATTTATACAGATAGTCCTCAACTTACAACCAAAACTGAGCCAAAAATTTCTGTTGTTAAGTGGAACATTCATTAAGTGAGTTTTGCCCCATTTTACAACTTGTCTTGCCACAGTTGTTAAGTTAGTAACATGGTTGTTAAGTGAATCTGGCTTTCCCGTTGACTTGGCTTGTCAGAAGATCACAAAAGGTGATCACATGACCCGGAACACTGTAACCATCATAAATATGAACCAGTTGCCAATCCATATTTTGATCATGTGACTATGGGAATGCTGCAATGTCATAAATATGAAAACTGGTCATAGAACATTTTTTTCAGTGCCGCTCAACTTCATACAATCACTAAACAAACTATTATAAGTTGAGAATTACCTGTATTGGCTAGGCTTTGGGAAAGGCAATTTTAGCTACTAATCAAAAAATATATATTTCAATATATTTTCTCTGACAAGATTTTGTGACATGCTATAATGTTAGAGAATTGTTAATTATTTTTATTTTTATTTTTTCCTAAGATAGATTTAGCAGTCTGCTAGATATTTTATTTAATTGTGACACAAACAATTTCTCCCTTTTTTACTTCTTTGTTTTACATCTTCTTTCTGCTTTTAAATTTTTTTGTCTATAAAAATTAAAATATTTAAGTAAAAAATAAAATATTAATAATAATAATAATAATAATATTTTAATTTGTATACCGCCCTTCTCCCGAAGAACTCAGGGCGGTGAACAACCAAATAAAATACAAACACAAACACATACAATATTAAGAACAACCCTTAAAAAACTTATTCAATTGGCCAAAGAAATTTAAAATACAAATTACACCCTATAAATTTACAGAAATTTAAAACCCATTAAATTAAATTAAAATTTTAACAATCAAGCCAGTCCAGCCATGCGAAATAAATAGGTTTTAAGTTCACGGCAAAAGGTCCTAAAGTCAGGTAATTGTCGAAGTCCGGGGGGAAGCTCGTTCCACAGGGTAGGAGCCCCCACAGAGAAGGCCCTCCCCCTGGGGGTCGCCAGCCGACATTGTTTGGCTGACGGCACCCTAAGGAGTCCCCCTCTGTGGGAACGCACCGGTCGCTGGGAGGTAGAAGACGGCAGTAGATGGTCCCGTAAGTATCCCGGTCTTAAGCCATGGAGTGCTTTGAAGGTGGTAACCAATACCTTGAAGCGCACCCGGAAGACAACAGGTAGCCAGTGCAGTCTGCGCAGGATAGGTGTTACATGGGAGCTCCGAACCGCTCCCTCAATAACCCGCGCAGCCGCATTCGGGACTAGCTGGAGTCTCCGAGTGCTCTTCAAGGGGAGCCCCATGTAGAGAGCATTGCAGTAGTCCAAGCGAGAGGTAACAAGAGCATGAGTGACCGTGCATAGGGCATCCCGGTCCAGGAAGGGACGCAACTGGCGGATCAGGCGAACCTGATAGAAAGCTCTCCTGGAGACGGTCGTCAAATGTTCTTCAAAAGACAACCGCCCATCCAGGAGCACGCCCAAGTTGCGCACCCTCTCCATCGGGGCCAACAACTCGCCCCCAACAGACAGCCGCATCTGCAGCTGACTGTACCGGGGTGCCGGCATCCACAGCCACTCCGTCTTGGAGGGATTAAGTTTGAGCCTGTTCCTCCCCATCCAGACCCGTACGGCTTCCAAACACCAGGACAGTACTTCGATAACTTCGCTGGGGTGGCCTGGGGTGGAAAAGTACAGCTGCGTGTCATCAGCGTACAGTTGGTATCTCACCACAAAACCACTGATGATCTCACCCAGCGGCTTCATATAGATGTTGAACAGGAGGGGTGAGAGAATCGATCCCTGTGGCACCCCACACATGAGGCACCTTGGAGTCGATCTCTGCCCCCCTGTCAACACCGTCTGCGTCCGGTCAGAGAGGTAGGAGGAGAACCACCAATAAACGGTGCCTCCCACTCCCAACCCCTCCAACCGGCGTAGCAGGATACCATGGTCGATGGTATCAAAAGCCGCTGAGAGGTCTAATAGGACCAGGGCAGAGGAATAACCCTTATCCCTGGCCCTCCAGAGATCATCCACCAACGCGACCAAAGCTGTCTCCGTACTGTATCCGGGCCGAAAGCCGGACTGGAACGGGTCTAGATAGACAGTTTCATCCAGGTACTGGGGTAGCTGACATGCCACCGCACTCTCTACAACCTTCGTCGTAAAGCGAAGATTGGAGACTGGGCAGTAATTTCCTAAAACAGCTGGGTCCAGGGAAGGCTTCTTGAGGAGATGTCTCACGACCACCTCTTTCAAGGCAGCGGGAAAGACTCCCTCCCACAAAGAAGCATTCGTAATCCCCCGGAGCCAGCCTCGTGTCACCTCCTGCTTGGCCAGCACCAACCAGGAGGGGCACGGATCCAGTAAACATGTGGTGGCATTCACCCCACCCAGCAACCTGTCCATGTCCTCGGGAGTCACAGGGTCAAAGTTATCCCAAACCACCTCAACAAGACGGGTCTCGGAACTCTCGCCTGGATCTACCCAATTTTGATCCAATCCGTCCCGAAGCTGAACAATTTTATCGTATAGATAACCGTTAAATTCCTCGGCACGCCCTTGTAAGGGGTTCTCCCGCCCCTCCTGTTGAAGGAGAGAGCGGGTCACCCGAAACAGGGCGGCTGGGCGGTTATCTGCCGACGCAATGAGGGAGGAAACGAAGGAGCGTTTCGCATCCCTCAATGCCACTAGGTAGGTCCTGCTATAGGACCTAACTAGTGTCCGGTCAGCCTCAGAATGGCTGGATCTTCAAACACTCTCTAGGCGTCTTCTCCGGCGTTTCATCTCCCTCAGCTCCTCGGAAAACCAAGGAGCTGGTTGAGACCGACGCCGGGTCAGAGGCCGCAAAGGCACAACACGGTCCAAAGCTCCAGCCGCGGCCTGTTCCCAGGCCGCGACTAGTTCTTCAGTCGTGTTGTGGGCCAGATTCTCGGGAAACGGCCCAAGCTCCGTCAGGAACCTCTCTGGGTCCATCAGGCGCCTGGGACGGAACCAACGCATTGGCTCCGTCTCCCTGCGATGGTGGGTAGCGGTCAGAAAGTCCAGATGAAGGAGATAATGATCTGACCATGACAAAGGTTCAACAACTAAATCATTTAAAATCAGATCATTCAACCACTGGACAGAGATAAAAATCAGGTCTAGGGTGCCTCCCCCAATGTGAGTAGGGCCATCAACTAATTGAGTCAGGTCCATGGCCGTCATGGAAGCCATGAACTCCCGAGCAGTCGAGGATGCCGCGCCAGTTGATGGCAGATTGAAATCCCCCATGACCAACAATCTAGGGGTTTCAACTGCCAACCCAGCCAGCAACTCCAACAGCTCGGGCAGGGCTGTTGTTCACACCCAGCTATCTGAGGCACAGTGGTCTCCCTCGGGTCCAGACTGTCCTTAATAATAACCGCCACCCTGCCACCCCTACCTTGGGCCCTTGGCTGATGGAATGCTCGGAAACCTGGTGGGCACATCTCTACTAGGGGCACCCCCTCTTGAGTGCCCAACCAGGTTTCCGTAATGCCCATAACGTCCGTGGTCCCCTCCTGAATTAGATCTGAAATCAGATCTGAATTCAACTTTATATACATACACATATATATGAATCCAGCTGATTGTGGCTTATTCAACAAACCACGGTTAAGCCATGCCACAGCCCAACCCAGGAACCTATTCATCCTCTTGATAATTCCCTTTTTAAACACTATAGAAATATTTGAGGCTTTCTAGTTTTGATCACAAATTTGCGAAAATTGAAAGGCTCTCTTTCCAGAAATGGAAAGCCTAACTTAAGAAGGAAATAAAAAAGAATCACCAACTGTATCAGAAAAGAGATTACAAAAAAAGGACAATTTGAGGTAAATCTGTAAATCAACATATTGAAACTTTATTCTAGGACATCTTGGGAACCTACACAACAAATCATCAAGATTTTGGTGGCATCTCCGGAGAGTTCCCCCAAAACTTGTGAATATACAGCCTAACAAAACTAAGTAATTGTTCATCAAATCAGGTTCCACTCATGTTCAATTTCTCAATCAGTTGTTCACATAAAAATGGAGAAAACTTCATCCTTAACATCTGTTGTTGCTTTATTTTTAATACAGCAACCCAAAATTTAGTTACCTTATGGATGACAGAAGATCAGTACCTCATCAAAGGCCAATGAATGAACTTAGCAGTCATAGAATAGGAAAACCTAGCTATTTGTACATTACATGAACTTAAAAACAAAAATAGTAGGAACAAATACCCCAATTTTCTAACTAGGGGAAGAAAAGAATGGAATTCCTCAAGGTTCTGTTGGCACCAATGTTTTTAACTTGTTCATAAATGATTTTGCTGACCGATAAACAATGAGCTGGGCAAGATTTCAGATGGAACTAAACTATTCATGAGGAAAAAATCAAATGTGAATGTGAAGTACTCTGGAAAAATCTGTTCAATTGGGTCAGCCAAATGATAAATGCAATCCAGTATAAACAAACATAAATACATAATGGGCCAAAAAAAAATCTAACATCACCAGACACTAAATGAGCTCTGAGATATCTGTAACATA
The DNA here is from genome assembly GCF_028640845.1 of Ahaetulla prasina. NCBI lineage: Eukaryota > Metazoa > Chordata > Lepidosauria > Squamata > Colubridae > Ahaetulla > Ahaetulla prasina. The sequence goes on from NC_080540.1 coordinate 209,676,095, forward strand.
GGAAAAATTATTTTGGTGTCATAGTGGTCATTTAATGAGATGCCAAATCAGCACAGAAAAATCACATTCAGAACTAAAACTGCTAACATTATACAGCTAGTCCTCAATTTATAACCATTCATTTAACAACCTTTCATATTTACATTGGCATTGAAAAAAACTTATAATGATTCTCGCACTTATGACCATCGCAGCATCCCCATTATCATGTGGTCTAAATTCTGATGCTTGGCAACCAGCATGTATTTTCAATGGTGGCAGAATTGCAGGATGATGTATTTGCCATTTGTGACCTTCCCATCCAGCTTCTGACAAGCAAAGTCAATAGGCCAGGTTTAATTTCCTTAATAACCCCATGGTTCACTTAACAATTGTCTTGCTTAGCAACAGAAATTTGATCCCAAAGGTGGTTGTAATTCAAGTACAACCTGTAATGCCCTGACCAAAGACTACAGTTCATTCACAGACGAAAAAAACGAATAAAATGGATTGATTGATATAATACAGCTGTAAAAAGTGCAGACGAGGACAATCAAAACTATCAGAAAACTGGCACTTTGGGTAGAAAGATTTTTTGAAATCTTTCTTAGGGAAACATGATGAAGACTGTTATGTATGTCAGGGAGAAGTTTTTCTCTTGTTCTCAAAACAAGATTATAAGCTGATTGAATGGAAATTTACATTTATTTACAACAGATTCCCCCCAAAAAGCACTTCTTCATAGGATGCTTAATTTATAGAATTCAGATGACGGCTACCAACTTGAATGATTTTAAAAAGGGATTGAATAGATTTGTGAAGACCAAGCGTATCAACAGCTATTGGTGTTGAAAACTCATTGTTATTTGTAGGCTGCAGAAAAATAATGGTGACCGGGGAAGGGGGAGGTTGCTTGCAAGTATATCTGAGTTCAGCCTATAAGAAATAAAACATTAGTCTTAAATGGACCTTGGATTGATCCAGCAAGAATAGTCCTTTCTTATGGCAATGAGTGTCTTCTGGCTACAAAGCTTTCAACTATGAGCCCTCCACAAGAAAATCAGCTAGAGAGGGTCTCATTTGAAGGTCAGTAATTATGGCAGCATAGTTCAATGTATAACAACACTTACATAAACTGACAAAAAAGAACTCAAATGGCTTACTGAATCCTGAGGAAAGCCAGAACAACTACAGGTAGTCCTTGACTTACGACCACAATTGAGCCCAAAATTTCTGTTGCTAAGCGGAACATTTGTTAAGTGAGTTTTGTCCAATTTCATGACCTTTCTTGCTACAATTATTAAATGAATCGCTGCAGTTGTTAAGTTAGTCACAGGGTTGAATCTGGTTTCCCTATTGATTTTGCTGGTCAGGTCACAAGAGGGCATCACATGACTTTGAAACACTGCAACCATCAAAACTATGAGTCAATTGCCCAGCATCCAAATGTTGATCTCGTGCTGCAATGCTGCAATGGGCGTAAGTGTGAAAATGGTCACAACTCACTTTGTAACTTTGCCATTGTAACTTTGAACAGTCACTAAATGAAATGTAAGTCAAAGACTACCTGTATAGAGAATTCAGTGTTTTATAGTTAAAATATATTTACCGCATTACCGATAAAAATGAAAGCACTGAATCCATAATTACAATAGAATTAACATAATTACAATAGAGGTATATTAATTATTTAATTATATTGACAAATGCCATTTTTAAAAATCTAGCCCATGAGAATATAATGCGGCTTTTCATGTAGTAGAGGAAAGACGAGTATCTGATGTATATAATCCATCAGTTACCAAAGAATGACTGGATGGCATTGAAGTGCCTTCTAAGTGTTTAGACCCATATATTTGTTGCGTGATCTTGGAACGTTTTATCATTCTTGACATGATGCTTTCAAAGGAAGAGTCATTATGGGGACATGAGGTTATGTTTAAATATAGTTCTTTCATTCTAAGCTGATCTACAGTCAAAGCTGTTGCTCAGAGGATCCACGTGTGTGTGTGGACTCGGAAGCGACACCCATTGTGGTCATAGTGCTTATTTCCCAGGAAAAGATGTATAGAATTGCAGCTTTTAAAAACAGAGCATTTGTAGATGACTCTGGCGTTAAAAAAAGAAAAAAGAAAATAGCATTTAATATGAGTAAGATGTTTTTGAACTGGCTGTCAAGATAAATAGATGCCTTAAGGTTGAAAAGAAGAATTATTGGAATCATTCCAATAAATTTGTTTCCTTCCTGTGTCTTAATGGTTTTAAATGAAAAAGTGTTTTGCACATGTTGCTAAGTGACTGACTGAAATAAAGCCTTCTGAATACAGCACACTAAGTACATGTGGCTGGTTTAAAATGAGAGACCATATTATTCCTATTGTTCCTTCTTCTGAAAATTTCCAGTTTTCAAAAATTCATCTGACTGGACATTATAGGCTATAGCTATGGTGAACATATTTTCTTGAAAAAAATAAAGGACAAACTTTATTTTGCCCTTTAGAAGAAGGCAAATCTAACAGATGTTCATAAGAACAACATCATGTTTATTTTTCAGTTTTTATTGCCCACACCCTAAACTGTAGACATAACATTTAAACAGGAAAATATGTAAAAATGAATGCCTCCTCACCAAGATGGCCACCATTAAACCATGGTGGAATGGTTTCGTTTTCCCCTCTTTACTATATATTTTATATATTTTAAAGTTTTTTAGGCCAATTATAAAATAAGTTTTTTAATTTGTATTTTAAATTGTATATTGTATTGTTTGTTTTTATTTTTGGCTGTACACCGCCCTGAGTCCTTCGGGAGAAGGGCGGTATAAAAAATCGAATAAATAAAAAATAAATTTACAAAATACCACGTAGAAAAAGAAACTCCTCATAAAATTCTTATTTCAGAGTGAGGGATAATATAAAAGGGTTTTCATCTTCCCAAACAATGGAAATCCACCAACAACACTCTTGTTACAGGTTCAAAATGGGATAGACCCTGGCAGATGAGGCAACTCTTTAGCTGCCAGAACAACTCAGACAATTGTTCTCAGTTGGTTATATGAACCTATTATTGTTGTTTGGGCCACAGAATAGAAGTGGCTTACTTTTTGAGATTGTTTTGGCTTTCCCTAACGTATGCCCCTGGTGGTTTTCTTATCTAAATACCTGTCAGCCAACGTTTTCTGACAACTGCCCAAAAGAATATTGCAAGCAATGTTGGCAAGATTGAAGAATTCCCTAAGCTGTTATCAGATTGGTAGGGAGTCAATTCTAGTACCATTGGACTTTGTTTTCCATCCACTCCTCCTAGGAAAGAGCCTGTGAGAGGGTTGTTTGTTTAATGTTTTATTTATTTATCCATTTTTGAAGCTGCCTGACCTCTTAGTGACTCTGGGGAGCTTACAAATAAAATAAAAAGAGTACATTAAAAAAATCATAGCTGACTGGAAGAATAATACAACTGCTATAAAATCAAACGTAATTAAACACCCTATGCCAAAGCCTGAAAGAACAGCCAGGTTTTTTTAGTGATTGCCTAATCACTAAACCGTAGGGGTAGAAATCTCTCGTGTTGTTCCAGAAGGCAAGCACTACAAGAAAGAAGGGACACTTCTTCCATCCCATAAGATGACATTGTTCAATAAAGGAGACCAGAGGGCAGTACTCTGATTGATTGCACCATGGTAAGTGGTGCCTCAGGTAGGCCAGCCCTATGCCATGCTTTTACGGAAATAACCAGCACTTTGAATTACACCCAGAAGTAAATAGGGCAGTTCACAAAGCAGTGAAGCCATGGGAGCCTAACTTGATGCTTCTATCGCTGCCACAATGCCACATTCTAGATCAGCTGTAACTTCCAGATGGTTTTTAGGGAGAACCCCATGTAGACAACTTACAATTATCCATTTGGGAAGTGACTAGTGTACGAATGACTACCTGGTCTAGGAAATGGCGTAACTGGAGCACTAGATATACCTCTGCAAAGACTCTATGGTCAGTTCCCACCTGCTTTTCAAGCAGGAGCTGTGAGTCCAAGAGGAACCCCAAATTGCATACAAATCTTGAATGCAGAAACGCAGTTCCACTGAGAACTGACGATGGAATATCTGAGGGATCTAAATAAACAAAGCCACTTAGTCTTGTCATGTTTGACCCATCTGGTATGTCCCCATCCACAACCACTCAGGTTCCAGACCAGGACTTTTGTCAAGTACATATTAGATAATATATATAAATATAAGCATGAATTGAATACATAAAATGAATACAATTAAAGGGAACATTAGGACAGGGATGGTAGGCACGCTGGTGCTCTTATGCACGCCCCTTACAGACCTCTTAGGAATGGGGTGAGGTCAACGGTAGATAGTCTTAGGTTAAAGTTTTGGGGGTTTGGGGATGAGAGAAAAAAAGTGTTTGTGCAAAAGTTGCTGCTAGTTGCTTCAGATATGACTGTCGGGAGTCCCGGTAATAAATGGGGCCTTTCTATATGCACATGCACAAAGTCCAGCCACTTTAGTATTCCAAACAACTGGCCTGTTATGTGACTGCTTAAAGAAAACTCATGGATCAACCACATGCATGCCCTGAATGTAAAAGCAAAATGATGTGCAATGGTTTCTGGGCTTCAGGGAAACAATCTTTCTAATGGCCCTTTCTAACCACTTGATGACTCGAAGCAGGTTTATGAGAGACACTCAAGGCTATGACAACAGACATTATTTCTTGGGTATGTTTGAAGTCACTACTAAATTGCAAAATGGTTTCCTTGGCAACCTCTTTTCTTTCACTCTGGTGACTCCTTCTACAGGAAGAATGAGTAACTCTGTAGAGTACTATATGAGCTAACCTGCTATTGTTGATAGCTTTCATACAAGCAATAGCTGCAATCAATATATTTGATCCATAAAGCAGGGAGTATTGTTACAAACTTATTCAGGAGGATACTAGTCAAATAACATTTAAGATGTTTCGATGTAATATAAGCAGTTGTGTAGTGCTTCTGACTGAATGTTCATAAATAGTTTCTCAGGGATCTCACCAGCAGCCCTCTGAGGTCAGAACCATATACCCATACAACCAGTGGTAGACGTGAGGGGTGATTATATAAATAAGAAGAATGATTTTGGTGTGGTGGTTAAGGCGCTGGAATAGATAGCAGGAAAGCTTGCATTCTAGGCCTTCATTACGCACAGCCAGCTAGGTGATTTGATGTGAATCTCTCTCTCTCTCAGCACAACCCATCTCACAGGGTTGTTGTTGTGGGGATCATAAAAGAGAGGAGTATTGCATATGTTTGCAGACTTGTGATCTAGGTAGGTAGGTAGGTAGGTAGGTAGGTAGGTAGGTAGGTAGATAGGTAGATAGATAGATAGATAGATAGATAGATAGATAGATAGATAGATAGATAGATAGATAGATGATAAAATAAAAATCTAATAAGAATTGGTCTGCAGATTTCATAATCCCAAGATCATTCTCTATGCACCATAATGACTTGGTTAGTATTCATATTGCCCTTATTTAATTGCAGTTTTCTTTAACTTAATTCAGTGGCTCACCAAACTGAACTCAACCCAGTGTCCAGTCATAGCTGTCCAGCAAGAATACAAATCTTAGAAAAATACAAATAATCATTGAATCTCCTTCGTTCCCAAAATGGCAACCAGTCTAGGGTGGCGTAAAACAGCCTCTGTATAAGAAGACTGCATGGGAGAATGGCCACTTAAAGTGGCCTCTCTTTCAAAAAGATAAGTGGCCAATCTGCGATGTGGCCTTCCCAAACAGAGGCGAGGTGGTGCCATCCCAAAACCGGGTGCCATCCTGGAAGTGGCCACTATTCTCAAACCAAGAGAATTGCGTTCACTTCCAAAATGGTGTCAGCTTTCAGGATGGCACCACTTCGCTTCTGTATAGGAAAGCTGTGTGCTTATTGGCCATTTCTCTTTGGGAAAGATGATCCTTGAAAAAGGTAAGTGAAGCTGAGGCATGTTGGAGGAGGAAGCCCAAGGATGTGGGACTGAGCACAGTAGGAAGCAGGCCCAAGGCCTATGGAGAGACAGCTGGGTGAGAGGTAGGTTCAAGGGATCTAGCTCTGAAGCAGCTGCAGTGCCATTGTGGTCAGTCATAAGGGCAGAGCGCCAAGCATCCCTATTTTGTTCATGTGGCTATGAAGCACTGCAGCAGTTTTACGTTGAGGAACAGTTTGTTGAGTCCCTTTGTTCAGCACCACCATAATTTGAAATGGTTACTGAAGAATGTCCCAAAGGTGTATTTTCAAGAGGCAACTGGACGTTCTAGTGTTTCTTTGAAGACATTTTGCTTCCCATCCAGGAAGCTTCTTCAGCTCTGAAGAGCTGAAAACGGAAGAAGCTTCTTGGATGAGAAGCAAAATATCTTCAAAGAAAAACCAGAAAGTCCAATTGCCTCTTGAAAAGCACCTTTGGGACAACCATGACCTGGATGACTGAGAATCTCCGTAGTCACTGAAGAATGGTCATCAATTGAGGACTATCTGTATTTGAATGTGAACTTACTTAATTTCACATTTTAACCTGATTCATTAAATGAAGTTTAGTTATATTTTAGGAACCATTAAAATATGTTTGTGTTTGGCAATAAAATGTGTATCATGAAAAAGAGTGCATAAAAATGGCATCTATTTATAAAAATAATATACAGAAAAGTAGACAGTGTCTGTTTTTCAAAAGTAGTATAGATAACCCAAATTGTGAACAAAACTTCCCATGTTTGGAGAATATATGTAAAATACACATACATATTTATCCAAATTTAAAAAAAAAAATTAAATTCAACAAAGTGAATCTAGTAGTTTTAGAAAAATAAGAAACAAAGAGTAACTGAAATTAGGTTCATCCAGTTAATCTGAATGATAGGAAGTTCAGGGCAAAACATTTGACCAATAGGAGGTGACTATGCTTGACTTTCCTAAGGCCCTTAAGCCAAACATCATCCATCTTGTTGAGGCACTGTGCTGACATGATTGGTGTTGCTGTGGCACTTGATGACCTGCCACGAGCTCCTTCAGTATCTCTAGGAGAAGCGGTGACAGAAGTCTATTGAAGTGATGGAAAAGAATTTCAAAAAGGAACTCAGAGCCATGCTTAGTGGTGGGACAGTTTTGCTTTGCTCTTTAGAGGTGTAGTAGCTTGACACGAAGCTTTGCATAACCCTGTAAAATACAGGTAGTCCTCAGCTTGCAACAGTTCATTTGGTGACCAAAGTTATAATGTCACTGAAAAAAGTGACTTATGACCGTTTTTCACGCTTACAACCTTATTTTTATTTTATTTTATTTTATTTTATTAGATTTTTATACCGCCCTTCTCCCGAAGGACTCAGGGCGGTGTACAGCCAAAATAAAATACAGAATATATACAATTAAAAGAATTTAAAATAAACTATTACTAAACGGCCAATAATTTAAAAGATTTAAAAATTTAAAATATTACTAAAACCCCAATTTAAAATCAACTATTTATGCCAGTCCTGCTTGAATGAATAAATATGTTTTTAGCTCACGACGAAAGGTCCGAAGATCAGGCACTTGACGTAAGCCAGGGGGGAGTTCGTTCCAGAGCGTCGGTGCTCCCGCAGAGAAGGCCCTACTCCTGGGGGCCGCCAGCCGACATTGTTTGGCGGACGGCACCCTGAGAAGGCCCTCTCTGTGAGAGCGTACGGGTCGATGGGAGGCATAAGGTAACAGCAGGCGGTCTCGTAAGTACCCGGGTCCTAAGCCATGGAGTGCTTTAAAGGTGGTAACCAGGATCTTGAAGCGCACCCGAAAGACTACAGGAAGCCAGTGCAGACTACGGAGCAGTGGTGTTACGTGGGAGCCACGAGCGGCTCCCATTACCACTCGCGCAGCTGCATTCTGGACTAACTGCAGCCTCCAGGTGCACCTCAACCTTAACAGCATCCCCATGAGCTTGACTCATATTTATGATGGATTGCAGTGTCCTAGAGTCATGTGATCACCTTTTGCAACCTTCTGACAAGCAAAGTCAATGGAGAAGCCATATTCACTTAATAACGGTCTCATCAACTTAACAACTGCAGTGATTCACTTAACAATGGTGGCAAGAAAGGTTGTAAAATGGGACAAAATTCACTAAATGAATGTCTCAGCAACAGACATTTTGGGCTCAATTGTGGCCGTTAGTCGAGGCCTACCTGTATTTCTTCACTCCATTCTTGCACCAGTTTTGCTGTGAGGTATATTACAAGGGGTAGTTAGCCAGTATGGATGGCTTTGAAAGAAGATTGGAGAAATAATGTGAAGATAAAGCTATCAATGGGCATAATAGCCACATATTTCCTTTAGTACCATATATTTCCTTTTGAAGTATTAAGCTTGTCAGGACCAGTTGCTAAGGTAACAGAAAGGTGCTATTTTGTTTGTATCTTGCCTATATGCATCTGATTGGTCACCCAGGCAGAAAGATGCTGAGTTAGAGAGAATGTTATCTTCAGCTCAACAAGTCTTAGGTCTCATTCCTATAACAAAATCCTGCAAAATCATTTAATTTTAATCACACCAGGTTCCATTTTTTTAGTTTAAGCATTGAATTTCAAATTAAGGAGCCTACCTCCGCTGCTAGGCTGAAAAGCAGCATATAGTTGGCTTTACTTCCATTTCATGGAAGTAGGCCTTCAACACTCAGGACATCTCCAGCAACAATCTGTAGATATTGAGTTAGAAACTGCTTTGCCCATCTGCAAGTAGAAAATCAAATATTTTGAAAAGCGTCAACCTTAAATATGGAACCCTTTTCTTTCATTCCTGTTGGGCAAGAAAGGAGGGATCTGTGACTGAATTTATACACATAGCTAAGCCAGATATAATGGCCTGATTTCTACACAGTATTTTGTCATTATTTATAAAAGAGGTAATCAGAGCTGGTATGTGCAGGAATATCTAAAATTTGTTTGGAAGTTTTCTGGTGATAAAATCATCTCTCCATGGCCTACAATTTCTCTCACTTCCATTACATCTCAAAGGAAGCTATTGTGAAGAAATTTTTTTCAGCTGAACCTTCCCTCCCTCCCTCCCTCCCTCCCTCCCTCCCTCCCTCCTTCCTTCCTTCCTTCCTCCCTCCCTCCCTCCCTCCCTCCCTTCCTCTATGTGACTACTCTTCTAAAGGGGAGCCCAAAGGCCTAGCTGTAGACAGTACTGGGAAGATGAATCAATGGCCTGCCTCAGCAGAAAAGAGCTTATTATATTCCTGAATCATTATGTTATTAAGATAACAGGATATTTGAATTCTTACCATGATGCAAATTTTCAAACAATTGCCAGATAAAATAAAGTTTCTTTGGGGATAAGTTTGATGTCCAGTCACTTCATGGAGTTGTCCATGTAGTTTTCTTGACAATAGTTAACCTTCTTCTGGGATATATTTTCAAGTTCTTCTGTCTATTCTCAATACCTTAGAAGTCTCTTATCAAAGTACTAATTTAGTCAGAAGCACCTTAATTTCAAAATCTAGACATGGTCAACTGGCTGGAGTTCAACTGCTAGCACCGATAGCTGATAGCGAAGCTGAGAAAGTATTATTCATTCTTTTTTGTTTTTAACCGTCTCTCCAAATCACGGTTGGTTGGTTGGTTGGTTGGTTGGTTGGTTGTTTCTTTCTGCTATGTTATTAATAAAATGCACACCTATGTCTCTTGATGAACATTATTATTTATTTAAAGTATTTCTAGTTGCATTTCAAGGGAAAATAAAGCTTTGCCTGATGAAAGGGGTGATTAGAAGCATGTCTAGTGAGCTTCCTGTCTTAACCAATAGCTAAACTTCCTTTGCCTGCTCCCAGTTCCTTGAGGTAAGCTATTTCAGAAAACAGACCTTGCAAGGATTATTGGAATTCTACTCTATTGTTATAGGATATAATAACTTGGAAACCTATCAGGGTTTCCATCTGCCCCCTCTTATCCCCAACAAAACCAAGGTGTCCTCTTGAGTTTCTTTTTTTACCCCTTCCTCTTTCTCAGAACTGAATTTTTATTTACTTTGCAATTCTTGTATTCCTTCTTTAAGGCTATATCCCTATAAGCATGCAGCCCTGGACAACTAGTAATGCAGCCCCACAAGATTGTAAACATTAATATTATTATGTGATTTCTATACATTAACTATATTATATATATTTATGTGCGGTCCAAGACAATTATTCACTCAATGCGATCAAAGCAAGCCAAAAAAAGTTGGATCACCCATGCTATATACATTCTCTGTGATATCTCCATTCTCCTCTACATCAAGACCTAGCCAGATGAAATCCACCCAGTATCTCTGTTTCTCTGCCCTCGCTTTGCCTTTGAGCTGAGAGACTTCAGTGTTGTTTCTATTCTGTACCCTCTCCCTAATTATTGCTGTCTATCAGCCATCTAAAGTACTGCTCACAGCTGAAATCCTTAATGAGTGAAAGGAAACCAGTAGGTCAGCAATGCACTCAATGTCAGGGAATCCAAGGAGGATCTAAAGATGTTCAGCTAGAGACTGCTGATAGCAGCCTGCGGAGGCCTCATGCCTCGCTGAATAAACCATACAAAAGATAAATGAAATTAGCATGAGCAACATGGACCAGTGCTCATTTTGCCTGCAGTTTTGAATGTAACGTGCTTGAAATTTTAATGCCATGTTCTGGAATACCCAGGGGTTTTAAAAAGTTGCTTAGCCTGACTTGGCATTCTTTACCCTTCTAGTACACACAGTGGGTGTTCAGATATTAAACCGTCTTCTAGGCCCAGATTATTAGACATGTATGACATGTAAGAAATAATAAAAACGTCCTACCTGTCAGTGACTACTTCAGCTTCAATCGCAACGATACACGAGCGCACAATAGATACAAACTTAAGATAAACCTCTCTAAACTCGATTGCAGAAAATACAACTTCAGCAACAGTGGTCAATGCCTGGAATGCACTACCTGACACTGTGGTTTCTTCCCCAAACCCCCAAAACTTTAACCTTAGACTGTCTACTGTTGACTTCAACCCATACCTAAGAGATCTGTAAGAGGCGTGCATAAGCACACCAACATGCCTACCGTCCCTGTCCTACTGTCCCCATTTATTTGTATCCATTTCCTGTATTCATAATCATGTTTATACTTATATCTGTTATCCTATATATGCTTGACAAAATACATACATACATACATACATACGTAAATAAATAAATAAATAAAAATGTGATGGCTTGGCCTATGACCCAGATGGCACATTGATTTGGTTTACAGAATTATAGGAGGAAAAGCACAATAATAGCAGTAACTGAGGCTTCTGCAAATCTAATATTTTTTACAAAAATCTCTTATTTTTGTCAATAATTATATTGACCAATAAATATGACCCAAACAATATGGAAATTCACCATCCCTTGTGGGATGCTTATTCTTTATTTGGAACATTTAAGTTATTTCAGTGGCCTATTTTTGCTCCCAGGAGGCTGCAGGGAAGCCTACTAGGCCCAAAATGGGGGGCAAGGCATCCCCCCCATGGCCTGTTTTTGCTCCAAGGGGATGCAGGAGGCCAAGAGCTGCCTGTCACACCCCCTGGCCACGCCCACCATGGCCACGCCCACCCAGCCGGTCATTAGGGCAGAGAACTGGTTGTTAAATTATTTGAATCCCACCACTGGTACTGGGGCACAGTTTGACACATCCCTTATATTTGGTCATGTTGGTAGGGCTTCTGGGAGGAGTTGTAGTGCCGCACCCTCCTGAAGTTTATTACCCACCCACCCCCTGCCCCTTTTTGTTTAGCTTCTTAAAATAGGTCTCAACTGCAGATTTCTCTGGCAGATTTCAGATTTCCTTGGATGAAAGAACAGACCTCCTGCTCTTTGAGAAACATACAAACCAAAATTCTTGTGGTTAAGCTAAACTAGTGTAGCATTTGAATCCAAGCTGTTGTTGTTGTTGTTGTTATTCATACAGTCAGCCACATGTCCAAACTGGGTTTGGCATTTTTGTCTACTTATTGAATTCTTACCAAGGACCTGGGATAGGCAAATCTGGATGTTTGACGGTATTACAGATATTGTTGCTCTTGTTGTCATTATTGGCTTAAATTGGAATTTTAATGTTAAATTTTATTAATTTTTAAACGGGGTTTTTTAGTTTATGGCAAATTTTAATTTTTAGGCTAATTTAAATAAGTTTTTTAAACTGCATTTTAACCTGTATATTGTATTGTTGGTTTTATCTTGCCTGTACACCGCCCTGAGTCCTTCGGGAGAAGGGCGGTATAAAAATCAAATAAATAAATAAATAAATAAATAAATTATTATTTCTGTGATTGTTGCTACTATTAAATTATTGTTATTATTCAAACTGGAACAGCTTTTCTTAAATCTCCACTACTGGTTTTAGTCACAATATATGGTAAGTAGTAATATTAACTAGGGCTGTGCAATACTGCAGAGTCAGATGAAAAAAGGTGCTGAAGAGCATGTAAAAGTTGGAAAATATCTGTTGCACGTTTTTAAGGTAGCTGTGTTTCCTGAAGTTATAGGGCAGCTGTGGAAAGAACTGTGTGATCATTGAAAAAGATGCAGTCGCTTTAAAGACTTGCAAAGAGTTACTATATTCCCACTCCCCTGTGCTTCATTCAAAACATATTTCTGGAATCAAATTCAAAGCACTACACAGTCATCATATAGAAAGGATTTAATTAATTTAGTTTAATTTTGACTGAATTTACATAAAACTATTAAATCCATTAAACTCAATTTATATTAGACAGTTTAATTTGCCATATCCTAACTCATTTATTCGTTCACTCAGAACCCAGGAGTGTCCTTTCACTTAAAAACTGTGACCTCTCACCTGTGGATAGAACTTTTTTTTAAAAAAATGCTGTATTTCTTCACAGAGGCAGAGAGATTTGTCATGTGGTCTGAAAATACCAATGAAAGCCCTCAGGTGAAAGCAACAGCTTTGGTGAGTGATATGATTTTACACATCAGCCTATGCATGTGTTTACCCAAATAATTGGTTGCTGTTGGTATTCTGTGAGATTATTTTTATTCTGTACTTTGGTCTAAGATAGAGTTATGATTGGGACTTTGGACAGGCAAAAACAAGAGACAGCTCATGAATCATGTTTTATATCAAGGGTTCCCAACATTCGGGCCATACTGGGCCATGGTCTGTTCGAAACCGGGCTGAGAGGAAATGGAAAGCGTGCATGCGTGAAGCCCTGCTCACATGAGCAGACACGTGTACTTACAGTTACTAATGAAGCTCCTTTCACACGAGTGCGCCACTCACACAAATGGAGCTGAGCGTGCCCACGCTCACCTGCCACTCACACACACATATACACATGCCATCAAGCTAGAAAGGTTGGGGACCGCTGTTTTACAGTATATGGTTGCTTTCCTCTTTAATCTATCCAGTTTGTTCAAGAAATGAGTGAGTTTCAACTGTAACTTCTAAAATATTATCCAATTTATCACCCAGGCTCAGCAATAAAATGCAGATCTTCAAACACTTAACCCTCAATTAACTCTTGGTTTCACTTGGCAAAAACTTGCAGATACAGCTTGACTAGCCAGTTGGGTTGAGATAGGCAGCTATAGAAATTGAATAAATATATAATAAATAAAATAAATTAGTTTTGAATTTTAGTGAAGGCAGAAATAAAGACTTAAATGCAATGGTTGGCTGATCTTTTGATAATCTTTTTTTTTTTTTTGTTTGTTTACATTTATATCCCGCCCTTCTCCGAAGACTCAGGGCGGCTTACAATGTATAAGGCAATAGTCTCATTCTATTTGTATATTTTTTTACAAAGTCAACTTATTGCCCCCCCAACAATCTGGGTCCTCATTTTACCTACCTTATAAAGGGCGGAAGGCTGAGTCAACCTTGGGCCGGGCTCGAACCTGCAGTAATTGCAGGCTCTGTGTTCTAATAACAGGCTTCTCTACTGCCTGAGCTATCCCGGCCCCAAGTAGTTTTTATATTTCAATTAGTCTTCTACTAAGGTGTTCTACTTGTGACTAAGATCCTTCCATACTTATGAATCTGCTTTGATATTTTTCTTGTTTAAATTCCTAAGTAATTTGATGACTTGATTCTATTTTTATTTATTTATTTTTCACATTTTTTTCACTCTCCCATCCCCTTCAGAGAGGGATGCTTGGTGGTGTACGGTAAAATGTTAAAATATATAAAACAGCATATAAGAATTAAAAAAAATTAAATGTAGAATTTAAAAAGAGACAACGATGATTGAACCCTGTAAAAAAAATTAGTTCAAAAAGCAAAGGAGGGCTCTTAGGGCTCCAACCAGTCCCATGGCTTTGGGCTCCCCATTCAAGGCTGCAGAACCAGTGGTGATAGTCAGCTGGTTCTATCCAGTTCGGGTGAACTGGTAGCGGTGGCTGTGGGGGACTCCGCCCACCTGCCTGGACGTCATCACGTCCCATTTTTGACGCTCCTTTTACGTTTTACTCCTTTTTGGAAGGCCAGGAGCATGGGGTCCTGCCTCACCTTTGGGGGAAGAGTATTATATACAGGGGGGACAATGGGACAGAAGGTCTCTTCCTAGACCCCACCAGTTGAAATTCTTTAATTGACAGATCTGCAACATACCTTCCCTCCCTGACCGGGTGGGATAGCCCAAGGTAATGGAACAATTTTATTGTTAAACATAGGAACTGTGTCATACAATGTCTTACATTATTATCCTCATTGGGTCTTACTTAAATGCTCCCTTCATCCTGTTTTCCTATCTATATCAACAGCAAAAGAAGATGTTTAGATTTTTCTGTAGATAGTGTAAGAACGCCTCAATTGTCCAGAAGTTGCTGAACAGTGAATGATGGAGAAAACCAATTCTTAGTATTCTCCATCATTCACAGTGCTGTCTGGATATACTGAGAATTGGAGATCAAACACATCTTTCCCTCCTTACCTGTCTATTTATCCCTGAAAGAAGCTTCCACTGAACTTGGTGATAGCCAAATCTTTTAAGTTCTTAAGGCAAAAAATGTCCATGAATAATCTTGAGATGATAGTCAGAAGAAGAAGATATCTTTACACTGTATTCCAACAGACTAATAAGCAGATTACCAGGTCCTTCTGCTCTTCTTAAAAGGTCATTGAGTTCTTTCATAAAGGCAGTTGACAAAAGGAAGGATTTCAGTTACTTTTGCTTAGCTTCTCAATCCCCTCATGTATATTTAGATTTGGGCCATTTCATTTTTAAGCTTCTAGCAATAGTCCAGCTTACATTTCTATAAAGAAGAAAGAGTTAAAATATTGTAATGGTTTAGTAACCTCATCTGTTTTGCCTTCTCAGTTAGGATGTGTATTAATTTATATTTTGGGCATTGGTTCTTGCCAATACTCAATTTGATCACAAGAAACTAAACTAACTTTATTTGTGTGTTTACTGATCTTTCAGTTCCAGTAAAGAAATCAAATCTGTTTGTGTGAAAGATCAGAAGAAACGGAAAAGATATAGATAAAACATTCTTATATATAGAGATACCATATGATTATTTCCTGCATTCCAACATATTTTCTCCATTCCAAATACTTCATACATATGTAAGACACATGCTTTAGTCTAGTCTTCTTCAATCTGGTATTCTACAGTTGTTGGGATTGCAACTACTTAAAATCCCTGTCAGCATTGGGGGCCCATGGTCTCAAAACATGTGGAAGATATTAAGTTGGTAAAACTGCTGCAACCATCCATTTTACAGCGCTGGCAGTTTAGTTTTTTGAATTAAGGGAGGTCACTCTCCCCAGTCACTGATCTTCAGTGAATTTTTGTAAAATTCAGAGTCCTTTAAAAGTTAGTATAATCATTGGGTATAATTTTAGCAGTCATAAACTGTAATGGTGATAGTACCTGCACATTGAATACTAGATTAGATAAATTCATATTAAAAGGATATGTATTTCCCATGAAGGTTTCAACAGGCTCATTACCAATGAAAGCAAAAGGAATATATTATTTTGTTCTTATAAAAGTTAGGTAAAGGTAAAGGTTCCCCTCAAACGTATGCGCTAGTCGTTCCCGACTTTAGGGGGTGGTTCTCATCTCCATTTCAAAGCCAAAGAGCCAGCGCTGTCTGAAGACGTCTCCGTGGTCATGTGGCTGGCATGACTCAACGCCAAAGGCGCACAGAACACTGTTACCTTCCCACCAAAGGTGGTCCCTCTTTTTTCTACTTGCATTTTTACGTGCTTTCAAAACTGGTAGGTTGGCAGAAGCTGGGACAAGTAACGGGAGCTCACCCCGTTACACGGCAGCATTAGGGATTCCTTATTTCTCACTAAAAACATGGAAATTGATATTTCATACAGTATTATCAATCAACCCTACAGTCCCCTGCCTATTGATTTTGTCATTGCCTAAATAAATAAATAATCATGATGTAGAGCAGAGATTGAAACAACTAAGGCTCCAGGGCTAAATGCAATTTTTTGAAAAGCTGTGGTTTTGCCTGAAATAGTTCAACTGTCCTCAAACTATTGCACACCCCTAATATCAAATACATGACAGGGGAGTCATTGTGTTAACTACTTCACATTTTTATTATCTTTAAATGTAAACAAAGCAACATAAAATCTGCATTGTTTATGTCTGCAAGGCAATGTTCATTAAGATCTCCAAAAAATCGAAGCTGCATTACATTCTGCATAAGCAAACTGATGTTAAGATTTTATTTTTAAAAAATACAATAACCTAAACTTTCCTTATGAATATAAGAACAAAGATATTAAAAATTTTAATGTATAGAACTCTTTATTTTCACCAGTGAAGAAACTGAGTACAAGCTCTTTAAAGAGCCCTGGTGGCACAGTGGTTAGAATGCAGTATTGCAGGCTAACTCTGCCTACAGCATAGAGTTCGATCCTGACTATGGGGTGGTATATAAGCCAAGTGCTATGAATAGAATGGAATAGAATAGAATAGAATAGCTTTATTTGGCCAAGTGTGATTACAAGGGATCATACATAAGCTTCAGTGTATGTGCAAAACAACAGAGTAATAATCATAATAATGATATCAATAAGAGAAGGCAGTAGAAAAGATGAGAAGGATAATAATTATTGCTATTGCTAAAGCACTCTGAGGTGAGAACTAGAGATTTCTGGAGGAGAAGCTAGTTACTGAGTTAAGGGGAAACGGGCCTAAGTGAAAATTGGGTCTTATTCCATAAGGCTGACTTTGTTTGTCCAGAACTTTATTTCACTACTTTCTCTGTGTGAAAGTGGGAGTGTGCCTGGAGAGGTAAGATGTCTCTAGTGGGGAAGGTAGGGGGAATGAAAATGCCTAAATCCAGATGATTAATGGTCAAGAATAGCAAGAGATTAAGAGAAGATGTCTGAAAGGACATATATATTTGCAAGCTATTTTCCTATCTAGTCTCCTTTCCTTCGAGTATATGACACCAATGATTTGATCAAGGATGAAGAAACCAACCTATCATTTTGCCAGGTCAGGATTTCATGGCTTCCTATTAGCCATGGGTCTGTTTCAAAATGCCATCAGACCAATGCATAGGGAAGAAAATACCTTAATTTAGTTTTGCCTTGGGATATAAGAAGAAAGGCCAGATACTGAGAAGAGGTACTATTATCTTGATGTCATGGTAACTCAACATCGATTGAAACAAGCTCTCATAACATCGTCTAGCTTCTGCAAGTATAGAGGACCCATTATGATTTTTTTTCTGAAGACTTATGAATGCTTTGATACTTTGGCAGAATTCAAAGAGTATTTGTTTTTTTAATAAATAGGTCACCTTAATGCCCAAAATACAACTGATTGAAAGAGTAAAATACCAAAACAAAAACAATCAGACCAAAACAAAGTAAAACCAAAAGGAGAGTCCACAATCACCGTGTCCCCACAGGCTGGGAGATCAACCGGGTCTTCAATAATTTTGTGAGCAACGTAAGAATGGCAGTCATATGAATATCTGGAGGAGGATCATTTCAGAGGGAACAAGAGCACATCCCGTTGAGGTCCTTGATGATTTTTTGAATGGGGAAGCAGAACAGCCCATGTCACAATCATTCCAAGTGCCATACTAACACTGAAGAGCCTAAGCTTCTCTCTGCTCCTGGGAGAGCTCCAGGCAATGAAACAAGTCAGGAGACATCAGGAACGCTAATAGTTCAAGTCTCACCAGAGAGTTGTCAGTCATATCTATTGTGTGATATTGAGGGCTGATAAGAAGGCTTATTGTGTGGCCTCCAGCATGGTTTTTTTAAGATAGGCAAAGCCTCGCTGTCCTCTGCCCTGAAATACCCAGTCCTGAAGTCCTTAAATTCAAATAGATTTATTTCAAAGATAAAATGTAATTTAAAGAGATTTGTAACAGCACCACTCCCTCAATCAAACAGACAGGTCTTCATAATAAAAGTATTTAAATTCATGCTAGGGGCCAAGTCTTAAACACTGAAAAATGAGAAGATTTTCTTTTCTTTTTTAAATCTTTATTAATGCTTTAAGGAAAGCATTGTAACAGAAGCATCCAACTCCCTGTCTTTCTTCTGAATAGCCTTTCGTGAAAGGGGTTTCACTCAGTTCATGCATTCTAGTATGCCATAGTAAAAATGCTCAAGTATGTATTTTTGATTGAAGTCTAAAACACTGATCATGTTATAGCTAAAGAGGACATGCTATAAACCATAGCTGAGTTAAGCTTTCACAGCTGTTTCTTGAAATTCTCTCTTAATTCCCAATGGATTTTTGTCCTTCAAAAGCTAGTAAGTGAAATATGATTGTATTTTATACTGTATGTTGGCTTTCCCTTTAGGGAGTATATACAAAGACTACTAAATATCATAACTCCTTTTTTATTGAATGTAAGAATGTAGATTTCTTCCTTTCAAAAATAGGCTGCAGTCCCTGTATGTAATTTTGTGAACGTAGGCTCCATTGACTCAGCAGTATTTCCTTTGCAATCATGTAAAGTATTGAACCTCTTCTGGCAATGAAAATGTATGATTTATCTAAGCTGAACCATGCCATATCGTATGTGCAATGTATATTATTTTGTATTCTACATTCACCATAGCCTATACTAGTATAGTGGTTAAAATACTGAATTGAGCGCCCAAAGTAATTATTCGTCAGTCCTTTTTTCTCAGTCCAAGCAATTTCATGAAGGAGCTAGATTGGCAATAAAATTTGGAGATCCTAATTTGCAACTTTGAGGTGTTGAAAAGACTATAAATACAATCAACCAAGACTGGTGACACATTACACATTTCTTAGTATCACTGCCTTTAGGCAGATGTTCTTTTGGAAACTGCTGTATTCCCAGCACCAGTTGATTTCATTAGATAATTTCATCACCTCAGTTTTCATATATCAAGCTAAGCCAAAATATAATTTGCTCAGCCATAATTGATCAAACCATGGCAGAACATGATGGCTAGTGAAAACTGAAGCCTCAGTTTTATTCCGTCAGATAGCTCTGCGAAGCTATTTGCCAGCAGAAATATCTGTACTGATCTTTTAAGCTACATTATCAAATAACCATATAATGTTTGCTCCCAAACCCTTATAGTATCAATCGCACCTTTCTGCCCAATTGCTTTTGGTTCATTCATTATATGTGTTCGTATTACTATTATGCATTGCAAAAGGAGACACGTTTCATCGATTGACATCTACAAATGAGCAACTGCCAAATTATTTTTTCCAGGTAGGTACCAGTAACATAATTGCTATTGCTTTGGTCCTTGCATGGAACAGATAACAATAGTGTTTTAGCATTTAGACTTATATACTGCCCTATAGCATTTTACAGTACTCTGTGTGGGTTTTACAATGTAGAATCTGGGTCCTCATTTTACCAACCTCGGAAGGATGGAAGGCTGAATCAACCTTGATCTGGTCAGAATTGAACTCCAAGGTGTAGACAGAGTTTGCCTGCAACACTGCACTTTAACCACAGTGCCACAATGCTCTTACACATTTCTCTATAAAATGACTATTTAAATATTTGAATTCTAGTGAACATAAAAATATAAGAACAACCTTGTTGGGTCACTGAAAAGCCATAAAATCAGTAGCATCATCTTTCTCATGTAGGAAAATGGATGTTTATGATTCCAAAGCTCTGCTAAACACAACAGTTTTTTTCAGTTGTTCCTGCACAATAATTATAAAACATTTTCTCCAGGAGGATCTGTCCCAACCTGATCCTTGTCAGGGCTGTAATCAAGTCCATTCACCTTGCTGCTAGTTGTTATCCTCTTTCCTTGGAACTTTCCCAACATTCACTGAAAAACCATCTACGCAAGTCCAAAATAAATCTTTTCCCATTATTTTGGGGAAAGAAAACAATGTTTATTCCCTGATGTTCTCTGTTTATGTATACATCTCAATCACAAACCTATTAAAATGTCTATTTTAAAAAAAATTCTTCTCGGGGTCATGGGATACCAATTTCTAGTATAATTCGGTCAAATTATTTTAGTTTTGTTGTTGTTGTAGGGAAGAAACGTCTACTTTCAGGTACCTTTGGTTGACTTCTTTTTTGAAACTTCAGTCTTATAATTTTTGTTTTTGATACAGTTGTTATTATACCAGTTTGGTATACCAAAAGAATTCTAAAACATTTGGAGGTTGCTCCAGTATGCGTCATTTTGTTCTTGCTTATACCAAAGTTCATTTGCCATTTCTGTAAATCATTCATGTAATATGGATGGCAGATAGAATTCAGTATAATTGAGTTCAAAACCATATAGGAGACTCTAGAGAAAACCCACAGGATAGAGCTGCCTTTGACTTGATAACTCTAAAGAAGAAACATGAATGCTTTGGCTTAACAAAATATCAGCAACAGAGGAAAGGGCCAGTCCCTGGTCACCCCTATTATTATAAACACCAGCTGCTCTTTTGCCTCTGGTGGCTTCTATAGGGGCCAGCTGCCCAACGGAGGCACATGGCAGAAAGGACACCACCTGTTCACCCATTTTGGAAAGGGCTGTTTCTTTTTCTTTATAGTTTGGGGACACATGGATTTGTAATAAGCAGAATTATTATCCTTACTTATTCTTACAAGGAAGGGACAAGCAACATAAAGTGGAAATAAAAAGGCAAATTGTATAATTAAAAGCCCTTCATTATGTTCTGAATCACTTGCTGGTTGTAGTACTTTGGCCTACAGGTAGAAGATACTGTGGTGTGCATATGTGCCATTTTATTTATATATGTTTTAATCCATACACATGAAAATAAATATACCAAAAGAAATACAAATCTAGAATTTTTATTGATCTGCTAATTATGGATTACAAAGAAAGGTATTTTTAAAAAAGGACAATCGGTCACTGGAAAAATGTGAAGTCCTTTACCAATACTCTAGAACAGTTTAATTTTCTTTGTAAGATTGCTACTCTATGCATGCTTCTTTTCCACTAAACCTAGCAGGATTACCCTTAGTACAGCGTCGTAACTATTATGGGTGACAAGTAAACATTCCCTATAGAAAACTCAAAAATTTATACAGAACCTATTTAGCCTACTTATAGAATTATTTTGTTCTTTCTCTATTATCATATCTACAGTCTGCCTCTTATATTGTATATTACTGTGTTATAATGTAAATATGAATTGTGAACTTTACGTTTTCTATAGCTCTTCTGTGTGACAGATTCATTAGAATTTCATGGAACACACAAAGAATGAATGACTAATATATTTCTGCAAATCCTAGTGTTCCTTTTTGCAAATTCCCAGCTGAGAACTATTTCAGAAGAAAAGACTAAAAGGAGGGGGAACTTCCATTTTCCATTGCAAATTAATAAACAAAACCATCCAGGTTAAAAGGCATCCATTCTCCTTGAGAAATAAAGTTTAAAGAAGTAGTTTATTAATAGAGTTCTTTTCCTGGATCAGTCAGGTTCAGATAAATGAAGAAGCTCACAGTATTATATAAATATGATGAGCTTGCATGCTCTTTGGATTCAAAACAGCTGGCATTTTTGCATATGGAATTTCATTACCTGACATATAGCTGTATTATTCTATAACTTTCATAAAGGAAGCATGTTAACTATACTAACCAGCATTGTGTTTGCATATGATCCCTGAGGTTTAACACTGGGTGGGGTGTAATGAAGGTTTAATTATTTCACTTTTGGTTAGACACCTTTAAGTTATATGAGTTATACAGTTGTCAGGTTTCTAATATGGCAGCTATTTTGAATTTGAAAGACCACAGAAAACATCTCATTAAACAGTCATGCAGGTAAAGGTTGGCTCCATGCACACTAATTAATGTTTGCACCAGGCATATCATGTGAACAGGGTCTGTATCACATTTCTATCAAACGTCTGGTAATAAGTCTGCATTGGAAGAAGTTAATCCAAAGAGCAAGCCTGTCAAAGCTCTGGCTAGTAAAATTTATTAAGAAGAGGGTTAAATTAGGAAAAGCAATAGGAAGCTCTAATCTAAATCTCGATTACAAAAGCAACTTTCTAATTAGTTAGCTCAATGTTGCTTCATATATCAACAGGGAATCTAAGCTCAAGCCTTAATGTACTTTCTTTGCTTTTGGCAAGTCATAGCTTATTCAATAAACCATGACTAAACGAGTCATGATTTGACATAATCAGTTGGAAACCAGTCAAAGTGTTTATATCTCAGCATCTCGATGTTTGCCTTCTAACTAGGGGTACATGTTCTTTGGATATGAATCTGTAGTAAACAGATTATCAATCATATACTCTCCTTCAATGATAGATAGTATTAGCTTTGCAACTGTATTTCTGCTACATTTCACTTGACTGAATCCATCTCAAGTCATTCAACCTGCATTGATTTAAGGCTAGTTGAAGCAGTCTTTTTCTTGTGTTTTAGCCAGTTTAGTATCTGAAAGGAGGTATGACACCAAAAACCTAACAGGTGCTTCAGACCACTTTTGTTGCACTATTGCGGTTATTTTAAAATGTGAATTACAGTACAGGCAACGTACAGGTTGTATTAATATGTAATGCTTGATTTCCTTGGTGGTTTATTAATAGTTTCCCATCTAATTAGTATTAATTGAATGCATCCTAAGTATAGGAAATAGGAAAATTGGAACACCAAAATGTTATGCTGTATGCACCAAAAATAGCTTTATCCATATTTAGATTCATGGAAAGAGAAGAAACTCTATTAAATTTGCAACGGTTAAGCAGCTCCCTTTTAATATTCATCTATGTAATTAGGCTGCTGTTCCTGGTTTTAAAAAAGAGTACTATTCTATAACATGCAAGGATTCCTTCCAGTTGGCCTCAGTTCCTCTGACCTCTTTGACCCATCCACATAATTTTTTGGCAACAATATAAAAGTGATTTGCATTGCTTCCCTCTGGATTGTTCTTTTTTTAATTTTCAGTCTGCTCTATTGCACTAGTTTTCCTTGGATGTCTAAGCAGGCCTGATCTTGTTTAACTTTCAAATACAGAAAAGGTGCTGCCAGATGCTGCCACATATGGAGACATTGCATTACCAAAAATCATGTTACATTCATTGTAATGGTCTTTTATACATTTGTCATCTATAAACTTCAATGGGTTTAAAAATAAGGAGTACAAAAGTCTGAATGCAATCTATTGCAATCTTTTATTGCAATCTTCTGCAATAAAAGGATAAGAATCCCTTTGATCAATGATGGGACTATAAGCAAGAACTTAAAATTTTCAACCCAGACTTCTCCATTTTAGAGATAACACATAAATGTTTAGGAGAGGCTAACATATGAATGCAATTAAGCTTGAAATGAAGGCATGTTTTGTAATTTGTTCATTTTAACAACTTAGGAGGACATGTAAAACCCAACTCAGAATTATCCCTTGCAGAAGAAGAATTGGACACAATGACTCCTGTGATTGCCATTGAGGAATGTTAAAGCAATGTCTCCATATAGCCTACAAAATAAAATTATCTGTGAACTAAAATATTTTGAGACTGGTCTTAGGAAAATTGTTTTGGTATGAACAGATTCATATGAGTCATTTCAATCCATGTGCAATAAAGAGTAAAAGCAGAGTTAATGACTTGGAAGGAGGACTTGAAAAGATTGGATCAACTTCTTGTCTTTTTGTCTGAGTGTTTTTGTGGTTAGAATGCCCTTCACTATCATGTCTTCATATATTTTTTCTAGAAAATAATGACAGTTTTGCAATTGTCTCTTCCCACTCCCAGAAACATTTGTAACCCAAATTCTTCTCTTTTGACTCAATACTGCTTATACCAAACTAGGATAAAGATTAAATATGTCTATCAGTCAGATGTTTTCAATAATGACACCCACACAGAACTACTGTCTCTCAAGGCTTGCCTTCCTATCTTGTAAAGAATGGCTGGAGGGTAAGAAGCTTTTTCCACCTCTCATTTTAAAGTATTTCCAGATTGATCAAGATGGTTGGTTTAAAGGAGCTACGTTTTTTATTGATCGAACTTGCATTATTGTTATTATACATTTTAACTACATTAACAGCCACATTAGAGTTTCCAGAAAAGTATTAGATAAGTGCAATGAATTGACACATTCATTTTAGTGGTATTCATTTATTTCAATGTTTCTTAAACTTGCCAAATTTAAGATATCCGAACTTCAAATCCCAGAATTCTTAATTTAAGAAGTTTACTCATCTTCAAGTTGCCAAGCTTGGGAAACTGATTTATTTGGTTTCCTGCTTTTCTACTGCTGTTAATTAGGAGGCTAGTCTCCTCTATCTGCTTAATCTAGAAACAACTCCCACTAAATTCCTCAGAGTAGACATTATTTAGGTTACCCTGTAAGAATATAATAACACTTAATAACAATAATGTAATAAGGTGTCTGAATATCTGAATCAGTAACAGGCATTCTGTGATTCTCCAAATGTTTCTAAACTTCAGTTCAGAAGTAGAGAATTATGTGTGATTATTTACAATACTTGGAAAGTTACATCACTCACCTTTAAATATTTAGATCTGCCTACTACTTGATACAGGTACTCCTCAACTTACAACCATTCCTTTAGTGACTATTTGAAGTTACACCAGCACTGAAAAAAATGACTGTTCCTCACACTTACAACCATTGCAGCATCCCCATGGTTACATAATCAGAATTTGGACACTTAGTAACCAACATGTATGTAGAATAGTTGCAGCCGTGGTCATATGATTACCATTTGTGACCTCCCTAGCTGGCTTCTGAAAACAAGGAAAGCTGTATTTGTTTAATGACTGCACGATTCACTTAACAATTGCAGTGATTAGCAACAGAAATTCTGATCCCAATTCTAATGTAAGTTGAGGACTACCCTATATAATATAGCATCAATTAAAAAAAATAAAGGACAAGCTTAGATTTGTTATTTCTGCTGGAAAGGTTGCGATATTGTTTTTCTTCTGGTTGGGCGGGGTTGTTGCTGTTTTACTCTTACGGTATATTTGCATGTATATTTTTATTTGTAAGCCACCCAAGTTAAAGAGTTGGGTGGCCCCTAAATGTGAATAACTAACTAACTAAGTAAGTAATGCATTTGAATCTTGCATCAACTTTTTTTTTTACAAGATAGATTCAGGGTTAGACTTTAGTTTCAGCTTTAACAGTTGTCTGCAATGTGAAGATAATAATACAGTTCAACCTTAGAAAATTGTTGTAACCCAAAGTTACAAACACAATCAAGAATTATAGAAATATATTATTCTAGAATTGTAGTGCTAATACTAGTAGCAAGTGCTATTCAACAATAATCTTTTAATATATCTTCCTTCCTTCCCTCCTCCCTGGAAAAATGATCCTTCTTTTGATTCTGAAACAATATTTTCCATTCTGGCAGCTTCCAGATGTGTTGGGATTATGGCTCCTAGAACTGATAATAGATATGTGAGGAAGGATGTCCATGGCACATAATCCCATTGGGAAGTTTTCCTAGCAAGAAATCTTACAATCAAGCCAGATTCACTCTGATATCCCTAAATTCAGTTCTGATTCTTCCTCAGCTTCCATTCATTTCAATTGCATCATTTAATTAAATAAATAGAGGTGCCATTGGGTTGTTGATATTCAACAGCAAAATATTCTGGGCTGGCTCAACAGTGATGTTCAGGAATAGCCTTCCAATCTGGTGACCTTAGATTGGTTAGTCTACAACTGCAGTAACAACTGAACTGGCAATATATGAACTTTACTAAAACATTCCTTGTAGTAGCTGTGGGGAAACCAATTAAAAATAAAGTTCTCCCTTAAGACATAGTCTATATCTTATATTTCATACTAATTCCTGTTTTCTCTGTCCCATTTGTAGTTTTCAAAGTAATCTCTCATCCATCCATCTATCCATCCATCCATCCATCCATCCATCCATCCATCCATCCATCCATCCATCCATCTATCTATCTATCTATCTAACTAACTAACTAACTAACTATCTGTCACAGTTCTAGGCTGCATAAACAGAGGGATAGAATCAAGATCACATGAAAATACCACTTTATAATGCCTTGGTAAGGCCACACTTGGAATACTGCATCCAGTTTGGTCGCCACAATGTAAAAAAGATGTTGAGACTCTAGAACAGGGGTGTCCAAAGTTTTTTGAGTGAGGGCCAAATACAGAAAAATAAGCAAAGGCCCGGGCCACGGGGGGGGGGGAATTTTGTACCAGTTGTGGGCGTGGCTTATTTTGGGGTGTGGCTTGGTGGTCATGTGACTGGTGGGCGTGGCTAACTCCTCATGTGACTGAGTGGATGTGGCTATGGGCATAGAAACCTAAATACATAGAGACCTAAATATTGACAGCGGCTACCAGTAATCCTCGGCTTCCAACCACTCATTTAGCGACCAATACAACAGCACTGAAAAAAGTGACTTACCACCAGTCTTTGCATTTATGACCTTCGCAGCATCCCCAGTTACATCAAAAGTCAAGCTTTTGGCAACCAGCATGTATTTACTGGGGATTTTCCGCCGTCCGTCGCGAACTCTCTTCCCACTGAGGGAGACACAGCAGCCAATGGAGGGACTCCGGGGAGGCCCAGGCGAGGCCCGCACCGCTTCCTCGCAGCCACTCAGGTGTGCCACGCGGGTCCCACCCAGGCCAGAAAGGGACGGGGCTAACTAGGGGGCGAGAGTGGGCGGGCACCAGCCCCTCCTCCGAACGCCGAGTGGCGGCGCGGAGCGGCAGGCGCGGCGGCCAATGGGAGCGGGCGAGCTCGGCCGCGTCACGGGCCGGCACACGGGCCCGCGGCTGAGGTAAAGCGGGGCGTGTGGCGGGGCGCCGCGGCAGCTGCTTCGGCGGCGCATGGAGGCGATGCCTTGCCGCGACCGGCGCGTGGTGGGCCCGGCGGGGGCAGAGGCCGGGATGCCGGCGAGTGGCAAGGGCGGGCCTCGGCAGCTGCGCTTCGCCAACCCCGGCCCGGGCAGCGGTGACAGCCTGAGCCCGGACAGCAGCAGCAGCAGCGCCGACGGCAGCCGATGCTGCTGTGCTGGCGGGAACGGCTGCTGTGCGGGCGATGGGGGCGCCGAGGAGGCCACGGCCACGTCAGCGACGGCGACGCATCACGACTGGCCGGGATCGGCGGCGGCCCAGCTCAAACTCCTGCCCATGAACGACCAGATCCGGGAGCTGCAGACCATCATCCGCGACAAGTAAGCGCCCCCTGAGCGCGTGCAGAGCGCCGCGCCCGGAGAGGACCCCAGGCGGGGCGGGGAAGCAGAGCGCCTCGCCCGCCTGGCTGCCGCGTGGGGACGATGGGCGTCGCCGCCCGCCCGCCTCTTCCTCTGTCTGGTGGGCCGGGCTGGAGCCATGGGCGTCCTGGGCGCCCCCTACAGCCCAGTGGCGGAATGGCCGGCCCGCAGCCCCGGGTGGGCGGGGATCGCCTCAGCGGAGCCACTCCGCATCTGCAACCGGGCGAGCGGCGGCTTCCTTGGGGGCCAGGACGGGGGCAGCACCCCACTGTCCACCGAGAATTTGCTGCGGGCCAATAAAAACTGACCCGCGGGCCGCAGTTGGCCCGCGGGCCGTAGTTTGGAGACCCCTGCTCTAGAAAGAGTGCAGAGAAGAGCAACAAAGATGATTATGGGACTGAGGCTAAAATTTATGAAGATTGGCTGCAGGAACTGGGTATGTCTAGTTTAGGGGTGACATGATAGCAACATTCCAATATCTCAGGGCCTGCCACAAAGAAGGGGGAATCAAGCTATTCTCCAAAGCACCTGAGGGCAGGACAAGAAGCATGGGTGGAAACTAATCAAGGAGAGAAGCAACCTAGAACTAAGGAGAAATTTCCTGATAGTTAGAACAATTAATCAATGGAACAACTTGCCTCCAGAAGTTGTGAATGCTCTAACACTGGAAGTTTTTAAGAAGATATTGGATAAGCATTTGAAGTGGTATAAGGTTTCCTGCGTAAGCAGGGGTTAGACTAGAAGACCTCCAAGGTCCCTTCCAACTCTATTATTCTGTTTTTTTGTTCTGTTTTCTTTCTAATCTATCTATCTATCTATCTATCTATCTATCTATCTATCTATCTATCTATCTATCTATCTATCTATCTAATTAGCTAGCTAGCTAGCTATCATTATCTCGCTTCAAAAGACAAAACCTAAACACGAAGTTGTAGCTGAATAGCCCTACATAATTTAGCTTTTTCCAAGCTGGTGATTTCCAAAGGCTTTGAAATGCGACTTTCCTCATCCTCTGCCAGGATAAGCTGATGTGCTCAGAAGGCTGGGAATGGTGGCATTTCCCTACATTTCTTGTGGGCAGAAGGTGGACCCCTATGTTTCCTTGAAAACACCTCCCAATATTTATTAGAGTGACTTCTCTCCCCAGAAGAAAGGTGCGAGCGCTGTTTAACAATCCCGTCAGCTAAATCCTATCGAGTCAAAGGGGCCAGTCAATGGGGCTAGGATGAATTCTGGGTCACCAGGGACCCTTTTTTTGTGCCCGTTCCCCAACCAGGGCGGGCCAAGCAGCCGCTCTTTTAGCGGCTCTGGAATGGATGTTGAGGTAACCCGAAGAGGCAGCCTCTTTTCAACTCCCCCGCCCCTTTTTTTTAAACGCGTCCTGCCGGGCGGCGACAGGGACGCGGACACCAAAAGCGGCGCCCCGTTCTTCTCCGCTCTTTTATTTTAGTATTCAATCGTCAGCAGAGGCTCGAGCCTTCTGGGGCGCCGGGAAAAGGAGCCGAGGAGCTGCAGCAACGTTGCAAGAGAGCCGAAAAGAGGGGTGGGGGGGGGAGAAAAGCAAAAAAGAAGAAGCAAGCTTTCCAGCCGACTTCGGTGTGGCGCGAGAATCCGATCCACCGCCTCCTTCCCCCGGCCGACAGGGCTGAACTGCCGCGCTGCACCACCACTTCCCAAAACAGATTTCCAGACTTGGAAGCAGCCCGCCACGAAAGGAGGAGGAGGAGGAGGAAGCGAAGGCGAGCGCCGGCTGCTCCTGCTGCTGTTTCGCGCTCTCCGCCCCCTTCCAGCGCCTTGACGCAGAGCGAGAGAGAGCAGAGAAAGGAACCGCGCCGTCCGACCGGCTGAGAACCCAAAGGGAAAAGCGGGAGAGTGGCGGCGGCTGGAGAAACCAGAGGCGGAGACCGAGGTAGTTAATCTTCTCCCCCTCTCCCCACACACACCCCTCCATTCCCACCCCCACCCTTCCTTACTCCAACCTTGGCGCCAAGGGCACCGTTTCTCTTTTCCTTTATAGGGCGGGCTATAGTTGCGGGGCGAGAGGGGGCGTTTGTCCCGCACCGTTGCCCCCATCTTCTAAGGCGGGGCGGCGGCAGGCGCTGTGCGCGTGTGTGTGTGTATGTGTGTGGCGCGGGTTCGAGAGCGCTGCTTTGCTGAGAAAGAAAGAAAGGGAAGCCGCCGCTGGGGGGGAGAGCAGAGGACTGTTCTCCCACAACTGCTTTTTATGGCCCTTCCTTCCTTCCTTCCTTCCCAGCTTTACGCCAAAAGGAAAAGGTTGGGAGCGTTTCGGAGTGGGGCTTCTTTTCTTTGAGGGGGTGGGGGGAGCTGCTCGAGGCGTGTTTCGGAGCTCATTGAAGAAGCGGGTGTTTTCGCCGGTCCCGACGGCAAGCGCGCCGCAGGATCTTTTCGCTGCCCGGTTGTTGTGCCCAGCGCGTCTGATTATATACGGCGTGTGCATTTGAATGCGGTCATTCTATACAGACCTATTCGGAAGGAAGCCCCTTCCGCTTTCGGGTACAGTCAATGAGACTGATTTGTGAGGAATTGTGTGGAGGGTTGTAGCTAAAACACACACACACACACACACACACCAAGAATCCAAGACGTTCTGCTTGGAATAATCGCCACCAAAAAGAAAGGAAAAAATGTATGGCCCTAAGCTTTGCCTGTGATAAGGAGAGTAAAAGGGGCCATATTACTTGGCTTGGATGACCTTGATGTAAAGGTAAATGGAATACAAAACAGTAAACCGGTATATATATTAGGAACAGGCTCTCTCTCTCTCCCTCCTACCCCGCGTTAACCTTGAATGCCTGCAAAAGTGGGTTTAAACTGCTGTGGGAGCCTTCTAGTGGGCTTTTGGCAGAGGAGTTAGGCTCAGATGTTGGGGTGAGGAGATCTGTAGAGATAATTCGGTGTTAGATGGAACTGTAAAGCTGTGAATCAAACAAGTGTAAAGATGTGGCTAATACACTGTACTAGTAATACAGCCATTTCCAGTAAATACTGATTTGCCTAGTTTATACAGAATGGCCCATAATGGAAGGCTCTGTGTGTGTATTTTGGAGTCTTAGGAAGGTGGGCGAATGGTAGAATTTTGATATGAGAAGCAAAGAGTGAAAATTGAATTGCTCTTCAACCTTAGACTTTGGAAGAGAGAATGCTGCAGGAATATCAAAAGAGTTGTAAGCGCAATAGGTCATCTCTCTGCATGTGAAGGAGAAAGCGAAATGAAAGACAGAAACAGAAAGAAGGAACCATTTCCTTCTGATATCTGAATATTTGGGTGAGAAAATATTCATAAGTTCATAATAGGTTATGCAGGGATCAAAATGGAAAGGTATTATTAAACATTAAAAAGATATTTTTCGAGGGGTTTTTTAATCTTACATGGTTACATGGTTTTCGTTTCTTGACATCATCATTTCTTATTTCTTTTCCTTAAGCAAAATATAACACACAATCTCTGTTCTTTCAGTACAACCCTGTTAAATATACTGCTGTTCACATCGCTAAGAAAGTCAGTTTTCCTTTTATATTCATTTCAAAAATATAGAAAAAATTACAGGTGAGACATATGGGTACCTGCATCCTACATTGAGGGTAATTCTTGAGAATGGAGAAGCAGAAGATAGATAACCTCTTCTCAAGTTTTGCTTTTTTAGAAGTTGTATTTTTCCCCAAGCAGTATTTTCCATATGCAATCTGCAAATATTTCAAACCTTTAGAAGGGGGACACCAATAGGAAGATCATCTGAAGCCTAGAAATGGGAGGGAGGGAAAAAGATGACGGATGTACCCAATTTTTTACTCTGAACCATTGCTTCATTAAGGAAACAAACAGGGCTTTCATTTCACAACATAGTTATCAAGCCTTTTTCTCAATATGTTTTGTTCTTGGGCTTTAGAAAGCAAACAACCTGCCCACCAAATGGGAAGTCTCACAGGTAACTCCAAATCCTATTGTTTGAATGCATATCTGGCAAATCCAAAATTCTTTTATTATAACTTTCATATATTTCTGTACAACAAACTCTACCAGACTTTGAAAATTCCTGTTGCTAACAAATTCAGATGAAAAAATATAAAGCGTTTCCTATTTGCCTTGTTGCCATTGAATTCTGCCATGTAATATGTGTACTTCTTATGGGTGGTCCTTGACTTAGAACCATTTGTTTAGCGACTGTTCGAAGTTGCAACAACACTGAAAAAAGTGACTGGTCCTTTCACTTAACTACCATCACAGCATCTCCATAATCACATTATCAAAATTTGGATCCTAAGCAACCAGCATGTGTTTATGTGTTGCAGCATCCCAGGGTCATGTGGACACCGTTTTGTGACCGTCTCAGCCGGCTTCCAACAAGCAAATTCAATGAGGAAAGCCAGATTTGTTTAATGAGTGTGCAATTCACTTAATAACCATGGCAAAAAAAAGTTGCGAAATTGGGCATGACTCACTTAACAATCACCTTGCTTAGCAATGAAAATTCTTACCCTCTTTGTGGGGTCAGTAAATCGAGAACTATCTGTAAACCTCTTCAGGTCACAGGGACTTTTAAGTATGTGGGTAGAGTATTGTAGATGTAAGAATTCACAAAAATCAAATGTGTCAACTTTGTAACCTCAGGGAATTGGGTTAAGAAATTTAAGTTGCTGCTTAAATTTTGCAGTATGAGTGTTGGAGAGAATTAAATATATTTACAGTGGTCATGCACTGATATCTGACTGGAATTATATACAAACAATTTCTAAATGAGTTGTAGATGCTGTTTTTAAGATACTCCCTATCAGAACAAGATAGCAAGGGTGCAAATGTTTTGTTATGATATGCTTAATTGAATAATTCGACTTCCAGAAGTTTAGGCAGAGATGGCTTCATAGTAAGAAGGGACTGAATGGATATATAAAAGATTGTTCAATAGTAGGATAAGAGGCTGTTGCCTCTATATTGGAAAATTTGTTTAGTGTTTGACATTGTGATACAATATAATCAGGACTCTAGCATTATCTCAGTGCTTTGTCATATGGGTTGGTATTCATCCCTGGTGAATGTTCTACAGAGGCTTTTCTGCACTGTTTATTTCATTTTCACACTGTATTGTACTGACTATACAATGCTAATTCTACAGAAGCTTTTGCTTTGTTACTCATTGAATCTGTTTGGGGACAGCAGCATCGTTTTCAAAACGTTAAATTGGTCTCATAAAATTAAATTGCTGCTGCATTGATGATGTCATTCTATAACATACCCTGAAAGCAAGTCAGGGTATTAATTTTTTTTTTGCACTTTTTCAAGATTTTATTGAATTTTGATATTCAGAAAAATAGTATATACTTAGGACAATATTTTATGAAAGTAGTTAGGATACCTTTAGCCAAAGAAAGAAAAAAATGGAGAAAACAGCACAGTTTACCATATTTTTATAAATGTGTCCTTTTTTTCAACACTTTCTTAAATTTTTCAGATTCCTTATTAGAAATAAGAAGAATCTCTATTTCAAAGCTGTTATTATTTTTGGAGACATGAATAAATTATTTGTGTAATAAACCTGACACTCAAAATTATCAAACCAGGTGTTAACTGTACTGTTGAGGCTTTACAGAGAATTAAACTTCAGGAGGTTATCCTGCTTATTTTATCCTGAAAAAAATATTATTTCATTATTATTTATTTAGGATTCTTCTCTAGGCTGCCAACTAAAAAAATAATAATACTAGGCTGGTTAGAATATTTAAAAATATAGTTTTAAAAACGTGATTAGTAAACCATAGCAAACCTAAATCTTTTTGAAAACATAACTTCGTTTTTATTTATAATGTATATTTTTTTTTAAAAAAGCAGAAATTGCAATAAAATGTAATGCATGGGACAAATGCTATAAGCTAGCTAGCTATCTGTCTGTCTGTCTGTCTGTCTGTCTGTCTGTCTGTTTGTCTGTCTGTCTATCTACGTACCTACCTACTTATGTATTCTCCATCCATTTTACCTGAGTGAATCTTGGTACCTTACAACAAAAAACATATAGTGGTGTTAAAAACATAATTTAAAAAGAGAGTTAAAAACAGAATTAAAGCAAAGATAAAAATTAAAACATTAGAAGCTAAAGAAGTGGAGGGAGCACCCTCAAGCCACCAATCATCCCCAGGATTACATATCACTCCTAGACCCCCATGCCATTGATACGCCAGAAGAGTGAGGGCCTACCACATTTTTGGGGGTTGGATGTTACAAAGGGGCAGGGACAATGTCAGAGAATCCTAAATTATGCTGGTCAAAATTCTTTAACTGGTGGGATCCACAGAATATCCCCCCCGCTTGGCTGGGTGGGATGGATTGATGTAATTGGGAGAAGACAGTTCCGTAGGTAATCTGCTCCCATGCCAGGAAGAATAATGATTTAAAAAGCCTGTTTGAATTAAAATGGCTTCATGTGACACCCTAAAACATTGATATTGGAAATATTGAAAGGGAACAGGTAAGGCAATCCTGTTCTAGTTTAGTAGTTACTTTTGCTTAAGTGGTAGATGGAAAACCTAAAGGAGGGCCTATGAGAAGGCCAATTAATATGAACAAAGGCAGTCTTTGTAGAATTTTAGGATACTTGTAGGTCTTTTAGAACATTTTTCTTCCCATCTATGTTAGACTTTGGTTCCCCATAATCTTTAGTTAGTATAACCATTGGTTGATTTAGTGTTTTCAAAGAGAGAACCATAACTTTGATCTGTATTCATCAATAGAGTGGGAATCAATGTAGTTTCTGGTGAGATATGACCCATATGCCAGTTTTGATTAATTTTGGTCAGCAAGGCCGAAATTTATCTTCACTTGACAGTGGTGCTTAGCCTAACCTGCCTCACATAGTAATTGAAGAAGACCTCGGCATGTATCATTTTGAGCTTCTAGATGTAATCCAGGTTATAAATGTAACAATAAATATTACTGGCTGATCAGAAAGCATCATGGGAAAATAGAACTGAATATTTTGGGCTGACTGATCGTGTAGCATTGTTGATATTTTCCTCTTGTGGATGAATAAATGTAATTTCCATAGAACCTGGTAAGACTTTCTTCTGAGTGAACATAGTAAGATCTGACTCCAGTATTTTTGCTTTGTAATTCCTATTGCAGCAATGTGACTATAACTATAAAATGATGTATCAAATTATGACAATTTCTTACATTGTTCTCATGAAGAAATATATCACAATTAAGCAAGTATTCTGTTTCCATATTTTACACTTCCTAATTTGTTGCTGAAGTATTTTTTTTTAAAAATCCCATCAAAAGAAGTAGGTGTAAAATAATGGCTCAGGACAGAACCAGTAATATTATGTAAGCTTTGAGGATGACCTGCACTTAAACCTGCAAATCTATAATTGAATGATGTAAGATGTAAGATTAGGGTTGTAGTGCTGGAGAAGACTCCTGCGAGTCCCTTGGACTACAAGGCGAACAAACAAGTCAGTTCCAGAGGAGATCAACCCTGACTGCTCTTTAGAAGGCCAGATCCTGAAGATGAAACTGAAATACTTTGGCTACCTAATGAGAAAGAAGGACTCACTGGAGAAGAGCCTAATGCTGGGAAAGATTGAGGGCAAAAGAAGAAGGGAACGATAGAGAACGAGGTGGCTGGATGGAGTAACTGAAGCAGTAGGTGTGAGCTTAAATGGACTCCAGAGGATGATAGAGGACAGGAAGGCCTGGAGGAATGTTGTCCATGGGGTCGCGATGGGTCAGACACGACTTCACAACTAACAACAACAAAGATTAGGGTTCTAATAGTCTGAAAGAAAAAGCAGAGTTTTCTTTCCGGTATATAATTAGAAAACCTGTGTTCTATTGGGTCATCATTTCAGAGAACTTTCCTTACCAAAATAGAGAAACATAATGACCACAGATGGGCAAAAGAGCACTAGGAACAGGAGTGACTTCTGAGTTCCTAGCCAGGTTTTCCACTGACTTTTCTTGTGGGAACCTGGCAGGGACCATTGGAAATAAAGTAGCAACAACTTTGCCAAATGTCAATCCTACAGGAGTTATGGGCCCTAGTGTTTAAATGCATTATGTGGGTTATCCCAATTGAGGTATGTTGATTGAAAAATTGTTGCCCTCTTATGTGGCCAATTGAAGGCTACGAACGAACACTACTGCATATGTTTATGGGGGAAGGTCTCCTTCACTATAAACAACAAACAAATATAGAAATAAAACAGTAAAATTAGAGGGATGGTGAGGAGCAACATAAAACATTCTTTTTACGTTTTTAAAATTCATTTGAATACACGGGACTTAGCTGAAAATAAATTTCTCTTATTGTAGGTTTAGCTTTGTGTTGTATTTTCAGCATCTTTCTGATTGTTGTTTTAAACCAGTCAGGTGCTTTTAAGAAAATTAATCATGTATATGCCTTGGCATATTAAATAGCAGGTATAAGCTCTACAAGTTCATAGGCTTCTGCAAATATGAACTATTTCACTTTCACGCATGTAATTTTGAATACAATTGAAGATAAAATTAGTATGTCTTGATT
Source organism: Ahaetulla prasina (assembly GCF_028640845.1). Lineage (NCBI taxonomy): Eukaryota > Metazoa > Chordata > Lepidosauria > Squamata > Colubridae > Ahaetulla > Ahaetulla prasina. Next base: position 209,712,294 of record NC_080540.1, read on the forward strand.
ATGGCTTCCTTCTGGTATATGGTACTATTGGGGGGTAGGGTGCACTGATAGAAAGTGTTGAGTACTATGTGAAGATAAACAGAACTACTACAGAAACACAAATCAAGAAATCTGAACCAACCTAGCTTACATGGATAGAAAGGATAAGAAAGGATGACATGATAATTTATACTGAGAACAAATAAAATAGGAAGCTTCATATGTTCTAAAGTTGCTGCAGAGTAAATAATCTGCAGTTCCCTTGATTTCCATAGCCACTTATGCAAGTTACAAAACAAGAATCACTTGTGTTTCCCCAAGAACCTAAGGGGTAGAAAGAGAAGAATAAAGGGGGGGGGGAGAATGAGACACAGAGAGTGAGAGTCGGGAAGGAATGATAAAAATCTTAATGTTGGTTCTGAACTTGACATGCTGTTCCTGATCATTCCTTCATAGAAAAGTTTAATTAATTAAATAAATAAATAAATAAATAAACCTGGCATCAGAGTTTTAAAAAAAACCCAGTAATGAGATACATATTCTGTTGAAATTTGTGACATTCTTAATACTTTATTTTAGCAATTTTTATTGGCTTTGTGAAGCCAATAATGTCAGTCCAATATCTTAAAGCTCTTGTCATTTGCTCAGGATTACCCCCACAACTTTGTCGCCTTGTAAATATCACACTTTTTAGCACTTTGTGACAACTAGTATATTGTCTTTTATTGACTACAATATAAAGTGGTATAAATCAAGTGATTAACAAAAACTAGGATTTGACCTCATGTTTTTCCCTTATCTGTCTATTTATTTCTCATTCAACTTAACTAATGGCTTCTTTGTTGACTACAGACTGTAATTTGTCATTAAATCTAAATTGTCAAACTATGTCTTGTTCTCCAAGCTAAGTTTACAAAACAGCTTCAGTCATACTGTACAATCTTGGATGTAATTGAAAGAGATAATTTGCCACAATCTAGCAGGAAAAACAAATATGAAAACATGCTCTGATATCTCTGATAGGTGAAGGTCCTGGTTTGTGGATATGCTGGAGGGTATGTATGTGTGTATTGGCAGTTAAAGCCAATTTAATATCCTTGCCCAATTCATGTGAACCTTTGTTTAATGAATAGATTCATTGAGATGCCTTCCACATATTTGGTGCCTCCAATTACTAAGATTCCTGTAGTTCTGTAGCCCCAAATCAATTGGGCCCACAGGCTCTTCCTAATGTCATGATACACATAGAAGAGAAGTAGAACTTACATCTCTTGTCTCCTGTAGGCACCATTGTTCCCAACAAATATAGAAACCTGCAAATAAAGAAGAGAAGAGAAAAGAAGAGTTGGAAGGGACCTTGGAGGTCATCTAGTCCAACCCCCTGCTTAGGCAGGGAGCCTTATACTATTTCAGACAAATGGTTGTCCAATCTCTTCTTAAAAACTTCCAGTGTTAGACCATTCACAACTTCTCTAGGCAAGTTGTTCCACTGATTAATTGTTCTAACTGTCAGAAAATTTCTCCTTAGTTCTAGGTTGCTTCTCTCCTTGATTAGTTTCCACCCATTGCTTCTTGTCCTGCCCTCAGGTGCTTTGGAGAATAGCTTGACTCCCTCTTCTTTGTGGCAACCCCTGAGATATTAGAACACTGCTATCATGTCACCACTACTTTTTCTTTTCATTAAACTAGCCATTCCCAATTCCAGCAAGCATTCTTTATGTGGTTTAGCCTCCAGTAACCTATTCATTTTTGCTGCTCTTCTCTGCACTCTTTCTAGAGTCTCAACATCTTTTTTTTTACATCATGGTGAAAAACTGTATTAATTTAAAATTAATTTTCTCTAACTCTCTCATTGTTAACAGTGTTGTTGTAGGTTGAATGCCTGATAATTAGTAAACTGGGAATATACTTTATTGTAGCAGTGATGTCTTCTTGAGATATGCAGAGCAAAAAACTCCTCATAATTACTCTATCTTTCAATTGCTGTTTTCATTGTCAATTTTTTTCAATACGCTCTTAGACCTCCCAATAAAGCGACAGAAAGTGTGGGCACCCTAGCAATCATTTTCACTTGCAAAATGAACAATTTTAGCTCAGGTTTTAAGAGTGCAGTTTGTTTACTGTATGTTGTTATTTACTGTTGCTTACAGTTATTTAATTGTCTCACTCTTATATATACACACATATATACATAGCTGTGTAACGTATGCATACTCAGAATGCACACTACCTATAAACATGGAACAAATTAGCTAAGAACAAAGTTCTGCTTCCTCTGAAGTACATGAAAATCTTTTGCAGGTATGATTAAAAATACATACTGGTACTTCAAAAACAATCTATACATATGCACTCTTGCATATGGGCAAATGAAACTTGTTTTTCTGCTGATTTTTTAAAAATGTAAGGAGAATTTCCTGTGGAATAGTTTAAGTGATGCCCTCTATCTGTACCCTGAAAATGATACAGTATCATTTTTTAAAAACATGATTTGTTTAAAATAGTTATCTGTTCATTTCTTCACCATACAATAAAGTAAAATCAAAGTTTTTCTGAAATGCCTACTGAGATCAGTAGGGAAAAAGGCTCCAGGGTGAGATACTGAACAGACCACAACATAATAATTTTCACAATTATACACTGGCTCTTGAGATAGTGTTGACATAACATATCTCTTCCTTCGCCAAGTAGATGATAGTCTGTGTGAAGTGGGATTGTCTTACAAAAGCACAAATTGTCTGATCGTTGCAATTTACCACCTGCAGAAGGAGGACAAAGATCCCAGATAGTATATAATAAAGATTAACTGAGCCAAATCTTTGTGCTATGTGAAGTAAGAACACGTGCCATTTTCAAACTTTACATTCATAAAAGTTCAGATCATTTCCAAACAGACTGCTGTTTAAGGATGCAGAATTAATGCATGCAAAAATGCTATCATTCTGTATTTTCAGAATGAACCTTACAGCTTAAACCTCTACATTCCTATATTTATAGGCTTCTATATTCATTTTAACAGAAAAGAAAGCATAGGAGAGAGAGAGAATGAGTGTGTGTGTGTGTGTGTGTGTGGTATCTATATATGAACACACAAACACACACACAAACACACACACACTTCTATACATATGTATGTATGTAGGCACCAAACAGAACTACAGAGCAATATATTTTGTTACTACTGTTTCTATGTGTAATTTTTTTGAGAGAGACAGGAACGGTAAGAGGGAAAGCAGTTCTAGAAACTACTATTTGTAGGTGTTTGCTGTTGTAGAATATATAATTCTTAGTTTAATTTTCCTATGCATAGGACTCTTCTTTCTTTACATAGTTAAAAACATTCTAGAAAACAAATTAGTAAGAGAAGGGTAGTGTTGCTATAAGTCCCCTAAACAATAATAAGTATTCATTGTACAGCAATGTGTAAAAAAAGCAAAGCTGCTTGGGAAGGTGAGCAGAAAGGAATTTCCTCCTCCACCCTTGCCGTTGCTAAGTTGTAATCTAATATTGCTGGAAAGGCGGAAGGGAGGAGGCAATAGAGAGGTTGCACTTATCCTCAGATTGTCACTTGGTGTGTTCATTTTGAAAGTCTTTAAGGCAACAGGTCTTACCAAACGCTTCTTAAACATTTAGTCTCAGCTGATGGAAAAGCCATTTGAATGAGAGGAGGGGACACAGGGGACTAGGCCAGGGACTGAATTAATTGAGCAGTTAGTGCTGTGAATTTTAAAGTGTGTCTTCCAAGGAATTTTAGAGTGTTTGGTTGCTTATTTCATGGTTCAATGCCATTTAAAATTGCAGTTCACTCACATGTCCAAGAATATCCATAGAAAGCTACATCTCAAAAGAGATACCAGAAGCATTGGTTCACATATGGAAGAATAAAAATCAATGTAAATATGAAATCTCATGATTGCCCAAAACTTCATGTAATATTTCTGAATGATATCATATGCTTTTAACTGGATATAGAAGCCCTCTGTCAACTAATGCAGTAATCTCAAAATACCGTATATACTCGAGTATAAGCCGAGTTTTTCAGCACGTTTTTTGTGCTGAAAAACGTCCCCTCGGCTTATACTCGAGTCTACGTCTTCGGGAACCCCGCACAGGAGGGGGTACCGAACGGACTCCCATGGGAGGGACGGGGAGCGGGCCCGCCGAGGTCTCGCGGGATTTGTCGCCCCCAGGCCGGCCCCCATTCCCGTGTCTGGTGGGCGGACGGCGCAAACTTGGCGGACTGTGCATTGGCGCGGGGAAGCCCTGGTGGTGCAGTGAGAGGGCTGGGCAGGGGAGCCGCCAGCCTTCTCGGCTGAGGAGGGAGGTTTCCCGACCGCGCGAGCTCGCCGCCGCGAGAGCCACCCCAAAGGCCAGAAGAAAAGGTCATTCCATCGGAGTAATGGAGCGAAGGCTCCTTCCTCTCCCGCCTTACCCATGCTGTGCGAGCCCGGCTGGGCTGCAACCCCGCCGCCGCCGCTCCTTCCTCAGCCTCCCGGGGCTCGCGCTCTAGCAGCCGCCAAGCTCAGGCCGGACTCAGCAGCTCCCCATCAGCACTCGCACGGCGCGATTCGGGCAGGAGGAGTCGGGCTCGCTCTGTGGCGGTGGCGGGGAAGCCCTGGCGGTGCAGTCCTTCTCGGCTGAGGGAGGGAGGGTTTTCCCCCCCTCTTCTCTCTCCCGTTGCGCCTGAACATCTGCCTAGCAACAATGACGACACAGGAGAACCTTTTTCTACTGGTTGAGCTTGGCCAATCGCGGCTTGCTCTGAGTTGCTGCATTGTTTGTTCACCGGGCGTCTCAATTTACAAGCGGAGCGAGTTTGAGGTCGCGGGCGGGATGGCGCTGCGCTCTGCGCGCGAGAGCCACCCCAAAGGCCAGAAGAAAGGTCATTCCATCGGAGTAATGGGCGAAGGCTCCTTCCGGGAGAGGAAGGAGCCTTCGCCCATTACTCGATGGAATGACCTTTCTTCTGGCCTTTGGGTGGCTCGCGGCGCAGAGCGCAGCGCCATCCCGCCCGCGACCTCAAACTCGCTCCGCTTGGTAAATTGAGACGCCCGGTGAACAAACAATGCAGCAACTCAGAGCAAGCCGCGATTGGCCAAGCTCAACCAGTAGAAAAAGGTTCTCCCTGTCGCCATTGTTGCTAGGCAGATGTTCAGGCGCAACGGGAGAGAGAAGAGGGGGAAACCTCCTCCTCAGCCGAGAAGGACTGCACCGCCAGGCTTCCCGCCAATGCATAGCCTGGCGGGAGTTACTGCAGCTCACCCGGCTCCGCCCCAACTGGTGGTGTTGGGGCAGCAGCTGCCGCTTTCTAGCAAAAGGTCGCTCGCCCAAAACTCCTCGCCTTCTCCTGGGAAGGGCTGGATGGCTAGCCGGAAGGGTTGAATAAGCAAGCCAACCTCGCTCCCTCCCTCCCTCCTCTCCCCCGCAAGCGAAAGAGCGTTTTCCCGTTGGAAGAGAGAGAGAGAGAAAGGAGGGCCGTTCCTCCTTCTTTCATTCTTTCTTCTCCTCCGTGCTTCAGAAGCTGGGCGTGTGTGCGCGCCTAGTCCCCTTCTGTTCCGTGGCGCTGGAAGAGAGAGAGAGAGAGAAAGGAGGGCCGTTCCTCCTTCTTTCATTCTTTCTTCTCCTCCGTGCTTCACCGTGCTGGGCGACCTGGAGCAGCTGCTCTTCAGCCAGATGCTCGGTGAGTCAGCCCGTCCCTTCCTTCCGTGGGGTCTGCCTTGCTGGTGAAGGTTATTGGGGCTTTTGAGCAAGGGAGGAGGAACGCGAGCACCGCCTTCGCTGGCATTCCGGGATTTCCTTTGTTTAGAGCTGGGAATCCTCCTTCCCCTTTTGCACTCCTCCTCCCTCCTCCTCTCCCCATAGCGAAGAGCGTTTTCCCGTTGGAAGAGAGAGAGAGAGAGAAAGGAGGCCGTTCCTCCTTCTTTCATTCTTTCTTCTCCTCCGTGCTTCAGAAGCTGGGCGTGTGTGCGCGCCTAGTCCCCTTCTGTTCCGTGGCGCTGGAAGAGAGAGAGAGAGAAAGGAGGGCCGTTCCTCCTTCTTTCATTCTTTCTTCTCCTCCGTGCTTCACCGTGCTGGGCGACCTGGAGCAGCTGCTCTTCAGCCAGATGCTCGGTGAGTCAGCCCGTCCCTTCCTTCCGTGGGGTCTGCCTTGCTGGTGAAGGTTATTGGGGCTTTTGAGCAAGGGAGGAGGAACGCGAGCACCGCCTTCGCTGGCATTCCGGGATTTCCTTTGTTTAGAGCTGGGAATCCTCCTTCCCCTTTGCACTCCTCCTCCCTCCTCTCTCTCTCTCTCTCACACACACACACACACACACAGACTTCTAAAGTCGATTGGCACAATGCTAAGCAAACACAGCAGTGGGTCAAGGGTGAAGGGCTAGGAACCTGGCAGGTGAAAGGTTGAGCGACATGAAGGCAAAGACCACAATTGTTTTAAGAAAGAAGCTTTAGCAGGAGGGGGATGGGAGGGTGTTTTAAGTTTTGGCAAACAGCCAGGCCAACTGTATTGGAGAAGGTCACACAACTGGCCTTAACATTTTAGCTGCTGTCTTTTCCTCACACTTGGGTTTAATGATATTAGAGACCCTTATTGCCCTGCCAAAAAAAAAAAAGAGCCACCCCAACGTCTATGAAAATTAACCTTCTCTGCCAAGAGACACTGTGCAGGGTATTTTCACTATTGGTGTGCATACAGGCTTAGATTTGTGCTGGGTTCTTAGTGCTTAGAGCACTGACCTTCAGAGGCACCCTGGTCCCTTGGAAGCTAAAGGAGGACTCATTTTCATGCTTGCAGTTGTATTGTCAATTTCTGTGAGACAATGTTGTTGAAGTAACTCACTCACTCATTCATTCATTCATTCATTCATTCCTTGTGTGTCCAATCACACTTAGCCAATAAAAATTCTATTCTATTCTATTCTATTCATTCATTCATTCATTTTATTTTGTCAAATACATATTAAATAATTATATAAATATAAGCATGAATTGAATACATAAAAGGAATACAACTAAAGGGAACATTAGGACAGGGACGGTAGGCACGCTGGTGCTCTTATGCACGCCTTACAGACCTCTTAGGAATGGGGTGAGGTCAATACTAGATAGTCTTTGGTTAAGGCTTTGGGGATTTTGGGAAGAGACCAGAGTCAGGTAGCACATTCCAGGCATTAACAACTCTGTTACTGAAGTCACATTTTCTGCAATCTAGATTGGAGAGGTTCACTTTAAGTTTGAATCTATTGTGTTCTCGTGTATTGTTGTGGTTGAAGCTGAAGTAGTCATTGATAGGAAGTACATTGTAGCAGATAATTTTATGAGCTATGCTCAGGTCATACCAAAGGTGGCGTAGTTCTAAATTTTCTAAAGCTGGGAATCCTCCTTCCCCCTTTTGCACTTTTATTGTTTTTCGTTCAAATAAATATTCATGTTATTTTACTTGGCTCTATCTTTATTTTTTACATTGACCAGTAGCTGCCTCATTTCCCACCCTCGGCTTATACTCGAGTCAATAGTTTTTCCCAGTTTTTGTGGTAAAATTAGGTGCCTCGGCTTATATTCGGATCGGCTTATACTCGAGTATATACGGTAACTGTTTTACTATAATGGGTTTTCTCAACTAGTAGCCAAATGTGATCATTATATTCTGCACCAGTTGTCAATTCTTAATCATATTCAAAGAATGCTTTCAGATTGCATTACACTAGCCAAATTGCATGGTGACCAAGGTGTAAGTCACTTTCAGAAGGGATCTACATAGGACGATAACTGGTGTTCTATCCTCACTACAGATTAGTCTGTGTGCAGCTCAACATGCAGCTAAACCCACCTGTCCTCCAATAAAACAGACCGTGTGCGTAGATCTGAATGCTTTATTGAAAGAACAGGATACGGTGAAACTGGGGAAAATAGGGATACACACAATGAGAACCAAATACAAGGTAAACAGTATTGAGCTACTGCTGGACATAACAATTAATAAATACAAGCAATTTAAATCTCACCAGTGATGCTGTGTGTGAGATGGATTTGTCCTTGGATGACCATGTGCCACAGATTACGATGGATTCTTATGCTTCTGCCTTCTCCAAATGCTAAAGGAAATGGAGTCTGGCTTCCCAGCGTGCACTTGGTTTGAGAGTGCAAGCTGATGGGTAAAATGGGTAGGGTCAGCTTAACAATATACTTGGTATTTGTCCCCCAGGCCATTAGATGGGGCTAGAGAGCAATAACATATAAAAGTTATATGCTGGGGCGTGACAACTGGTGTAAATTCTGCAGCTGGGTGATAGCCCCATTGGGTCACAGCTTCCATCTGTTATTCTAGCAGGAGTTGTGTGTCTAGAGGGACCAGCCTGTCGTGTCCCACTCCTCCGCTGACAGCTGGGTCAGGGAAATCCGAATCAGGCTTGCCTCTGCAGCTCTGCCCAAAGTCCTAGCAAAGTCCTCAGAGCAGGCAGGAGACCAGTAAGTGACTTCAGCAAGATAAGTTTGACTTTTGCCTGACTCAGAGACTGCCAGAAAGTAGATCCTTTATATAGGCCATGGGGTGTGGCTCCATGACTCAGCACTCATTAAGGCCTGCCCCTCCCTTCCCTCTGTTGCCTCCGCCTATCCAATCTTCTGATGCGAGGATTACTCCAATCAGCTGTTGGGAATAAACCCTCCTCAGGCTCACATGCTGTGGAGGAGGGGGAGGGGTCTAGCTGCTCCGTTTGCCTGGGCATGGAGTCAGGGCTGGGGCCGGGAGATTCTCCTTCTTCTGCAGTTTGTGTGGGCATGGAGCCAGGACTTGGGCCGGGAGGCATACATTCCTCAGTGTTCGGGAGCAGGTAAGAAGGCCCTGGCTGCTCTGAGGGCGGGCAAGACACAACACAGCCCCTCAACAGGAAGTATAGTATCTTGAAGACTAATATTCCTGGTTGCTTATTAATAAAACAGAAGTTTGGTAGTATTAATCTGAGCTTATTTCTTTCCATTGCTTACCACCTTCAGATACTAATTCAAAACTTTTAACAACATTTTCAGCTCTCCCTGGGATGGCAATATTCAGTTCAGTGTCATCAGCATACTAAGAAAGGAAATTGGAAAAAACAAAACAGAAAGACAGAAATACATACATTGTCACGGAAATAAAAAAACATATTGACAATAGGTTAGCATGATGATATAGGCTATGACATTGACATGGCTATGTTGACAAGTCTGGGAATCTAAGAGAACAGTAATGTAAACGTGAAAATACGAAGAGAAATTATTTCCTTATTGTTGCCAAGAAAAGTATGTAGACATACCTATTTGGTCACCAGACTCAAAAGCATCTTTATCTTGTATTCAGCTGAAAGCTTCCTTAAGTAGGACATCCTTATCTGCTCTTAAAAATAGCAGATACAGATTTGACTTACAGTCTACTGCTGCATTTGTTATAGAAGTGTGTCCAGAATTTCTCCCCTCTACCACACATGGAAATGTCGTCCAGTTTCTCCGCATTCCTGCCAACACATTGGTGAGATATTGCTGTAAGTACTACCTAGCAGTATCAGTTTGAGGTACAATCTATACATAAAATTTTCTGAATATTGTTTGATATTTTCTGTGACTGTTCCATGTAGTTTCGCATGCCATTTTAATAGCAATTTTAGCTGGGTTAAATTTGTTTCCTATTATATTGCCTTTAAATAATAAAGGCAGGATACATATAAATAAATAAAGCAATTTGTCAATATTTGGTTTGTAATCTTTAGGCTATAGGTAAATGTCTTATAGAATATTTTTAGCTTGTTAGGATGAGCTACCTAACGCGTTGTTAACATGCTACAAAAAGATTACATATCTGTGTACAAAAAAAAAAGTTGCCTAAAAATGTCTGGCTCTACATATGCATCACATTGGCATAAAGAAGAATATCTGAGCCTGTAGCTATTATAATATAGGATAAATCTGAGTAGTGAGATATATATCTTGCCTTTCCTTTGAGAGCTCACTACAGCATTCAGATCAAAAGATAGGCATATATTTTGCTATTATTATTAGATTAGATAATGTCATTTGTGATTTACCATTGTGTAACATATAATTAGAAGAACTGTGATTACCATCTAGCTGTTTTGAACAAATCATGATATATTGGATTGACTTAGCATTATTTGACTAACCATGAGTGTTATCCTTCTTTCCCATCCCTACTGAAAATTTTTGGATTAATCTCTAGCTACAAATCAGGATATCAGTCTTACCTTTTTTGGTATTGGTAGTCCTCTGGTTACAACTGTAGTTGGCTCAGGATTGCCATCACTAACCAATGATATCACATGACTGCAACGTTTAACGATAGCAATCCAGACAGTTCCAGTTGTCATAATCCAAAATACAGGTAGTCCTTTACTTACAACCACAATTAAGCCCAATATTTCTGTTGCTAAGTGAGACAGTTGTTAAATGAGGTTTGCCCCATTTTATGACCTTTCTTGCCACAGTTGTTAAATGAATCACTGCAGTTAAGTTAGAACCACGGTTGTTAAGTGAATCTGGCTTCCCTATTGATTTTGCTTGTCAGAAGGTCACAAAAGGTGATCATATGACCCAGGACACAGCAACCGTCATAAATATGAACCAGTTGCCTGGCATCTGAATTTTGAACATATGATCATGGCAATGGTGCAATGGTCGTAAGTGTGAAAATGGCCATGTTGCTTTTTTCAGTGTCGTAACTCCAAACAGTCAATAAATGAATATGGATATGGATATGTAAATGTATATGGCTCATTAGGCAGGAAGTGGATGGAGTGCCAGGTAAGGAGTGTAGAGGTGCGGCAGGATTGTGTAGCAGGAACAGCCAGCTGTGTGCCTATTTGGGGTGGGGGATGCTGCAATGTGGTGCAAGTGGCGCAAGTTCAGGAAGGCCGGGGAAAGAGCATAACCACCAGATGTTACCTTGTGTAACGGAACATTTGCAAGAAAACAACCAAGCTCAAAGAGCACTAAGGACTCCATAGTTCGACCAAACTATATACATCCTCTTCTAGTAGTAAGATTTTTATTTCTAGCTGTTAATAAAGGCAAATAAATTTAACTGTATTATACAATCAGGCTATCCTATAGAAAAGTGTGGTTATGTTCTCTTTCCTGAGATGATAAACCAGCTAAAAGTTTATAAAATTGTAAAGCTGTATTACATCCGCTTCTGTGTCAAGTCTTTAAAATTACATTGGCACATCAGATATCACATCAGAGCTCTGTAACCTTCAAACCAGCCAATGTTGAACTCATTGGTCTGCATTCATATTTCTGCTTCCCTATTGCAATAAGAAATAGCGGCAGGAAGGAGAGTTTTTCTTTTCAATATAGGTTACTAATCCCTTAAGTCTTCTTAATGGAAAAATCACTTGGCTATAATTAAATCTCTCAGCCCCCGGACATAAAGAAAAAATCAAATCATAACCACAAGGGAATACAATTAAAAGATTCCGTTCCTAACTTATTAAAACAAACAGTGCAGCATGGATTTGTTCATATGTGGGAATGTGTGACATATTAAACCGACACTTCCTTAGTTTGGGTGGGATACCCTTTTACGGATGCAGCATTAATGAATTTTTTTGGGTGGTAGAGGGAAGGAACCAAATTAGAGGAAATGTTAGAATTTCCTTAGAGTGTCCTGGATAATGATGACAGGAAACTGTTGTTTTAAATGGCTGGAGTGCCTCATGTAACCTCTTTGACACAGATCCTTGCAGAAAAGTTTGAAAACATTTTATATTACAACAGCACTACTATTCTAAATCTGACTTTAAGAGAAAAACAACTACGTATTTATTTAGTGTTCTGTTTACATGTTATTATATCAAGCCATGGTTTGTTCTAACTGATTAAGTGAATAAGTTATAAGGATTAAGTTCACATAATATTCAAAACCAGGTTGGCTGGTTGGTTTTGTGGAAATCTGAATAATGAAAGTTCACAGTTTTCTGTACAAAATAGTTAAATTCATGTTAAATATATTTTTAACATATATTTATATTTATCAGCAGAGTTCTACCATGTGGTACAGTATATCTTACCTAATCTAAGAAGGTGCACATGCTATAGGGCGTGTCAAATTTTTCAACTTTCAATTTCCAAACATTGTGGGGAGGGTACTCAAAAGTTGTGACACGCCTTGGGGATTGTAAATATATTTTTGGTTACTTTAATATAATTTAGATGCGCTTGGTAAGTACGGTAACTACATAAATAACATAACAGTTTAACATTTTGTTTCATTTATAATTTATTCTAAGTAAACATTGCTGCATTCTCCCAGAAAAGGTAGCTCTTTTACAGCACTCACCAAGAATGTTTTTAATTGGTCTAGGCCCGTGATGGCAAACCTATGGCACGGCACGCATGCCACAGGTGGCACACAGAGCCATATCGTTGGGCACATGAGCTCAGCTCCAGTGGATATGCGCGTGCCAGCCAGCTGATTTTAGGGCCTTCTGGGCCCATTGGAAGTCAGGAAATATGCTGTTCCAGAAGGACCCCCGGGAGGGGAGGGGGGGAAGGCCCATTTTTCACTCTCCCCAGGCTCCAGAGGCTTTCTAGGAGCCTGGGGAGGGTAGAAAAAGCCTTCCACCCTCCCCCCGGAGGCCCTCTGGAGGCCAGAAACAGCATGTTCCTGACTTCCAGTGGGACAGGAAGGCCTGTTTTTCATTCTCTTCAGGGCTCCAAGGCCTTTCTAGGAGCCTGGGGAGGGCGAAAAGGGCTTCCACCCACCCACCCCGAGGCCCTCCGGAGGCCAGAAATGGCCTGTTTCCCACCTTCTGGAAGTTGGGAAATAAGCCGTTTCCGGCCTCCAGAGGGCCTCTGGGGGGGGAAGGCCGTTTTCGCCCTCCCCAGGCTCCTAGAAAGCCTCTGGAGCCTGGGGAGAGCAAAAAAAAGGGGCTACCGGGCCCACTGTGCCATCGTGTGCCAAAAGCGGGAAGAGCATGAGGGGGTGCATGCACAGGGGGCAAGGCTCATAGAATTATGGGTGTGGGCATGCGCTCGCGTGACCCCTACCCTCCCCCCTGCTTTTGGCACGTGATGGCAAAAAGTTAGCTATCACTGATCTAGGCATTCTCTGAATGCAAGGTCACATGTTCTACAATTTATTTATTTATTTATTTATTTATTATTCATACTTTTATACCGCCCTATCTCCCTAGGGACTCAGGGCGGTTTACAGCCATATAAAAAACATAAATATATACAGAGTAAAACATTAATTTAAAAAACTTATTATATAGGCCAAATATTTAAAATAGAGATATAAATAATAAAACCCCATTTAAAACCAGATTTAAAATTTAAACATTTAAAAATTTAAAATTCTAGTCCAGTCCTGCGCAGATAAATAGATGTGTCTTAAGCTCGCGGCAGAAGGCTCGAAGGTCAGGAAGTTGGCAAAGTCCTGGGGGAAGCTCGTTCCAGAGGGTGGGAGCCCCCACAGAAAAGGCCCTTCCCCTGGGTGTCCCAAGTCGGCACTGCCTGGCCGACGGCACCCTGAGGAGTCCCTCTCTGTGAGAGTGCACGGGTCGGTGAGAGGCATTCGGTGGCAGCAGACGGTCCCGTAAGTAGCCCGGCCCTATGCCATGGAGCATGACTAAAGAATTGACTTTAGATTCTGTAAACAGGAGTGTCAAACTGGTGGCCTACAGGCCTGATGCGTCACGCGCAGGCCACGCCCACCCCAGCGAAGGCAAAAACGTCACGATATGTCATGTGACATCAGCGTGACGTAGCAAGTTTGAAACCCACGCTATAGAAGATCCACTTTTTTGCTACTGAAAAGTTAGTCTTTGAATGAAATGAATCATCAACTTAAATTCTGTGACTCTGATTTGATGACAGGGCTGACTCAGATAGTCAACCATCCCAGGAGAAATAACTATGTGGCCTAGCAATGTACAGTCTTAAATTCTCTGGTCAGATGGGATATGATACTCCCTCCCACCCCCAGTTCCCACAAAGATGACTCGGAGGCTGTCACTTGCTACTTTTCTTTTTTTAAACCTATTCAAACCATTGTGGACATTTATGGACATTGTTGGGAGGATGCTAATCCATCTTCATTCCTTTCTTCCACTCCCCATGTAGCCAGAGGGGGTAAAAAGTAAAAGGAAAGGGGAAACTGCATTCCTAGAAGAGCTTCATTTCTGAGAGGCTGCATTTCTTTGTACTGGTAAGAGGAAGGGAAGATCAATTCTCTTCCTGTTTGTGTGATATGGCTGACTTAGGTTAGTTTAGCCTCAAGCTTGAGATTGCTTAGCCCTGAAACTAATCCTCCTTTATTTTCAGACTCGAATAACACATTAACCTTCCCTTTTGATCCAGTTAAATTTGCTGTGCAAACACAACCAAAATTTGGAGCAGCAACACTTTAAATGGGAACTACTGGTAGTTTATAGCATGGGACTCTCTGTAACATCATATTGTCTTTAGGCAGCCTTCAACTTTAGCTCCTGTTGTTTGACCTGGACATTCTTAAATTCTTTTGTGTGGTACAGCCTTTAATTTCTACTGCAGGAAAGGGTCATGAGAGTATGTATCTAGGAAATGCTGTTTCCTTTCCTGTACGGGAGATTAAAATGCAACTGGGTTTCTCATTCCTTTAAAGTTTTGATTTGTTGCTGTTAAACTGGGTGAATTAGTAACACCACCCAGCTTTCCTTGAATCTACCAAAAAGGATTTATTATGTAGCCTTCTTAGCTTCAGAATGTAGTGTGCCAGGTGTGAATTTCCCATACTCAGCTAGGAAGATTTAGAAAGCATTGTTTTTTGTCAAGTTTTAGAATACCGCTGACAGTATAACAAAAGCTTTAAGATAGAATAACTACTAATCTGAATAATTATACAGTAGCTTCTGTGATGTTGGGAGGACACACTCTCTTTCTCTCCTTGGAAATTGAATTGCTCTTGAAATAAATAGTTGCAGAAGTGAATGCAGAATTGAGTTGTAAAAGTCTTAGATTTGCTGCTTTACAAAATAATAATAATAATATAAACAGCTGGCTGCAGTCATGCCATTTTCTATAATCTTTAGATACATAGGAAGTTTAGCTTTCCCATCACCTTCTTTCTATCTAGACCTTTTATATAAAAATGCCAGAGACCTCATTTGAGACTTCCTTCATGCAAATCATTTGCTCTAATTTCATGTAAGTATGATCAGGATCATAGCATGATTTCAATCTTATATCTGGTGAGATTTATTGAGCACCCCCCAAAAAAATGCTTGTAACCATTACAGCAGTGTAATACTTTGGAATTGATCCTATAAAGGTCCTTTAGAACAGGGGTGAAATGTTCCCAGTTCGGACTGGATCGCCCAATCTGGTAGTGATGGCGGCAGGTGGTTCAGAGAACTGGTAGCAAAAATCCCTGGCCCCCCCCATGTCCAGCTGAGCCACGCGATCATCAGAGGCTTTTTTTTTTAACTTTTAAAAGCATTTTTTCTTCGGCCAAAAAAATGCTTTTAAAAGTTAAAAAAAGCCTCTGATGATCGCATGGTTTAGCTGGGATTGTCAGACCCTTTTAAAAGCATTTTTTCTCCAACTCTTTGGCAGAAGAGGTTGTAGAAAAAATGCTTTTAAAAGTAAAAAAAAAAAGTTGGCCATGCCCACCCAGTCACATTACCCCCACCAAGCCATGCCCACAGAACTGGTAGTAATAGATTTTTCTAACTGCTTTAGAAGATGTATATTTAAGAGTTTAAAAGCATGTCAACATTGATAAGTAAAATGATGCTAGCTAAAGAAAAGCTTTAAGATAGAATAACTACTAATCTGAATAATTATACAGTAGCTTCTGTGATGTTGGGAGGACACACTCTCTTTCTCTCCTTGGAAATTGAATTGCTCTTGAAATAAATAGTTGCAGAAGTGAATGCAGAATTGAGTTGTAAAAGTCTTAGATTTGCTGCTTTACAAAATAATAATAATAATATAAACAGCTGGCTGCAGTCATGCCATTTTCTATAATCTTTAGATACATAGGAAGTTTAGCTTTCCCATCACCTTCTTTCTATCTAGACCTTTTATATAGAAATGCCAGAGACCTCATTTGAGACTTCCTTCATGCAAATCATTTGCTCTAATTTCATGTAAGTATGATCAGGATCATAGCATGATTTCAATCTTATATCTGGTGAGATTTATTGAGCACCCCAAAAATGCTTTTAAAGCATGTCAACATTGATAAGTAAAATGATGCTAGCTAAAGAAAGCTTTCCTTGTTGGAGTTGCAATTGTATGCATCTTATAGATTTATCTTGGTTCAATGGTATTTTGCCCAAATAATGGTATTTTTGTCAAATTTTTGAACTGAATATAAAAAGTGAATGAGACATTTAATCTATATAATTTGAGATCACATTTATAAAACATTCATCTACAACTTTTCACATCTATTTCATTTGCAGTAAAATTCATCCGATAAGTAATAGAAGATTTCTTAAGGGCTACAAATCAGCATTTTAAAACTTAAACTGTGAATATAGCAAACAAGCATATTGTGGAAACTAGACACCAGGATTTGCTGCCACGTGCAAAGTTACTGCAGAGAAGCAGGGAAGAAATGGCATCTGATGTTTCACTTTTAAGTCCTTGGATTTTTGGAAGTTAAATGACCATAAAGGGAATGGCCTTCTGTGTCTGATTGGGCCATTACAATGGGTTGTGAAAGCCCTGATGAAATTGCCACATGGCTGGAAGGACTCTAATAGAGCAATTACTATAATAACTGTGTCTGCCTCCCACAGTCCAACTCCTCCCAAGATGTAACAAATTCCTGCCTAACTATGAAGCTGTTAGGGAAATTATTCCATTCCTGGATTCCCGGTTAATCCTTGTAATACTCCTATCCATGAAAAGACTCCTTATCTTAAATCACGATCTTTGGCTGTAGCAGCAGCTGTTGTCAGCCCTAATTGAGATTGCTGGTAGAGCAGGACCAAAAGATTTGCATGGCTGCAATGCTTGGAAACGTGATTTAAAGTTACAGTCTCCTCTCTGGCATCCTATAACATATTCCTGATTCCTGCTTAATGGCTAGCCTGAGCATGTTGCCTGTCCCTAATACAGTTCTGTTTTCTGTATGCACAACTCTGCATCTCACCCAGTAACAACTTCAGTTATAATGAATGCTGTTATTTTAACTAAAGTTAATTTTTCTTAAGAGACCCAGTTTGGTGTAGTGACTAAGGGATTAAGTTAGAAACTGGAAGACCATGAATTCTAGCCCTGCCTTAGGCCCAAAGCCAACTGCTTGGGCCAATCGACCTCTCTCAACCCTAAGGAGGCAATGGCAAACCACTTCCAAAAATCCTTGCCAAGAAAATTACAGGGACTTATCCAGTCAAGCCACTGATTCAAAGGCACCACCCCCTCCTCTTTGTTATTAGTGCTTGCAACGTCTGTATGCTACAGGCTAAAGTATCACTGGAAAAATTTTATACCATTTGGTTCTGCTTAAGTGCTTGTTACAGCAACCAGAAATACTGAACTGCCATTCTTCATGAACAAGTGGCTGTGGATGCTGGGAGTCCTGCAGCATACCTGCAAGATACTATATTGAGAAAACTAGTATATAGCTGCTGTGATATAAGTGAACCTTGAAAGAGGTAATGTAAAATAAATTACTACTCATAAACTAAGAGAGCTATAGTCAAAAATTTCCCAATATTCTTATGACAGTTTCTGTGAACATTATGAAACGTACCTTTTTAGTATTTAACTTACAAAGATGGAGATGATAAAGTGTAAAAATACCTGTATTTTAATCGTGCTAAGAGAAACATAGCGAACTCTCCCTGATCATGTTTTATATACATCAGTGGTAGTCAGTCTGGTCCCTACCGCCCACTAGTGGGCATTCCAGCTTTCATGATGGGCGGTAGGGGTTTTTTCCGATACTGAAGCACTTTCCTTTTTTTAAATTTAATTGACTTAAAAAAAAAATTCATAGCATTATTTAAAAACATTTTCATTAGGTTTTCATAAAATTCCCCGTGACAATTTAAATTTCTGAAAATATACTATTTGTATTGCCTGCGCATAAGTTTAGTTCATGTTACGTAAGTGAAACTAAATGGTGCTATAGTGCGACCGCAAACAAAAGAGCCTCGCCCCAGAATAGCTCGTGCATCTCCCCCCACACCATCCAGCTGTAACAGACAAGCAGAGCTGGTAGCCGGCACCACCACCCCCAAACCCAACCCATGATGCGCGAGAGGCATGCGCAGACGACAATACATGGCGCATTACTTTGGAACCGGTGGGCGGTTAGAAAATTTTACTACTAACAGAGATACAAAAGTGGGCGGTAGATATAAAAAGGTTGACTACCCCTGATATACATCATAGAGTCTAGATCTGGTTTAACTTTTAGTCAGTCTGGAGTTTTGAAAATGAATAAACAGAATTGCCCTTCTTTTTTTCCTGCACTGCTACTTGCTTTAAAAAGTGGGCTGCAGGTATTTAGTTCAACCCAGAGAAACTGGTAACTCTATCCAGGTCACACAGTAGCACAAGCTGGTGCTTAATCATTCATTTATTAGTGCTAAGGTTATTGTGCCTGAAAGACAAATGGCAAGAAATGGTGTCACTCTGTCTCAATGGACCACACTGAAGATGAATTGGATAAGGGTAATCTGTCTTTCTTGAATTTATTATATGTCTACTTAGAGCTGAAACTCTGGCAGCTGTTTTACTCTCAGCATGGAAGTTGTAATTTTTTATTTCCTACAATTCTCTTTTAACAATTGATGTTTTTAAACGTATAGATAATTAATATCAATTGGCAAAACAAAGTCCCATCTACAGTCATAGCCATGTTCATTGTGCTGTCTATAAGTATTTATTATGGCATGGCTGAAAAATGAGTTCTCAGTGTAAACTTTATAATTTTTCTGGTCTTTGGTTTGCTAGTGGAATGCTGCTACAACAGTGTAAAAACTTTAACTGTGTTAAAGGTCTGGGTTTATGTCTTTTGTGCATCCTGTTTTGGTTCCAGAAAAGAATAGCTTTTGCTAACATAAATTTCACATGAAGAAAGTCTGTGAGCTCAACAAGTTTAAGAAGGTTCAGATGGAGGACTTCCCAAGGGGAACTCTAGGTCTAGGATGTGAGAAACAATATTAGTGATTCAGAGTTTAATGACTTTGTTCTCTTCAGAGATTTCAGACACAATAGTCTTCAGAAGTTTCATACAGACATACTAGAATAGTGTAGGGAAAAATGATTCTTAAATACTGCCATTTCTACTCATGCAGTGAGTAAACACTATGTGCCTCTTCATAGTCTATGTAAAATGCTTGGTTTTATATAAGGTTTGTTTAAAGCCCATTGCAGTTTCATGTGTGTACATATAATAGTTAGAAGAATATGGTTCCCATATTGTATTAAGGTGAGTCTCTGTAAGGCAGAATGGTAGGTTAGAGCTTCTCCTACTCTCTTCAGGGCCAGTTTTTGTTTCCAGCATATTTGCAGAAATCTTGGGTTAGCAGTGAAAACAATTTGTTGGTTTCCTGGTCAGCAGCTGGTTTCCCTGGTTGGCTATTTTGAACTAAAGGCTAAAATTATATAATATAAATATAAATAGTTTTATAATATAAATAGTTTTATATTGTTATTTTAATTATTCGGCTATTTGGAATAAGTTTTTTAATTGATGTTTTATTGTGTATTTATATGTATTTTTTATCTGCCTGTAAACCACCCTGAGTCCCTAAGGAGATAGGGCGGTATAAAAATACGAAAAATAAATAAATAAAATAAATAAATAAAATAAATAAAATTCCAAAAGTTCCTTTCACTGTCTAGTTTCAGTCCTACTGCACCTTCATTTGAGGTTTGTAATTTTGTTTTTGCTTCTTTATCAATTTGGAAGCCAAGGAATCCTTCGAAGGTAAAATTTGGCCTGGGGACATCAGCTCTTGGGCAATAGTTTGATGACTGTAGAAATACTCCACAGGTATTCCAAGTTTCTATCCTGTTGAATCCTTCTCCCAGAGGTCTCTTATACAGATGTTGCTGCTCTTTAAAACATTTTTATAAGGATAAGCCTCCAGCGAGGGAAGTAGAGTATATTGGTCCAGAAAAGTTAAATTACAAACTGGGGGAAAAATATGTTCTGTAGAGCTGAATATTTTAATAGGCTTTTTCATATTATACTTTTCTTCAGTATATTCTGAAGAGAGACAGTTCTTTTCTTTGATCCTAAAAGAAAAATGGGCATAGCTACATCACTTTGTTTTTTCTAAGGAATCCAACATGTTCTTTCCCTCTTTGTTTTCATTCACAATGGCTGGTCTGCAGATGTTGATAATAAAACTATGTTTTAGCTGTGCCAGGATAAGACACAATGAGCATTGCACTCAGAGGTTTGAAACTCTCTGGTTCATTCATAGCTAGAACATTCCAGGCCTCTCATTATTATACACTGTAATTTCCCATCTACCTTGTGGTCATCTGCATTGTGAGTACTCTGCTTCTTATAACCTAACTTATTCCGTTTAGCACTGGCACTGAATATGATATTGTCATTTATATTGTCTATTACAGGGAGCAAATATGCAGTGAAAATGTTGCTGTGAATGATGTTCTTTCTGTAAGCCATGTTGGATCATAAAAGATAATTATGCTATGTTTAATGTTTCTTGAGCTAGTGCAGTGTGAAATGGTTGGTCCTATTTTCATAATGATAATAGGGGTAAAATTCCCTTGAAATAAACTGATCTTCTGGTGATTATATAGATGGCTCTGTGCAATCTTTTTAGCAATAATACAGAAGTGATCTGCTATTGCCTTTTTCAAGGTTTGTTTTTACTTCTCATTTTAGCCTATAATCTTAGGATTTCCAGATCCCAATCCAAGTAGCTAACCCGGTCTGATCTTACAGATCAGCAGATCAGCAGAAGTTATGAATGCTTCAACATTGGAAATTTTTAAGAAAATGTTGGATAACCATCTGACTGAGATGGCGTAGGGTTTCCTGCCTGGGCAGGGGGTTGGACTAGAAGGCCTCCAAGGTCCCTTCCAACTCTGTTGTTATATTATATTATTACTTAACTTTTTGACATGTAAAGTTGGCTAGATGCTGCAACTTGTTGCAAGCCATAGTAATTTGCTGAGTATTTTTAAAAATGCTTTATCCAGTATCCAGATCATTCTTTTTTTTATTACAGCACCATCATACATTGATTGCATTCCAGGTAGTATCATTATAGAATTCCTGTATTTAAATATTGTTTATACATGTTTCCTAAGGTATTGGGATTGTCCAGGTGAAATAAAATCTGATTTAGTACTCATAAACAAAAGAAAATAATAAATTGATGAAGACTAAGGCAATTCCAACAGTTAACTATTGATTGGGTAAGACTTTCACATTTTAAAGCTGAAACTACCATATATATCTGGGTTCACACAATACATAGACTAAAGGTGGTTTGTTTGATTTTAACAAAGATTAAAAAATGTTATAATAGTACAACATTGGAAAAACACCCTAGAAAAGTGTTTTAAAATACGTGTTTTTGAAGCAAATTCTAACTTTAATATCGGTGGTCTAATTAATATAAATCAAAGGTATTTTGAAAGACTATTATTTTAGGAGAGGGTATTGATCAATTTCCTAGTATTTTAATAACTCTCTGGCACCGCTGAATTTTTATATCAAGACTAAGACGAACTCAGTTTGCTCACAACCTGTTTTCTAAATTACAAAATTTGTTTGGTGAGTTGTAATTTCTCATTTAAAAGGGGATTATAAGTAAAACAACATCATGTGAATTATAAATAATAAAAATGTGCATTTTCCCTTTTAACATCAGTTGTTTGTAGCTTAAGACAGGAAGTGGAAAGGGAAAGGCTCTGCCTTAGTGAACTATCCAGTTGTTTATAAGGTCTTGTTCTGTATGACTTCATACATTCCTTCAGAGAAATGAAGTTGAAAGAGCTACCCTTGTACACAGCTGTTGCAAAGATTGTTTGGTGAATTGCCCTTCCTTTCCTCTTTTTCTTAAAAAAAGGCTTGATTCTCATGTGCCTTAGAAGTTCTAATTAGTATTTATAGAATTTTTTCTATATAGTGTTTATAGAAGGTTTTCTATATAAAGTTATTTTACTTTTTCTTCACACGGTTTTTTTATTAATGTAATTTCATTTATTCTTGAGGGTTTTTTTTGAAAGCTGGATATAAATGAATTTTAACTATATTTGAATTAACTGTGCTTATATTTTTAAAATAATTATATTTTAAAAATGAGACAGGAATGGGTAAAGCTTCTTGTAAAGAAGTCTAAATGGATTGATACACTCATGTACTGTACTGCTTGTCAGAATCCTGCGAATTTTCTTTCCTACATCAGAACAAAACACTAATAATATATATTTTCATGAATTTAGCATTATATAACATTGCTTATTTCCAATGAAATTAAAAACATTTGCTTCTTTTGTAGTGGCAAGTTATGAATATAAATAGAAGTAGTGTAGGAATGTCATATAAACAATTTTATATACACCCCACGTGGAACATTATAAATTGATAGTTTCCTTACAGCTGTTTCTGCATTCCTTAATTGTTTGTCTTGTGATGAGCAGTCAAGATCAGCAAATCCTCAGGAAAATGCAATTTTAAAAAAACAGTATATGAAGAGCTACATTTTGAAGTCTATCTTTCCTCCTTTTTACATTCTAATTTATTCAGAATCATTATTTGCAGTTTTCCCTAATGAGACGCATAACAGGAGGATTTAGTTAATCTCCTGGGTTCTGTGAAGTTGAGAAGAAAGAAGTGAACTGTATGAAGGTATATGTTTGTTCATCTTCCTGTTCATCAAACCAGATTCAATTGTATCAATTCAGTTATGTTTACTCCATTTTAGCTATGATTTGCCTATATAACAGAATTTGGCATTCAAATTGAAAACTTTTTAAATAAATTCTTTATACTAATATAATGGTAACCTAACTATGATTAATAAGGTAGAAGAATGGACAATAAACTCATGAGCTTTCAAGCTACATAAAAAAAGTTTTTAAGTTATACTAGGAGTGATAAAAGGCATTAGATTACATAATAGAAATGTGTAGTGTCATAAGACTGCCTTTTGGATTGGAATTTTCTCATGAAGTCATGAGTTTTTACAGGTAGTCCTCAACCTTTAGTGACTGTTCCAAGATACAACAGTACTGAAAAAACTTGACTTATGACTATTTTTCATACTTATGACCATTGCAAGCATCTCCATGGTCACCTGATTAAAATTTGGATGCCTGGCACTGCCTCATATTTATGACGGTTGCAGTGTCCTGGGGCCATGTGATCACTTTGCAACCTTCTGACAAGCAAAGTCAGTGGGGAAGCCAGTTAACAACTGTATTACTAACTTAACAACTGCAGTGATGCAATTAACTGTAGCGAGGAAAGTTATAAAATGAAACAAGACTCACTTAACAACAGAAATTGTGGGCTCAATTGTGATCATAAGTCAAGGATTACTTATATTTTACAGTGGCATCTTTTATATTTGCACTCATTAACTCTGTAATTCAGTAATTATTTGGAATTATTATTTGGAATTATAATTATTATTGGAAGAACGTAATGCTGGGAAAGATTGAGGGCAAAAGAAGAAAGGGACGACAGAGAATGAGGTGGCTGGATGGAGTCACTGAAGCAGTCAGCGTGAGCTTGAATGGATTCTGGGGGATGGTAGAGGACAGGAAGGCCTGGAGGAACGTTGTCCATGGGGTCGCAATGGGTCGGATAAGACTTCGCAACTAACAACAATTTGGCAGGCAATTAGGTTAGATTAAGCAATTAAATTAGATCCGCTGTATCCAGTTTTCTAAATACCTTTGATGTGTTGAGCTTGTCATTCTCACATTATATCTTGGTTTTGTTTGCTGGAAATTTGGGGAGAATAAAGATCCAACATATGAAGCATGCCAAATGACAGAAAGGTGACTTAGCTTACTTCTGTTTAGCATCCTTTTCTTAATATTACTATGGTTTGTGGCATGCTAGAGATAATGATTTCCTTTTGCCTTAAAAAGAGGGTAGGTGAGTCAACATATTGCAACAGCTGCATGTTCCTTTGGATGAATCACAAAAATGGGAAGTATTTCAACTCTTCATTCCATGCATAACAATGCTTGCAGATGGGAATGGCCTGCAAAGTCAGAGAATTTTTCATACCATCAGTGCTTATCTAAGCTTCCCCTTCATCTTAGTAAGGCATAACTGGGTGACCCACAGTGTAAAGTACTGTTATCTTTGGACAGCATTTTGGCCACTTTTAAAAGGGAAAGACACACAGCTTTGCTGTAATCAGTATGTTTCTGATCCATGAAGTTGCTTATTGCCTAGTCCTCTCTTTAAGTTGACATTGCAGCCATGTAGTCATAGAACTCGTGAAGAAAAAAAATATAATTAATTGCAGCATTTTGCCATTTATGCAAAAATTCTTTAGAAGGTGGCAGATGCACAAATTAACATAAAGTATTCTTTAAGCTTAAGGCCATATCAGTGGATGTTGCTAGCTTATCAAACTATTTCTTTACAAAATCATCTTTGGAAAAGCAAACTTGCACTTTGTTACTTCAGCTGATGCTTGGTACACATAAAAAAGCATGGGGCAAACAAGCATCACATGAATTTGCTGTGAGCTGAGCAGCCGTTTTTAAGCAAGGCTGAACAAGAATTATATGTGTGTGGCATTTGTGCTTGCAATACAGTATCAGGAATCATATTAGGAACTATTTAGGTCCTTCACAATATATTTAAGGAGGCTTTCTGGGTTATTCCATCATTGGTTTGACTGCCGAGCAAAAGCATAGTTCTGGCTTTTGCCAGAATTATGTTAGGTGTTATTTTTAGTGATGGTTTTATTGTACACTTTATTTTTCTTCTATTACTGTACTTCTATTTTTATTGTAAAGTTGCTCTGGGAAAAATTTCTTGAAGGGCAGGATATAAATAACAAGAATACTGTTTGTTTACTTTTGGCAAGTTCAGGAAATTTATCCAGTTGCAGATACTTTCTATTATGACCAAACATTCCAGTTCACAGAAGGTTTAGAGTGCAAAGATGGTTGGGAACAATAACCATTGAATTCTGAGTGAGTTATTTCTGAAAAATATATAAAGCTATACATGTAACTTATGTTCTGCCCTGTTCCGTTTTCCAATCCCCTAACTGTAGAATCTCAGCTACATGCTAGTTTTGGATGTAATTATTTTGGTTGCCTAGCGGTTAAGACGTTTGGCTTGTCAATTGGAAGGTTGGCAGTTTGAGACCCAAGTATCATGTGATAGGGTGAGCTCCCATTCTTGCCTCATATCCTGCCCACTGAGCAGTTTCAAACCTGAACTCAAAGCTGTTTAGCAAATTTCACAGGCAGCCTAACCTTAATATTAAATTTCCAATCAGCTTCAGTTTTCAAAGAAAATCTTTGAAATATTTTCGTAGAGCCAAAATTAGCTAAAGAATCTATGGCAACATTGTTCCACTGCATACCTGACATAATCAAATACACAGAGATTACAATACCCAAAATTATGCATCTTATTAACCTACCTAATCACATACATTGGATAGATAAACATATCAAACTTGTTAGATGAAAAAATAGGAATCATCTACAATATACAGTGTAAAGACTGCAACAGCCACTATGTAGGACAAACAGGCAGAAGACTAGCAGAACACACCTATGAACACCAACTAGTACTCAAAAGACATGATGAAAATTTTTAATTTCACAACATATGGACAGACTTAACCATAGTTTCAACTGGAAAATGTGATATCCTAGACCAGGCATCCTCAAACTACCAGCAGGCCTGCAAGAAATGGGGAAAAGTGCAGCATTTCCCCGTCCACTACCAGACCCAACACGCGGCACCCAGCTGGGCTTCCCGCAAGCGTCATGGGTGGCGGGGTAGGAAGCAGCACCCACCCCAAGGCTGGAGGAAGAGGGCATTTGAGCCCCAGGCACCAGTTTGGGTGGCGCCCTGCCGACTCACCAGCTCGCGTTGAAGGAAGCCTGGCTATTCATGAGCCACACCTTTCCGGAATTTGCCTGCAACCCTCCCTCTTCAGTGGTGGAGATGGCTTTCCTCCTTCAGGAGCGAATAGCCAAGTGGGAGAAGGATGGGCAGCCAAGAGAAGCCGAGCGGGAGAAGACAGGGGGAAGGCAGTGGCTGTTGTAGCATCCACTCCCTAGCTCTCTTGCATCTCGCTAGCCCCACTTTGCCATCAGGCGCACAAGCTCAGAATGAGATGCAGCTGGGGGGAGGGGACTTCAAGGCAAAAAGCTGCTTTCAGTCCAGGGAAGGGACCACAGGAGGAGCTGCATCACTCAGGCAGCACCCTGAAAGCCCTGTGGAGCTTGTGCATGTCCATTAGGCCAGTGCCATCACCGAGGCAAAGCAGCCAGCTAGAAAGGCTGATTAGAAGTGGTAAAAATACAGTCATTTCCAGCAGGCAAAAGGTGGCCACCGTGAGTGGGGAAAGCTCAATCCCCATCAGTGGCATGGCCACCCAAGCCCAGCCAGGATTGCATTCCGCACCCCCATCTTTGCTGGGCCTGGGCAACCAGGGCTCTGATGGGGATCTGGCTTTCCCCGCTTGTGGTGACAACAGCCTAATGGACCTATACAAGCAGCTGACAGCCTTGTTGGTGCATGAGGGGAACTCCCTTTCTAACTGTCCTCTTTGCCTCCTTCAGGCTGTGTGGGTCTGCCGAGTGGCAGCAGAGTTGCCACCCAGGAGCTCCAAGGGTTGGAGACCCCCGATGATGTGCCTCCTTCACTGGGGCTGCTTGGCAGAAAAAGCAGAGCCCCGCCCTGTCCTGCAAGGCAGCAGCTCCACAGTGCTGTCAGGGCACTGCCCGAGTGATGCAGCTCTTTCAGACAGAGCCCCAAGGCTGCAGTCCCTTCCCTGGACTGAAGGTAGCTTTCTACCTTACAGCCCCCCCCATCCCCGCCGCATCCATTCCGAGCTTGTGGGCCTGTTGGCAAAGTGGAGCTGGTGAAACACGAGCGAGCTAGGGAGTGGGTGCAGCAACAGCCACAGCCTTCTCCCTCCCGCCACTTGGCTGCCCATCCTTCTGCTCAGCTGCCTGCTCCTGAAGGAGGACAGCCGTCTCCGCCACTGGACAGAGAGGCAGCAAGGGCTGGCTGGCCAGTGGATCAGTGCTGCTGAGCCCCTGTCTTGGGGCTTCCTCACCACATCCACTCCTAGCGATCCCTGCATGGTCAGATATGCAGATTCAGCATGTGCGGAGGAAGCTCTGGCCAGGAGATTCCAAAAGCCGACTGAGATTGCCACAGTGCAAATGGAATGGAATTCAGCAAGGTTTATCTTCCCCACCCACATTTGCTCTTCTAGCACACTTTGGGAGGGAGGGAGAGGGAGGGAGGGAGATACGTTGATTGTAATCTCCTTGGGGATGAGAAGAATTGCTGCAAAACTGAGTTTTCTGAAGTGGACCACTAGACTCATAAATAACTTAAAAAATGATCTAGTAAAAAGAAAAGTCAAACAAAAGCAAATAAAACTCCCGGGAGGAAAATAAATTAAGTTTAATTTGTGTGTATTATTTAATGGACTGCTAAATTGGCCACGCCCACCCAGTCATGCCCACCCAGTCACATGGCCACCCAGCAACACCCACCTAGCCAATCCAGACCCCCAACATTTTGAGGGACCCTGAAGTGGCCCCCTGTTCAAAAAGTTTAAGGATCCCTGTCCTAGACCAAGCCAAGTCTAAAAACATTAGGGAATTTCTAGAAGCCTGATACAAATCAACCAACAATAGACACACAGACATAAATAATATCTACATACTGTACAAATGAGACAACAACCAAAAAGGGAACAAAAAGACCAAACATATCCCCACCAGCAATAAACATCCAGATGTTAATTAACACCAAGATCAACATCAATCAACACCAATGATCAACAATCAACAACAATACTCCAATCAAGGAACTGCCATACAAGTTAACAGTAAACAGCCCAATCAAAGAACCACTAAGACCACTTCCACCAACACTGGCTGGGCCAGCCACTAGAAGATAAATTTGAGAGCAGACCCCGCTCCCTACTTGCACTAATGATGTTACCTAGTTTGGGTAATGAAATGTCTGCAAGAAAACAACCAAGCTCAGAGAGCACCAAGGACCTCTCAAAGAAAATCCTGCCTGCTTTGATTTCCTCTCTATATAATGAATGTACATCAAACTCTTTACTCACACCACTCTCTGGACTAAAGTAAGTCTCTACAAACATATACATGTGTTGAATCTCTTAAGATCTGATGATATCTCAGAATTATTAGAAATATCAAAGCAAAAGCATACAGTATTAATTGAAAATGTGAAGGCAAGAGAGGCGGTCTTTGCCCATTCTCATTGCCATAATATGAAGCACGGGCCAGAAGATTTTTGTTATTCTAGGATCAAAAGTTGTTATAATTCAGAGGATAGCACACTGATTGAATTATAATTTTGCACTCTGATGTTGAGAGAGAGTACTAACTGGATCATTATTTGATTTACTTGCCAAAAATAAACATGATCACATAGCTATTGTATGCTCAAAAAACTCTGGCAGGCATAGAGAGTGGAACTGATGCCTTTTTTTTAGCCCAAATATTATGGTGGGCCTTGTTGCTGTTTCCATTGTCTGTCACTTTGTATGGTCACCTCTGAGTCCTCATATGCTACAGATTCTTGGATTTTAGTCCTATGGTCCAGTCTTACCTACAGCACTGAAAAGATGGTAGGATAAAATAATTATAAATACATGTATATGTGCTTATTTATATAAGATTTTGGGGCACTAATTCTGCATGGTCTCAACCCATTTCTGACCTCTGATTGCTTGAGCAGTATCAATACATTAAACCACCTACATGGAGTTTTATGCTAGAACACAGAACTTTTTCTTCCTGCATGCAATAGTTGTTGCTTTAGATATTCTTTCTTGAGTCAAGGGAAAACAGCAGAGAGTTCCTTTTCTTGAAGTCTTCGATAATTTCCTCTTCTAAATATTTAATTTCCTCCTTCATCTGATCAAACATTTCCTCTGATTTAGCATTAACTAGGATTAATATAAAGCTCTATGAAAACGATTGTTGCTGCATACATATATCCTATTTAATAATAAGTCCGTTAATAAATATTTTAAGAGTATTCACAGTGGGTACTCCATAGTACAGTTAAATTGGTGTGAAGACGGCTGGGGAGACTCATTTATAAAGATTCTTCAGAGAAGATAGCTTGAGATCACCAGTGATAATGACGTTTATGTCTGTATGCTCCCTGGGGCTAAATGAATAAAGTAAATTGGATTTTAAAAATTTGTTATATTGCTTCCTGAAGATTGTTTTTAACCTCAGTAATTGGTTTTTTTTTAAATGTTGAGATTGCCCTGTCAAATAAAGAAACTCAAAATTTGGGTGTTTCAATAAGCTCTCCATTCTTAAACTACGCTGCTGCCTCTCTTTTCCTACATTACTACCAAGGTTTATCTTCTAGTTTTTATTAGCTAGAGATTCCTACCACCTTATAAATTTTACTATTACGACTAGAAACACTGGATCCTTTATTAAAGTTTGTTGAAGGAAACTATTTAATTTATGAACACCGAGCAGTGTTAGACAGATCGCAGTTGATTTAGTTAACTTGGCTAAGTTAAAAAATATATAATGGAAATTTATTTTCTTAACGTCATGCCAGAAGAGTAGAGAGAGAAAATGTCTGAATATGCAAGGCAGACATTTGCCGCACAAATGATGGCTTATTGCAATATTGAAACTAGCCATACTGTTCACCATCAAAAACACAGTGTCAGGAAACCGGAGTGTGAAGGGTTGTCATCCTATTTTTCAGTAATTGAATTTGAGCTAAGCTCATCCCAGAAAAAAGCCTCTTAGTGAATTATTTATTCAGTGCCTCTGAGTGTAAATGTGATGCTTGTTACTCCTGCTTGTAACTGAGGCACAAGAAGCTGTAGAGAAACTTCAAAATTTATCCCATGATTAGCATTCCCAGTAAATGCTCATCTACAAAGCAGAGATTTTGTATGTCTTTCATCATTTGTTATACCTGGTAAAATTGCCAAAGATGTTTAGATACACAACACCATGGCAAATTCTCTGCCTGGCAATGGAACGAGATTTAAGGGTAAGATGTTAATTTTCTTTAAATCTTGTTTGTTTGTTTAAGATTAATTTGAAATGTTGACATGTAACTTTTGGGGCTAGGGGTTTCAAAAAATTGTTTTGATGCAAACAATCCCCCCCCCGCCATATGCTTCTATATTAGACTGTTTTAGATGTAAAATAAATAAAATTATATATAAATTATATATAAATTTAAAATATAAAATAAACAAACGAAAACAAAATAAGTAAAATAACTGCAGTCATTTTTATTTTAAACTTGAAAATATCTATGTAGATGTGAAATTGTTCCTTTCAATTTCAAAAGAAATAAATGAAAAAAAAGGGGGGGGGAGGAATTGTGTAGCAGCACATCTGAATATTAGACACTTGCACATTGCAATTGAGAGCAAAGCATCAGATTAACTGCATCTTCAAGTTTACTAAATTATTCCTAGGAATGCCTTTTCACTTATTTGGAACAAAGTTATTCTCTCTGTCGGGGAAAACGGCCGTCAGGAATGGGTTAAATCTCCTCGTTGCTGATTGGACCGAGTCTTTAACTTGTTGCTGATAGCCCCCGCCTTCTCTTTCCTTCCAGCTTTTTCGACTCGGTTTTGCTAGGACCAGTCGTGTTTGGAATTGCCTCAGGCCTTTCTTTTACATTGCTTGAGGTTTTCCTAACTTGTTGCTTTTCTATTTTTTGCATTTTTACATTTTTTTCTATTTTTTTCCGATTTTTTCCTATTTTATTTGTTTTTCTCTGAATCCGGTGGAGGAGACGGGCTCCCAAGCCGCTGAAGACCGCCGCGGCGGCTCGGCGGCTTACCGAACAGCTGGGAAGCGCTAGCGGGCTTTTTTCCCGCCGCGCTAAGGCCGCAGCAGCAGCAATTTGAGGCATCGGTTGGAGGAGCTCACGGGCAGGTCCCCGACGCTCTCTCTCTATCGGCGGCTCGATCTTTCCGCCCCGCTTCGCCGCAGAGATCGCTGCGCGGGATTGCCACAGGGAGCCCTGCTAAACCGCGCCAGAAGCCACGAGGTGAGCGGCAGCCCTGCCCATTGATAGAAAGTTATTTTCGGGGCTAAGGAAGCTTGGATGAGCCTAGCCAGCGGCTATTGGGGCCAGAAGTAGAGCGGCCATATTTCAAGCGGCAAAATAATAATAATATAAAAAAAAAAAAAAAAAAAAAGGGTCACTTTAAAATTAGCCGCTTGACTGCCAGCGATCAAGATCCAAGCTGGGCATTGTTCGGCAGCCTCCTCAAAGAGCCGGTGGATTCAACAAGAAACTGTGAGTAGGCCGTGGAGGCCGTAAATTGGCGGGAAAAAGATTGCAACATGGCGGACGCCAGTATTAATCAGCCTGATTTAGCGGTCTCACCTCCTCATTATTTAAGTCAGGAAGATCCTGGGGAAGGTCCTTCTTCAGCCCCTCAAGTTTCCCCTTCCAGGGGGCGGAAAGTAACCAGGGCCAAAGCAAAAAAGGGGGTGAGGGCGGAAGAAAGGCGCCACAAGGCCCTTGAAAGGGTTTTTTCCAGGGCCTCCAAGAGGGCCCACAGGTCCCCTTCGCCTATTGATAAGGGGAAGCAGATCAGGACTGACATTCCTAACCCCCCTAGCCCAGAATGTGGCGCCCAGACCATGCAGGGATCTGGGGCCTGGTCACCGGATAGGACATCACAGTTGTCCATTATGCAGACGGGGACTGCCCCTTTATTTCGTACCCTGTCGGAGATGGAATTTCAGGATATTCCTAGTTCCATTCCAGGCCAGGCGGTGGTTGTGTCTCAGGGGACTGGGACATCTGCTCTACAACCTGAGACTAGTTTTCCCAGAGCTCCAGTGCTTCAGTTACCTGACTCCATTGGGTTGATGATCCAACAGGCGGTACGCCAGGAGTTAGCTAAATCCCGAAATAAGGAGAGACAGAGTAGGTCTACAAGTTCTGCATCAGCCATGTTTAGGCCTCATAGGGAAGAATCCTCGGAGGAGGGCAGTCAATCTTCAATATCTGGAGAGGAAGATGCTGGAGAAGCCTTGTCAGAGGACGAAGGCCTGGGGCCAGAACAACCCTCATTTGTGGGACTCTTTAAGCCGCAGTTGTTTCGTTCCCTTCTGTTTAAAGCATTGGCTACCACGGGGCTGGGCTCTGCTCAGGCTCCTTTGACGGATTCCCAGGTTTTACCTAGTACTTCATCTAGTCTCTTTGTGGAACCCATGGTGGTGGCAGAAGCCATTCCGGCGCCAAAGATGTTTGTGGACGTGGTCCAGCGGCAGTGGTCTTATCCAGGTTCGGGCCCTCTCCCCAGTGCCACAGACAAAAAGTTCTTTAACTGCGCTCCTGATCTAGAAAACATTCTACAGGTGCCCACAGTGGATGCTCCCGTAGTCGCCCTCACGACGACCTCTCACGTGACGGGTCCTGAGAATGAGGCTCTTCGCCCGGAAGACAAAAGGGCAGACCAATCCCTAGTCAAATCCCACCAAGCCTCGGCCTGGGCTATCAGATCTTCAATGGCATCTTCATTTTTTAATAGAGCTTCCATTATGTGGCTTAGACAGCTTCAGGGTCGTTTATCATCATCTGACGTGAGGGCCCACCAGGACCTTAACAAGGTTATTGCAGCTTTAGAGTTTTCGGCTGATTCAACGCTTAACGCTGCTAGATTTTCAGCCAAAGCTATTGGGTCTACGGTCACATCCCGCCGACTCTTATGGTTGCGCCACTGGAAGGCAGACACTAGAAACAAGTGGCGGCTGGCATCTTCCGCATACGCAGGGTCGAAGTTATTCGGAGCCTCCCTGGACCCAATCCTGGTGGAAACTAAAGACAAGAAAAAGGTGTTACCGTCTTTGTCGCGCAGAGGCGAGCTGCGACAACAACCCTATTTTCGTCCCTCGACTGCCTCTTCTTCTTCCTTTCGTAACCAGGAATTCGGAGGATCACGACGGCGAAGATATTCACCGTTCAGAGGAAACTCCCAACGGGCAGACCAGGTTAGAACAGGGTCCAAATTCTCCTCCCGTAAACCATTCCGGGGAGGGCGAGGTAAACCCTTTAGCCGTTTCAAATAATTCCTTACCAGTTTTACCCATTGGAGGCAGACTAGCTTATTTCTATTCCCAATGGGAGTCGTCCACTTCAGATCGATGGGTCCTAGAGACCATCAGACATGGTCTAGCATTAGAGTTCCTCTCCACCCCCCCCGACGGTCTTCTTACAGTGTCCCGTTTCTAACCGCTCTTCCTCCGTTTCCCTGGTGGAGTCTGCGGTCAAGCATCTTCTATCTATCCGGGCCATCCAACAGGTCCCTGTTGATCAGCATAAACAGGGTTTCTATTCTAGACTTTTCGTCGTAAGCAAACCGTCCGGGGGATGGAGAGCCATTCTTGACCTTAAGGCCCTGAACAAATATATTGTTTACCATCGTTTCAAAATGCACTCATTACGTTCCATCTTAGAGTGCATTCGACAGGGGGATTACATGGCTTCCATTGATTTAACAGAGGCTTATCTACATATCCCAATTAGAAGAGATCACCGTAAGTTTCTCCGGTTTTGTTTTAAAGGTTCTCATTTTCAATATAGGGCTTTACCCTTTGGGTTGTCTTCGGCCCCCAGGGTTTTCACTAAGGTTATGGCGGTGTTAATGGCCCATATTCGGGGGATTCCTGTCCGGCTTCAGGCCTACCTAGACGATATTCTCATTTTATCGACTTCTCAAGATAGGGCATACAGGGATATCTCCTTGACCACAGACACATTACAATTACATGGGTTCTCGATTAACTGGGAGAAGAGCCATCTGGTCCCTTCCAACTCCATTGTCCACTTGGGGGCACGAATTGATTCATGTAGGTCGATGGTTTTTCTGTCGGCAGATCGCCAGACTAGTTTAGCTGAGTTAGCTAGTATTTCCAGACTGTCACGGTCCGTTCCCTTGGACCAACTTTCCAAGCTCTTAGGGAAAATGGTATCATCATACGGTATCATTCCATGGTCTCGCCTCCATAGTCGGCCTCTGCAGTGGTTCCTCCTGCCACATCAAAGGAATCGGCGCAGTTCATCAAGGCTTCGGGTGACTCTTCCAAGGGAGGTACTCGGTTCTCTGGATTGGTGGAATCCACAGACGGTAGCCAGAGGCTCTGGATTCAGGGAGCCAGCGAGGGTCATCATCACCACAGACGCCAGTCTTTCGGGATGGGGAGCCCATCTCGATCAACATCTAGCACAGGGCAAGTGGTCTCTCCCGGAAATCCGCAATGGTATCAACTTTCTGGAGCTGCGCGCCATCCGCCTGGCTCTTCTAGCTTTCGAGGATCTCATCAGGGACAGACATGTACTTGTCCTCACGGACAACGTGACGGCGAAGGCGCATATAAACAGGTGGGGTGGCACTGCTCGCAGACTGATGAAGGAGACGCTCTCCCTCGGTCATTGGGCCGAATCCCACCTACGGTCATTGAAGGCGGAACACATTGCGGGGACGGACAATTGCAAGGCGGACTCCCTCAGTCGTCAGACTATCGATCATTCAGAATGGTCGTTGTCCCCAGCGAATTTCCGAGAGTTATCTACCCGATTCGGGCTTCCCCTGGTGGACTTATTCGCCTCCCAGAACAACAAGCAGGTCCCTCGGTTCTTTTCAAGGTTCCGTTCACGGGGGGCGGAGTCAGTGGACGCCCTACGCAGCAAGTGGCCCCCGGGCCTCCTATATGCCTTTCCGCCGATCCCACTGATCCCAAGAGTGATAAGGAAGCTCCTCGAGGAGAAGGCAGAATTGATATTGGTCGCCCCCTTCTGGCCCAGGAGACCCTGGTTTGCAGACCTGATGAACCTCTCAATCCAAGACCCGTGGAGGATCCCGGACAGCCAAGTGTGTCTTCACCAGGGACCAGTGTTGCACCCCGATCCACAATGGTTTCGTCTAGCCGTGTGGAGATTGAGCGGGGCATCCTAACTAAGGCGAAGGTCCCAAGTCAAGCCATCCCGACCATGCTGGCCTCGCGCCGTGACTCTACAAAGAGGATTTACGAGGCCACGTGGCGCACCTTTGATGGGTGGTGCTCGTCTCAGGGGATAGTAGCATCTACGGCTTCCGTCTTGAACATCCTGGCTTTCCTACAGCGAGGTCTCGACTCTGGGTTGGCGACCAATACACTCAAAAGGCAGGTGGCGGCTCTTTCCTCGGTGTTGAGATGCGGTTCACTTATTCCCCTATCAAAAGAGCCTCACATTCAACAGTTCCTCAGGGGGGCGGCTAATATCAACCCTCCGGTGGTACACCGTTTTCCAACATGGCGATTGAACGCAGTACTCAATGCTCTGACCAAGACGCCATTTGAACCACTTAGGGACTCGCCTCTTCGGTTTATGTCGTTTAAGGTAGCATTTCTTATTGCCATTACCTCAGCCCGCAGAATATCAGAACTATCAGCCCTGTCTGTCCGTCAGGACCTGTGCAAGTTCTTCAGCGATAGAGTAGTTCTACGACTGGACTCTACATTTCTTCCTAAAGTTAATAGTCAATTCCATAGGGCTCAGGAGATAGTTCTGCCGGATTTCTGTCCCAATCCCAAGCACCACTTGGAAAAAGTTTGGCACACCCTTGATGTAAGGAGGGCGTTGAAAATCTACATTGATCGAACAGCGTCGTTCCGCAAGACGGAGGCCCTTTTTGTGTCGTTCCAACCACTTTCTCTGGGTCAGAAGGTGACCAAATCGGTTCTGGCACGGTGGATCAGGGCAACGATTGCCACAGCATATGAGAACTTGTCTCTTCCGGTACCGCGCAATATTACGGCTCATTCGACCAGGAGCGCAGCCTCTTCGGCCGCTTGGGGTGCCCAGGCGTCAATTGACGAGATCTGCAGAGCAGCGACGTGGTCCACTCCGTCTTCGTTCGTTCGACACTACCGTGTGGACTCCTTTGCGTCGGCCGACGCGGCGTTTGGCAGACGAGTCCTGCAAACGGTCCTCTCTCAACAACAATGACAGGCCGCCATCATCCCTCCCGGTAGGACATTGAGCTTGGGTATGTCCCATTCCTGACGGCCGTTTTCCCCGACAGAGAGAAGGGAACGTTGTCTTACCTGAACGTCCCTTCTTAGAGAGGGGAAACGGCCGTCAGCCCCACCCAAGGCGACTGTCTAAGCGGGCTTCGGGGCGGGAGGGCACTAATTCTTTCTCATTTCAGTACTACACGATGGCCTACACTTGAATCCTCGCCGAAAAAGCTGGAAGGAAAGAGAAGGCGGGGGCTATCAGCAACAAGTTAAAGACTCGGTCCAATCAGCAACGAGGAGATTTAACCCATTCCTGACGGCCGTTTTCCCCTCTCTAAGAAGGGACGTTCAGGTAAGACAACGTTCCCTTTTATTCTAGCATGGCTACTGAGAATTGAACTCCTCCTCTGCTTTGTATAACTTCACCCTATTCAATCTGTACCAGTCCTTTCAGAGTTTTGTCTTTGGTTCACAAGGGCCAGAAGCTTGTTCTCTCAAATCTTTTGTGAACAACATACCAATAAGTGACCAAGGTTGGAATTGGTTGTGAACAGGACCAGCAGGTCCAGAGTCACTTCACATGTGTTTTCTCCCTTATTATAGCCACATTCTCCTCTCTCTCTCTCTCTCTCTTTATATATAGCAATCTTGTCTCTTGGGTATACAAGCAGACAAGCACCATCCATCTATTTATCTTTATAAACTCATCCATTGATCTTAACACATAAGCAAGTGCATATATAGTATTCATCCATTATTCATTTTCTTTGTTTAGCTGACTCATCCTTCCATTCTTTTGATAAATCTATTGTTTTCCAAATGGATTCATAGCTTGAATATAGTTGAAAATCAAATTCTCCCCAGAATATCGCTCATCACGATTCTTCATCTTGATATATTTTCCCCATGTTTATTTTGCATCCGCCATCTCATGCGTTGGCTCATATACAAGTCCCTGCTCTTTTTCTTTTAGCTTTTTAGAAAGGAAGGAGGCAGCAGCCATTTAATTCATTACTTTATCAATTTCTTGCTCTGCTGCTTCTCTAAAACACTGTTTTGGATGAGGAAAGAATGGCGATCGCTTTATGCAGGTGCTGGCTGTAGACATGGATCTTGTGAAAAGTCTTCCCACCGTTTTAAGGCTTCGGCTATGCTGAGGGAGACGTTGGGTAGTTACCCATTATACTAAACAATGATGTTTTTGTTTTTAGGTTATCATATTAAATAAACCCATCTTTTTTTGGATTATAACCATGGCTTATATCTTAATTTCCTAGTCCCTTATTCAATAAACCACAATTAAACCATAGCTTGGTATGATGTGTGAACCTGCTAAAATCAGGTTGGATTCGCTGCAAGGAAGAGCTTCAGTTACAAAGGAGATGTAGCTTCCTTCATCACTTACTTACTTTGCTACTTACTTTGGCAGGATGCATTGTTTATTTATTTATTTATTTATTTATTATTTAAATTTATATACCGCCCTATCTCCCAAAGGACTCAGGGCGGTTCACAGGCATATAAAACATCAATATACAAAATTAAAATAATCTTTAAAAAACTTATTCCAATGCCCTATTATTAAAAATAGAAATATCAATATTAAAATCAATTTAAAACCCCTGTAAAATTTAAAATCTAAGCCAGTCCTGCACAGATGAATAAATGTGTCTTGAGCTCGCGACGGAAGGTTCGAAGGTCCGGAAGTTGACGGAGTATATCATACTCCAGTCCTATATGGTACTCGAAGTAATAAAGCAACTTCTGAACATGCACAGAATCCTCTTGTAGTGTCTGGAACTACTGAAAAAGATAAAGCAAGACAGTCATTCCTGTCTTTAAAGCAAGAAGGCCACATTCACTAACAGTTTTGAAGATATTCTCTGCCCTGCAATTGCTATTGGATACCCATATGAGGATTTGCACTATTCCTGAACTTCACGTAGTAGCTTTTAAGAAAGCAAACCATCCCCGTCCCTTTGGTTTTTTTCTAGTGGTGTTCTCTGTGGTTAGCACATCCATGTTCTTTTCCTCCTACTGCAACCAACTCCGGTCTGAAATAATCAAAGAGAAGGGAACCTCAAATAGCTGGTTGATTTTGAATAGAATGAAGCGGGATGTTGAAACCAAATATTGGTACCAATTATGCCAAGGAGAAAAGCAAGAAGCATGCTGAAGGATGGGGGTTGAGAGAAGAGGAATGGGAAGAGCTGCGGTGGCACAGTGGTTAGAATGCAGTATTGCAGACTACTTCTACTGATCACCGGCTGCCAGCAGTTTGGCAGTTCAGGTCTCACCGGCTCAAGGTTGACTCAGCATTTTACCCACATCCTTCCGAGGTGGGTAAAATGAGGACCCAGATTGTTGGGGGCAATATGCAGACTCTGTAAAACCACTTAGAGAGGGCTATAAAGC
Organism: Ahaetulla prasina; assembly: GCF_028640845.1. NCBI lineage: Eukaryota > Metazoa > Chordata > Lepidosauria > Squamata > Colubridae > Ahaetulla > Ahaetulla prasina. The sequence goes on from NC_080540.1 coordinate 209,750,895, forward strand.
ACTGTGAAGCGATATATAAGTCTAAGTCCTATTGCTATTGCTATGCTTTGTCAAGAGCTAATGTATAAGCTGAAATGTTCTGCATATTAAAATGCACAGAAAGGTGAAATTAATGCTATATATTAAGACAAATATTTGACTAAATAATCTGTTTTGGCTTAACATACAAATCTGAGATAAAGACAGATTTAGGAATGGATGTTATTTTTAACCTGGGGACTACCCATATGTTAATGTATTGTGAGAGTTTGCAGAGCACAACAAACAGTATCTTATAAATTTACTTAATCTCACACACACACAAACACAGCCATTTGTCTCTTAAGCTTCTTGATGAATGAATTTCAGCCCAGTTCATAGACATAAATGTGCAAAATATATACAGAGAATCAGTTCTATATGTATCTATTGATATAATTAATATAATAAGGGAAATATATAATTTTCCCCATTGTCTGGCCTTCAGTTATAGTTTCTTTAAGCACTTCTTTAAAGGAACAATAAGCTACTCTTTTGAAAGCCTACATCTGGAAGGATGATTCTCTTTTCTTTTTTAAAGTAGAATATAATAGTTAAATATATAAACCAAGGGATTTTTTTGGATCTGTGCAATTTCTTTTCCGTGCAGTAGGCTTCCTACCCAGAATTCTCCAAAGTGGGAATTTAATTCCATCAAGTCATATTAATTCACAGTAGTTGAGCATTAAGTGAAGTGTCAGTGTCTGTAGCAAAGAGTTAAATGTTTTGAAATTTCTGGTCAATGTATTGACCTGCTGTAAATTTTAGAAGGATATAATTTATGGCTGATAAATATATTAACCGTATACTCAGGTAGATTTCACAATTTATAGAAAAAAAAATCTTGCTGTATAAAACATGTTTTGCTGAATATTAGATCAATAGCTGCAAGATTGCAAATAAAATATTGCAACAATACCAAGACTTTATACTGTCCCGAGTTTCCATGAGGAAATAATCTTGACTAATTAGTTCCAGAATTGATCACTGGTTTTGAACGCCTCCTTCTTTTTCTTTTTCAGTTCTAGTTCTTCCAGTTTAAAACAAAACAAGCTACATCTGCCCTCAGATAGTTGAATGCTACCATGAGGAATCCAAATGCTTTAAATTTAATTTAGGATTGGTTTGTTTTTTAAATGCTCTGGAATAACAAGAATAGCATAATATCTGGGCAAAAGGTCTATTTCAATTATGCAACAGGCACTATACAACAAGTAAACAAGGCCCTATATCAGGGGTGAAAGGCTCCCGGTTCGGACCGGATCGCCTGATCTGGTAGCGATGGCGGTGGGTGGTTTGGAGAACCGGTAGCAAAAATCCCTGCCCCTCCCCCGCCATGCCCTGCTTAGCCACACGATCATCAGGTGTTTTTTTTTTTACTTTTAAAAGCATTTTTTCCGCCGAAGACAAAATGCTTTAAAAGTAAAAAAAAAGCCTTTGATGATCGCGCAGCTCAGCTGGGTGCTAGCCAAAAAACAGGGGGGGGGAGTTTGTTTTTCCTCCCAGCAGGCTTCCGTGAAGTTGCCCTGAAGCCTGCTGGGAGGGAAAACGGACTTCCCACCCCCACCCCCCACCCCATTTTTTGGTTTGCCTAGCAAGCCTGCTGGAAGGGAAAACAGACTTCCCCCCCCCACCCCGTTTTTTGGTTTGCCTAGCAAGCCTGCTGGGAGGAAAAACAGGGTGTGGGGGGGGGGGTCATTTTGAGAGAGAGAGGAAGGAAGGAAGGAAGGAAGGAAGGAAGGAAGGAGTACAAACCTGGCACTAGACGCAGCTTCAGAGGATAATCCAGGGCTGGAAGGGACCTGGAGGTCATCTAGTCCAACCCTGCTCCAGCAGGACATTGCTAGTGAGTTTCTGTTGTTTGATCCCCAGTCACATAACCCCGCCCACCCAGCCACATGAACCCACCACCAAGCCACGCCCCACCAAGCCACACCCACAGAGCCGGTACAAAAAAAATTAGATTTCACCCCTGCCCTACATGCATATTTTACACCCATAAACCACCCATGAAATGGTAGAAACATGGAGCAGTTCTTCAGCTTGAGGAAAAATATGAATTCCAGTTCTTTAGCTTGAAAGTTATATTAAGGCTCTCCAAATAGGTTGATCTTATTGTAAAATAAAAATACCCTGCCTCTCTCAAAATCTAGGTTTATAATCCACAGATGAGGGATCTGAGGCCTCAGAACCACACACGTCACAGCCTTGGAGTTCAGCCCATAGAAAAGTGGCAAATTTGGGTCACATGGTTTTGCATGCTATTGAAGTAGAAAATTGTACGGTAAAGTCTTAAGAAAGAGGTAGCCCCCCCTCCCCCCCAAGAAACTCTGAAGTTCTCTTCTAAGAGGGAAAATGTAGCAAATCCTGATTTCACCCACTTTATTTTATCACCCTGCTTACTGTGTAATCCCTGACTAAAAATGAGAAAACTCAAGAAAAAAAAAGTTTTTAGAAATTGGGAGGGACACCCATTTTTGCCTCAGGTCTCCTTTTCTTTTGAAAAAAAGACATAACTTTTTCTGGGACACCCTCCCCCCTCCAAATATTGAAAAAAGTACAGTTTTTTCCCAGGTTTAATTTTTTCTGGAAATCTTACATCACTATTTGTCTTTATTTTAATTGTATGCAAATAATTTATGGAGATGTTTAATTATACATAGATGTTGTAATTATACATTTACAAACATCCTGATCTATATTTTAAGGAAAGGAATTTGGCATATTTCTATCATTGCATAATTCAGTGGCTTAGCTACATGGTAAACACTTGGCATCTTTTGAGACCAGAAACATTTGTTTTTGTTTATAAGATCAGATTATAGGCACACAGTTTTAGAACTTTCTTTGTTGTTATATGTGTTTCTAGTAAACTAACCGAATAAAAATCTAGTTGGATAGTTTTTCTATGTCATTAAAATATAGTTTCCATAATAAAACTTAATTTCAGTTATTTAATTTATTAAACATTTGACCTCTTTTTTTCCTTCCTTTTATTTTACAACGGCAATGATGAGGTTTTTCCTTTTTCTGTTTATACAAACTATTTGTTTGTTTGTTTGTTTTCTACCTGCCTGCATTATTTTTATAAATAATTCAAGGTGGCAAACTTATACCTAATACGCTGAGAGAGAGCATGTGTTGTAGTTGTCATATTTTTCCTGTCCTTTTGATTTTTCATTATTTTGTGGCCAGTTGTAAATTGAGGGCATATACCAGCCCAGTATCTGATTTTTAAAAAAATATAAAATATGCGGTGTTAGATGGTAAAATTAGGTTTACAACTCTTATATATTTAATATTATATATATTATAATATAATATAATAATAATATATACAATATATATAATAATATAATATATAATATAGTATTATAATATAATATATATTATATTATTTATATTACATATAGTATAATATAATATAATAATAATAAAATATATAATATAATATATACATTATAATATATATAAAAATAATAATATATATTATATATTATATATATATAATAGAAGAATAAGAATAAGAATAATATATTCTTATTCTTATTCTAATAATATATTCTTATTCTTATTATATAATATAATAATATAATAATAATATATTTCTTATAGATGACAATAAACTTTTTCCTTGTTTTTTCAGTGTTTAAGTAAAGATACTGATCATTGGATGGTAAAGCAAACATTAATGCATGCAAAGCTTTCCCACATTGCACTAGAGACAGATCTCTCTCCCCACCAGCTTATAAATTAGCTCTTTAGCTGACCTACGGAAAGCTATTAAGGGGTCACAGTTTGTTTTCTATACAAAGGGGATTCACAGCCTGATGTTTAGGAGTTATTTGGGGAAACAACAGGCATCTGCAAATTCCTCAGCTAGTCTGGGAAAAGAACAGCCAACTCACCGATTCACAGAAACACTGTTAGTAACAAAAGATAAATTGGATTCTGAAGGGAAAATAATCCATTACAGAATTACTGTAACCATATCCCACTTTCTTTCAGAAGATCTGGTTAAAGGAAACTCTGAGAATCTTGTTGACAGCTGAATCAGCTACCAAAAGCTTGATAACTGCTAGGAACCTGCTAGTACCTTGTCTTGGGTCCTGAAGCCTACTACTAAAACCAGCTATAATAATTGGAGAGATGAAAAGGACATGGTTACTTAAGAACAGAGCCAGATTAAGACCAACTAATACCGTAAGCACAACCTAACAATGATGTCCTTCAATGGAAGTGAAAGTCTCAAGCCATGAGATGGAAACAAAAGTGTTGTCTGACATCTTCAAACCAAACTTTTAAAGTATAGTCACTCACTACACAAAAGTATTTTTTTAAACAATGCGGATTAAAGTTGAATATGGCAGATAAGGATAACACAAAATTCTATTAAAATTGCGTGTGGCAATGAAAGAGTTAAGGACTTGATTATACAGGTAGTCCTCAATTTACCACTGGTAGCTTAGCAACCATTCAATGATCCTATGGACCTACCTGGGATACTCACAACCCAGATTCAAAGTTCTGACAAAGTTCGTCGCCCTTGAGATCACATGATTTCACTTTTGGTGCTCAGCAACTGACCTCATTTGCAGCGTCCCACAGTCACATGATTGTGTTTTACAATGATTTTGGCAAAGCCTGGCATTTATTTGGGAGGGTGGGGTTCGGGGGGGTGGGGGAAACCAGCTCATAGTGATCCATAAAGTTGGTTTTATGACCATTCCTTTCAAATGTGATCATGGTGTTGACATCAACTGTATCAGGAGACCATGAGGCAACCAAGATGGGGAATGCAGATCTAAAAATTAAGAACTGAGAACCAATGTAAATGAATATGCCTAGACCAGTCTTCAGCTTGATGAGTGGCTCTGATGTGTATTTCAGGTCCATCATTCATCAAGACAACACCCATTGGCGGAAGGCTTCAGGGTTCTGAGTGATGTGATTTATGATAGTCTGACAATCTTGGAGGGCACTATGTTGAGAAGGTTAAATTATATGGGGCTTGCTTTAATAATGCAAATATTGCAAGCAATCTTAAACAATGCAAAATATAATAACATGTATGTAGATTTGCTCCTCTATACATGGGACAAAAGAGCAGCAATGAAGTGCAGTTCTGAAGGAAACAGAGAAGAGAAGGCAGAAACTTGAAGACCAGAAACAAATGAATTATTTGTGGAAAAGCTGTATTCAATAGACAACTCTCTGCTTTCTCCCACGGTCATTGTAGCAATTAACATTTTGGTGGGAGAAACTCATTGGCTCTAAAATGAATGGACAAATAATAATGATTATGTAGGGCAGGAAAATTACACCCAGTATGATTTTGATTAAAAATGGATCCCCACCCAGTTAATATATTTTTTCTGATTGTTCTCTGATCTCATCTGATACTTTATTTTAGAAACTAAAATGTTGTGGAACATTTTTAAGTCCTGTTTGCAAAATGCCCTCATGTCATCATTTAGGACATATAGATACTCAACAAAATAGTTTAACGCAGTCAGAAAGTGGCAATATGGAAACAAAGATGCAAATATAAAATTAATTGTGCATTTCAGTCCTTTTTTAAAAAAATATTCAATTATAGGAGTAATCATAAAATTATTCTTAAGTAATACTTAACACTTATTTGTAGGTATTGATAAGTAATATGAAAGAAGGATTTTCTTTTTTTTTGGTTTGCTTTTGTTTTGTTGTAGTGTAAATTTTATTTTAGTGTCATTAGTTATCTGGAGATTATGTATATTAATCATATATTACAGGAGTGTCATTTCACAATTTACAAATTACTCCAGTGAAGGACTGGTCTTCACCGTATTGACTTCTGGACATAATTTTACATATTTTAAAGTTACATGGATTAATAATACTCTACCCAAAAGCATAGACAATAAGCCTAGGAAAATGTATGTGTATCATTGATCTTGCAGCTTTGTCCTTTCAAAACCTTAGCATTTAAGTTTTTTAGTACTTTTGTTTCTTTTTTTGTGGTTACCAAGTGGAAAGGTTATGTTGCTTCACATAGCAGGATAGTGTCCCACATGAGAGGCATAAAATAATGGCAGCGTCACAGTGGTTCAGGCTAAACATTCTCACTGCGCTGCACTATAGACATAGCTGACATTTGCTTTCTAATATCCCATTGTATGAATGGGTTGAGAGTGGGGAGAAAGCTTTTGCTCATTTGCTCTCGTGCCCTTTTGATAAACCAGCCTACTGACTCCCATAAGAAGGCAGGGTAGGAATTTGATTTTGATGGGCTAAAAAAAAGAAGCTTTTGTAATGGGAAAGGGATACATACCTCTACTTCAAAGATTAAATGAGAAATAAGGTAAGCTCTTTTCCTCTTCTTCAAGAAATTTTATTAAAATCAAACCAGGATTTCAGCCAGGATGGTTGAAGTTTTGTAGAATTTGTGTCTTCTCTGTTGCAAATTGTGCTTAGTGTGTGGAAACTTTAATGATTTTTTTTTCCAATTTAACCTCTTACAGAATTTTCCCCTGATTTTCCTCAAAATCACTCTTAAGTGGCATGTCATGAGTGAAGAAAATATACCACATCAGCACAGTATAGGCCATAGTATGTTTTTTTAAAAAAAATGTTTATCCCCTAAATGGTTTAAGTTCTGTTCCTGAACATCCTACAAGAACCTCATTCTTTTGCTGCAATGCAGCATAATATGCTTTATATTAAACTTAACTATAGAACCATGTGCCTTTTTCTGTCTTTTCAAAAGACATAAAACAAAAGTATCTATATTTGTTTGAAATTCCTTGTGTAAGCTTAACCACTTAGTTTTCACAGTCATTTCTTTATATGTTTTCCCACACTTTTTTGCCCTACTGTGCTATTTAAACAGTCTCCTTTTTAACCAGCTGTTGATTTAACAAGTTAAATGCAATAAGTCCCTTCTTTTGTCTTGTAGTATTTTTATTCATAAGCAACAATTAACATAACATAACATAACATAACATCAGAGTTGGAAGGGACCTTGGAGGCCTTCTAGTCCAACCCCCTGCCCAGGCAGGAAACCCTACACCATCTCAGTCAGATGGTTATCCAACATTTTCTTAAAAATTTCCAGTGTTGGAGCATTCACAACTTCTGAAGGCAAGTCGTTCCACTTATTAATTGTTCTAACTGTCAGGAAATTTCTCCTTAGTTCTAAGTTGCTTCTTTCCTTGATCAGTTTCCACCCATTGCTTCTTGTTCTACCCTCAGGTGCTCTGGAGAACAGCCCAACTCCCACTTCTCTGTGGCAGCCCCTGAGATATTGGAACACTGCTATCATGTCTCCCCTAGTCCTTCTTTTGTTAAACTAGACATACCCAGTTCCTGCAACCGTTCTTCATATGTTTTATCCTCCAGTCCCCTAATCATCTTTGTTGCTCTTCTCTGCACTCTTTCTAGAGTCTCAACATCTTTTTTACATCGTGGCGACCAAAACTGGATGCAATATTCCAAGTGTGGCCTTACCAAGGCATTATAAAGTGGTACTAGCACTTCACGTGATCTTGATTCTATCCTCTGTTTATGCAGCCCAGAACTGTGTTGGCTTTTTAACAGCTGCTGCACACTGCTGGCTCATATCTACATGGTTATCCACTAGGACTCCAAGATCCCTCTCACAGATACTACTATTGAGCAAGGTACCACATATACGGTACTGGTGCATTTTGTTTTTGGCCTAAATGTAGAACCTTACTTTTTCACTGTTGAATTTCATTTTGTTAGATAGCCCAATGTTCAAGTCTGTCAAGATCTTTCTGTAACTTGAGCCTATCTTCTGGAGTGTTGGCTATTCCTGCCAGCTTGGTGTCATCTGCAAATTTGATGAGTTCCCCATCTATCCCTCGTCCAAGTCATTGATAAAAAATGTTGATCAGCTAATAACCTCATACTCCAAATATGTGTATAGAGCTTCACTGGTAGCTTTTTCAACAGGAAATGGAAAATCCATAAGTGTTTATGGGAAAATAAAGGAACGGATTAGACAGAAGAAGGGAACGCCTTATTCATTAGAATTCCTTTCATTCATTTTGCCCAAGGATGGGAGGAATAGTTTCTTAATCATGCCTCCACTAAATTGAATGGTGAGGAAAATGGATAGCTAATTGTTAAGCTATATAATGAGAAAGCATTGTGAATCGCCCATAATTTATAATGCTAATTGATCTTGTATAGTGTGTCATATACTGTAGCCCGTATATGCCAATAGCATGCCAAAAAAATTGCCAGCATCCTTACATTGCTAGAAAGAAGAAAATGTAGTTTCCCTTTTATGAACTGGCTTCTATCATCTATTGGACTGAACAATTTGGGATTTAAAGAGACTCATAACTTATTCTGACTTGTCAACGGCCCACCACCCACATTGTCAAAAAAATTGAAAACTATGGTGATATTCAAAAAGAGTACTGATAAGAGTTGTACCATTTTTTTAAAAAATTCAGAAAGAAAAGTAGTAATCCCACTGGTCACATGTAAATCCTTTGACATGCATGGAGTAGTTTCTGAGACCAAGATATTTCTTTTCACTCAGAATAGATCTACTCTTTTTTATGGATGTTTAGAATGAGGCTGGGTGGTGGAAACTTGTTAAGGGGTGAATTTTCCAGAGCATTTTGAGGACATGATTATTCACCATCTCTATTCTGCTGTGCTCTTTTATTGTTATCACTGGTTTAAACTTTACCAGCTATTTTTGTCAACTTTATACTACTTTATTTTTTTATTATACTTCTTTCTACCAAATACTAGCAATTCTGCCTTACTGAATTTCAGTTGAAGTTGATTTATGACTATCCATTACAAATATTGGCCCACACAGTTGTTTAATCCTGTCATCTTCCACATCCTTATTTTATCCGTATAAATATGATGGAATCCATCAGTACAGACGTAAACTCCCTGTAATAATCAAATGCACAAATATTTGATATTGTTAAAATAGTTCCATAATGCAACTTACAAGTAGTTCTTGACTTGCAACCACAATTGGGGCCAGAATTTCTGTCACTAAGGGATGCAATCATAAAGCACAATGTCACTTGACCATATTGCTTAGTGACTATTATCCAACATTCCCCTCTGCCATTGTTGCTATAATTCGGCTAATAGTTAGACAAGGATCACCTCAATCCAAGCCATTCTGGGTTTGTCTCTCCCAACCCCAATCCTCAGTAAAGTTAGCAACTGCCTCTTCTTCAACTTCCTCTGGCTATTTCCCTCCCCTCCCCAATCTCTTCCCTTTTGGTCACCCTGTATCCTGTCTTGCGGGTCACAAGCTCCCCATATTACACAACTCTGGGGCTGCTTGCCACACAGCGATTCATGAGGTCTCGGCACACCATAGCTCTTGAGCTACAGCATGAAGCTGCAATCATTCCTAGAAGCCTTATCTGAGATAAGAGCATAGATGATGGGAGGACAGACCAGTCAAGAGAGTTGAAGCAGTCTTATAGTATTGAGTGGGGCAGGCTGCCAAATGCCCAAATTTTGATCATTTTTGGGAAGAGCGTAAGGGCTGTGAATCAGGGACCAATCATAAGTCCCTTTATTCAGTGCTATACTAAATATGTATTTGAAATATCTGCTCTTTATTTTCTGGATTCCTTCAGTTTCGTTTTTCTTCCTCTCTCCCAGCCATATTTTGGTAAAAAGAAAGCTCTGGAATTTCAGCAATTATTTTCATTAGCTTCTTGTACATCTTGTGAAAACACATGTTTAATTACAAGGAGTGTTATAATGCTAATAATGGCATATATTTCAGCAATTATGTAATGTCATATTGCATGCGCCGATTGTAGGTAATTAGGACTATATGTGAGACAGTGATGTCAGGAGCATGCTATTTGTGATTTTCTTTGGTAGCAACTTTACATCATTACTTTTGAAGCCTTTGCCCTTTGTGGCTGAAAATAGAAATTGTAAAAAAACTGACATCAGATTTTAATAAGCAAATAAAATCAATCATGTCAGTAAACAAGGTTAGGTAGCAACATCTGCTGTTCTTTAGTAGATCATTTTATGCTGAAACTATGATGATAATGTGGATTGTATTTTCTCTGTGCTTAGGAAGTGTTCTGTTTCCCTGATTTCAGGAGAGTCTACACTATTGAAAATTAATTTTAGAAATTAATAATTTTGTGAAAAAAAATTAAAACTTGTTCATAGTTTCGTTTCTTCAAATATTATGGCCTCCCAATACGCAGACATTTAGAAGTCTATGTTTGGATTCCAGTAACATTTTGGACTGGATACGATTAGAGGAGAGGGGGACTAAATTATAGAATTATCTGGCATCTTTCTCAATTTTTTTGCATAAAAATTCCTTCCAGCTTCTTCTTCTGGATTAAGTATCATCTAGGCATGCATGACCTAAAATAAGTTTTCCTGTAAACCAGACATGGGTAGGGCAGCACTGTGACCCAGTTTAAAATAATTTTAAGAATTACTTTAACAATTGCCAGTAACTTTTTAGCTTGCCTAATCTAATGACGTGTTTCCACAAGACTTCTGGGTAAAACTGCCAGATTTTCTGAAATTTTTATTATCTGAGAATTGGCAACCCAGTCTTCATCCATTATTTGAAAGCAAATTTTGAAGAGGGAGGGGGGTTTGTAAACTTTATTTAGGAAAAATTCTGATTAACCTTAACTTTCTTTGTTCTCCTCTGATATAATTCAAATGATACAGAGTTCCTGGAAACTATAATGGCTTGGCTTACATGGAAGATGAACATGCAAAGGCTTTTTTCTTATGCAAGCATTGATGCTGAATGAAATATAATAACTATTATTAGATCTGTTTAGCTACAACAGGAGGCAGGGTTTGTCAGATGATTGACATACATCAGTGAGCTCTCACAAATTAATAATGTGTGCCTAATAATTGCCTGTCTATTTTTTTCAGCTGCTTTTCCTCTGGTATGTGGTGAGTGATCAGTCCATGCAATATATTAGTTGATGGATTCTGCATTCTAGCTGTTCATGAATTTCTTGAAGGCATAGCCTTCATAGTCAACTATGTTATACTATTGATTTTTATGTTTTAACTTGCACAATAAATAATTTTGAGGTTGAAGTATATGTGAGCAAAAGCAGAGTTCATTTTTATGAAATTACCTATATCAAACAGAAATATAATTGAGAAGAAACATAGGAGTAATTTTAGACAGTAATTCCATCCTCGCCCCCAGCTTGCAATTTGTTGTTGTCTTAAATTGGTGCTTATGCAGAAATGTTTTACTCTGCATAAACAATAGTCTGATGGCATTATTGCCTGGAGACTGAACTGGTGTTTCAAAATCTATACAGATATGTAAGAAATGTGAATGTTTAAATGAAAGCAAGTTTGCAGTACTGCAGTACATATCCAGGAAATGTTAGCAAAGATATTAAGGGGAATATTACATGTTTTTAAATGCTGCCATTATATATCAGAAATATGGACACATTTTTTAAGAATATGAAATTGTATTCCCCATGCTATACAACTGCTTGGTGGCACAAATGTGGAGTTTAATATAGCAAGCATTATTTAAACGGCAGGGGCTTTCAGTTTTATACCACAAATACTGAATTAGCTGTTAAGAGTTATACTTTCAAATCACAAATGCTAACTCTAAGAAGCAGGAACTTTCAGCTTTAAAACTTTGCTTTATATTCTGTAGAAGCAATCGAAGGAATTGTAACTGAGTTAATAGACAAAAATAAATACTGCTTCTGTAAATCAGCATCAAGAAAACATTTTATAGGCTTATTTTTTAATTTAAAATTACCAGCATCTAGTAATAAGTATCTATTATATTAGTCAATTAGTATTTGATATATTTAATGATCTATAGAAATCTTTGTAATTATTTTCATTATAGTCCAATCAAATCTTTAAGAAAATTATTTTTCCCTGCTAGTCCTTCATAAAGAAGCAGATCAAAGCTCTAATCAGCTTGTGACTGAAGATGGCTTCTTTTACAGATAGTTCTTGACTTACAATGGTCTTAGTGACCATTTGAAGTTACAACGGCAGTGAAAAAAGTGAGTATTTTTCACACTTATGACCGTTGTAATATCCCCAGGGTCAAGTGAATAAAATTCGGATACTTGGCAATGGTTATACCATCCCGGAGTCATTTGAACATTTTTTGCAACTTTCTCACAAGAAAAGTCAATGTAGAAACCAGGTTCAATTACGACTTTCTTGACCGGGATTCCTTATGCACAGTCACTCATGCTCTTGTTACCTCTCGCCTGGACTACTGCAATGCTCTCTACATGGGGCTCCCCTTAAAGAGCACCCGGAGGCTCCAGTTGGTTCAGAATGCGGCTGCGCGGGTGATAGAGGGAGCCGCCCGTGGCTCCCATATAACACCTCTCCTGCACAAACTGCACTGGCTGCCTGTGGTCTTCCGGGTGCACTTCAAGGTGTTGGTTATCACCTTTAAAGCGCTCCATAGCTTAGGACCGGGTTATTTATGGGACCGCCTATTGCTACCGTTTGCCTCCCACCGACCAGTGCGCTCTCATAGGGAGGGACTCCTCAGGGTGCCGTCAGCCAAACAATGTTGGCTGGCGGCCCCCAGGAGAAGGGCCTTCTCTGTGGGGGCTCCTACCCTCTGGAACGAACTTCCCCCAGGACTTCGACAACTTCCTGACCTTCGGACCTTTCGCCGCGAGCTGAAGACGTATCTATTCTTCCGCGCAGGACTGGCATAGGATTTTTTAGAATTTTTATTATTGATTTTTTAAATTTTAAAGGGGGTTTTATGGTTTTATGTATTTTTAACTAGGGCCAAATTGAATAAGTTTTTTAATCATTGGTTTTATCTGTATCGTATTTATTTAATGTTGATTTTTACTTGGCTGTGAACCGCCCTGAGTCCTGCGGGAGAAGGGCGGTATAAAAATTAAATAATAATAATAATAATAATAATAATTATTATTATTATTATTATTATTATTATTATTATTATTATTATTATTATTATTAATTTAACAATTACAGTGATTCACTTAACAAATGTGGCAAGAAAATCTGTAAAATGGGGCAAAACTCATTTCAGTTTTTCACTTAACAACATAAATGTTAGGGACTTCCGCTTTGGCTCCGCTTCGTGAAGAAGCAGCTATGATTTAGCTGCTAACTCCCTAGTCTGTAAGCTGTCAGGACATCGTAAATCTGAGTCCGACAGCTGGATTCTTTCCTTCGGGTAAAGGAGGAAAGTTGAGCAATTAGGTTTGAGGTAGAGATGCCCTAATAAGCTTTTAAAGCTTGTGGGAAGTTCTCCTTCTATAACCTGATAAGCTCCTGGCTAGGAGAGGCTTTTGCCTTTATGGCGAACAAACGAAGCGTCCAATTTCCACGACAGGAATTGTTTTAATGATGGATTGGAACGTGGACGGAGCAGAAACTGGCGTTCTAGCACCTGTGTGCCCCTGAGGATTTATTTGCTGCGAAGATAGGAGAGAAGAAAGCAAATGGCGGTTTTGTGGAATGTGTGTTCTGAAAACGAAAGTAGAAATGCTTATTAACGTCTAGTGTTGAAATAGAAGAAAGAAGATACACAGAAACATACTGACTAAACGGAAGATATGAGAATTTTATGATTTATATTTTTTCTTTTTCTTTGGGATTATACTGATTTAGAAGAAAGATTTTTTGAAATTTTTTCTTTTCTAAATATTTTTTCTTTTCTATTGACCTGTTATTAAGTTATATTTTTTAAAAAAGGCTTTTAAGCAAACAGTGCTAAAAGTGTGTTGAAAAAGAAGATATATAGGAAGATACTGACTAATTGGAAGAAATGAGAATCTTATGATTTATATTTTTTCTTCTTCCTTGGGATTATAGTGATTTAGAAGATAAGTTTTTTGAAACTTTCTTTTATAATTTTTTTTTTCTTTTTCTTGGTCTATTATTAAGTTATCCTTTTTTTAAAAATGGCTTATATGCCAATAGCATGCCAAAAAAATTGCCAGCATCCTTACATTGCTAGAAAGAAGAAAATGTAGTTTCCCTTTTATGAACTGGCTTCTATCATCTATTGGACTGAACAACACAATTTGGGATTTAAAGAGACTCATAACTTATTCTGACTTGTCAACGGCCCACCACCCACATTGTCAAAAAAATTGAAAACTATGGTGATATTCAAAAAGAGTACTGATAAGAGTTGTACCATTTTTTAAAAAAATTCAGAAAGAAAAGTAGTAATCCCACTGGTCACATGTAAATCCTTTGACATGCATGGAGTAGTTTCTGAGACCAAGATATTTCTTTTCACTCAGAATAGATCTACTCTTTTTTATGGATGTTTAGAATGAGGCTGGGTGGTGGAAACTTGTTAAGAGGTGAATTTTCCAGAGCATTTTGAGGACATGATTATTCACCATCTCTATTCTGCTGTGCTCTTTTATTGTTATCACCGGTTTAAACTTTACCAGCTATTTTTGTCAACTTTATACTACTTTATTTTTTATTATACTTCTTTCTACCAAATACTAGCAATTCTGCCTTACTGAATTTCAGTTGCAGTTGTTTTATGACTATCCATTACAAATATTGGCCCATACAGTTGTTTAATCCTGTCATCTTCCACATCCTTATTTTATCCATATAAATATGATGGAATCCATCAGTACAGACGTAAACTCCCTGTAATAATCAAATGCACAAATATTTGATATTGTTAAAACAGTTCCATAATGCAACTTACAAGTAGTTCTTGACTTGCAACCACAATCGGGGCCAGAATTTCTGTCACTAAGGGATGCAATCATAAAGCACAATGTCACTTGACCATATTGCTTAGTGACAATTATCCAACATTCCCCTCTGCCATTGTTGCTATAATTCGGCTAATAGTTAGACAAGGATCACTCAATCCAAGCCATTCTGGGTTTGTCTCTCCCAACCCCAAACCTCAGTAAAGTTAGCAACTGCCTCTTCTTCAACTTCCTCTGGCTATTTCCCTCCCCTCCCCAATCTCTTCCCTTTTGGTCACCCTGTATCCTGTCTTGCGGGTCACAAGCTCCCCATATTACACAACTCTGGGGCTGCTTGCCACACAGCGATTCATGAGGTCTCGGCACACCATAGCTCTTGAGCTACAGCATGAAGCTGCAATCATTCCTAGAAGCCTTATCTGAGATAAGAGCATAGATGATGGGAGGACAGACCAGTCAAGAGAGTTGAAGCAGTCTTATAGTATTGAGTGTGGCAGGCTGCCAAATGCCCAAATTTTGATCATTTTTGGGAAGAGTGTAAGGGCTGTGAATCAGGGACCAATCATAAGTCCCTTTATTCAGTGCTATACTAAATATATATTTGAAATATCTGCTCTTTATTTTCTGGATTCCTTCAGTTTCATTTTTCTTCCTTTCTCCCAGCCATATTTTGGTAAAAAGAAAGCTCTGGAATTTCAGCAATTATTTTCATTAGCTTCTTGTACATCTCGTGAAAACACATGTTTAATTACAAGGAGTGTTATAATGCTAATAATGGCATATATTTCAGCAATTATGTAATGTCATATTGCATGCGCCGATTGTAGGTAATTAGGACTATATGTGAGACAGTGATGTCAGGAGCATGCTATTTGTGATTTTCTTTGGTAGCAATTTTACATCATTACTTTTGAAGCCTTTGCCCTTTGTGGCTGAAAATATAAATTGTAAAAAAACTGACATCAGATTTTAATAAGCAAATAAAATCAATCATGTCAGTAAACAAGGTTAGGTAGCAACATCTGTTCTTTAGTAGATCATTTTATGCTGAAACTATGATGATAATGTGGATTGTATTTTCTCTGTACTTAGGAAGTGTTCTGTTTCCCTAATTTCAGGATAGTCTACACTATTGAAAATTAATTTTAGAAATTAATAATTTTGTGAAAAAAAATTAAATACTTGCTCATAGTTTCGTTTCTTCAAATATTATGGCCTCCCAATATGCAGACATTTAGAAGCCTATGTTTGGATTCCAGTAACATTTTGGACTGGATACGATTAGAGGAGAGGGGGACTAAATTATAGAATTATCTGGCATCTTTCTCAATTTTTTTGCATAAAAATTCCTTCCAGCTTCTTCTTCTGGATTAAGTATCATCTAGGCATGCATGACCTAAAATAAGTTTTCCTGTAAACCAGACATGGGTAGGGCAGCACTGTGACCCAGTTTAAAATAATTTTAAGAATTACTTTAACAATTGCCAGTAACTTTTTAGCTTGCCTAATCTAATGACGTGTTTCCACAAGACTTCTGGGTAAAACTGCCAGATTTTCTGAAATTTTTATTATCTGAGAATTGGCAACCCAGTCTTCATCCATTATTTGAAAGCAAATTTTGAAGGGAGAGGGGGGTTTGTAAACTTTATTTAGGAAAAATTCTGATTAACCTTAACTTTCTTTGTTCTCCTCTGATATAATTCAAATGATACAGAGTTCCTGGAAACTATAATGGCTTGGCTTACATGGAAGATGAACATGCAAAGGCTTTTTTCTTATGCAAGCATTGATGCTGAATGAAATATAATAACTATTATTAGATCTGTTTAGCTACAACAGGAGGCAGGGTTTGTCAGATGATTGACATACATCAGTGAGCCCTCACAAATTAATAATGTGTGCCTAATAATTGCCTGTCTATTTTTTTCAGCTGCTTTTCCTCTGGTATGTGGTGAGTGATCAGTCCATGCAATATATTAGTTGATGGATTCTGCATTCTAGCTGTTCATGAATTTCTTGAAGGCATAGCCTTCATAGTCAACTATGTTATACTATTGATTTTTATGTTTTAACTTGCACAATAAATAATTTTGAGGTTGAAGTATATGTGAGCAAAAGCAGAGTTCATTTTTATGAAATTACCTATATCAAACAGAAATATATTTGAGAAGAAACATAGGGAGTAATTTTAGACAGTAATTCCATCCTCGCCCCCAGCTTGCAATTTGTTGTTGTCTTAAATTGGTGCTTATGCAGAAATGTTTTACTCTGCATAAACAATAGTCTGATGGCATTATTGCCTGGAGACTGAACTGGTGTTTCAAAATCTATACAGATATGTAAGAAATGTGAATGTTTAAATGAAAGCAAGTTTGCAGTACTGCAGTACATATCCAGGAAATGTTAGCAAAGATATTAAGGGGAGTATTACATGTTTTTAAATGCTGCCATTATATATCAGAAATATGGACACATTTTTTAAGAATATGAAATTGTATTCCCCATGCTATACAACTGCTTGGTGGCACAAATGTGGGGTTTAATATAGCAAGCATTATTTAAACGGCAGGGGCTTTCAGTTTTATACCACAAATACTGAATTAGCTGTTAAGAGTTATACTTTCAAATCACAAATGCTAACTATAAGAAGCAGGAACTTTCAGCTTTAAAACTTTGCTTTATATTCTGTAGAAGCAATCGAAGGAATTGTAACTGAGTTAATAGACAAAAATAAATACTGCTTCTGTAAATCAGCATCAAGAAAACATTTTATAGGCCTATTTTTTAATTTAAAATTACCAGCATCTAGTAATAAGTATCTATTATATTAGTCAATTAGTATTTGATATATTTAATGATCTATAGAAATCTTTGTAATTATTTTCATTGTAGTCCAATCAAATCTTTAAGAAAATTATTTTTCCCTGCTAGTCCTTCATAAAGAAGCAGATCAAAGCTTGTGACTGAAGATGGCTTCTTTTACAGATAGTTCTTGACTTACGGTTGATGGTTCATTTAGTGACCATTTGACGTTACAACGGCAGTGAAAAAAGTGACTATTTTTCACACTTATGACCGTTGTAATATCCCCAGGGTCAAGTGAATAAAATTCGGATACTTGGCAATGGTTATACCATCCTGGAGTCATTTGACCATTTTTTGCAACTTTCTCACAAGAAAAGTCAATGTAGAAACCAGGTTCACTTAACAACTGTATTATTACTTTCTTGACCGGGATTCCTTATGCACAGTCACTCATGCTCTTGTTACCTCTCGCCTGGACTACTGCAATGCTCTCTACATGGGGCTCCCCTTAAAGAGCACCCGGAGGCTCCAGTTGGTTCAGAATGCGGCTGCGCGGGTGATAGAGGGAGCCGCCCGTGGCTCCCATATAACACCTCTCCTGCGCAAACTGCACTGGCTGCTTATGGTCTTCCGGGTGCACTTCAAGGTGTTGGTTATCACCTTTAAAGCGCTCCATGGCTTAGGACCGGGTTATTTATGGGACCGCCTACTGCTACCGTTTGCCTCCCACCAACCCGTGCGCTCTCATAGCTGGCAGCCCCCAGGGGAAGGGCCTTCTCTGTGGGGGCTCCTACCCTCTGGAACGAACTTCCCCCAGGACTTCAACAACTTCCTGACCTTCGGACCTTTCGCCGCAAGCTGAAGATGTATCTATTTTTCCACGCAGGACCGGCATAGGATTTTTTAGAATTTTTATTATTGATCTTTTAAATTTTAAAGGGGGTTTTATGGTTTTATGTATTTTTAACTAGGGCCAAATTGAATAAGTTTTTTAATCATTGGTTTTATCTGTATCGTATTTATTTAATGTTGATTTTTACTTGGCTGTGAACCGCCCTGAGTCCTGCGGGAGAAGGGCGGTATAAAAATTAAATAATAATAATAATAATTATAATTATAATAATTATTATTATTACTAATTTAACAATTACAGTGATTCACTTAACAAATGTGGCAAGAAAATCTGTAAAATGGGGCAAAACTCATTTCAGTTTTTCACTTAACAACATAAATGTTGGACTCAATTGTGGTCGTAAGCTGAGGACTACTTATATCGCAAGACCTAACTCCTTTAATTTTTGACAACATATATTCAGTCAGAAATGCAAAATCAATATGCTTTAGGGTAGGTTTTCCCCACTATTGTTGAAAGAATTGGTCTTTGAGCAAAAAAAATGTTTCACTCCAGGAGAGGCTAGTAAATGTTAACAATGTTAACAATGAGAGCATGGAATCTGCCCCACAATTACTGTAAATAAACCATGGTTCCTGTTCTAAACCAGAAAAGTACTTTGAATACCTTAATCTCCTTAAACATCTTCTTGAAACCAGGGGATTTATTTCAAAGTATTTCTCTTGACTGCTTGTTCCTTTATTGTTGATGGTTGATCTCAAAAGGCAGAAGCTACCTACTGTTCCGGAGAGAGAGTGTGATGGAATGTTGTGGGCCAGATTCTTGGGCGAGAGGGGGTGCATTCCAGAGGAATAAAAGGCCTCTCAGGTGAAATAGTTTGTGTAAGAGAAAGAGGATGAAGACAGCCCCACCATGATAGTTCTCAGAGTATATCCTTAATGTAGGCAGTAGAGTGCTTCGGCTTGGCAAGATTCTGTCTATAGGTGTGAAACAAAAAAGAAATCTAGTTGGTAGAATCACCATGTGTCTTTCTTAGTTTGGGGGGCCTAACAGATAGGGGAAAACTGCAGAGCATGGTTTCTGGAATTCTGTCCTGCATTTTTAGCAGCAGCTTCTCTCTGGTTTATTTGAGTAAGGAGGGGAATAAGAATAAAGTGGTGAACAACATTTCAAATCCTTGCTGCCCCTATTGGAATACATTGGGGGAAATTTTGTGGAATTCTTGTCTTTGCAGCTACTAGCCTGATCTGGCCCATTTTCACACTCAAACTTTATTTTGCTGGTTTCTCTCCCCCTGTGGAATTTTTCTCACTCTTTTCAATTTTGGGAGAGTTACTTCTCAAAGTAACTACCACTTACCTGTACGTAACTTGTTTCCAACATTCCTCTGGATTTGAAAGAATAAAAACCCTTTTAAAAGGGCAGCATATCAGTCATTCAAGCTTATCTTGGAAATAAATGAAAATTTAATATTGGTGATTAAACACAAAACTGAAGCAATGAAAACCACATTAAAAAGTTTTTAAGATTTATGTTTCTGGACAAATGTCTTCCTTGTTCCACAGTGCAGAGTAGTTTTGAATCACAGAAAGAAGGGAAAAAAATAATGTACGTAGAGTGTGCGTTAGGGAGTGATGTGTATTGATGTGGAGATGTATTGTCTGTTCCACTGAATATGTTTGATTCCAACATTCCTGAACCTGATATCCTCTATATGTGTTGGAATTACATCTCTCAAAATTTCTAACCAGCCCCAACATTTCCAGAAGGCATCAATTTAAGGAAGACTCTGCTTGAGTATGAAATCTTCAAATAAATGTAGATTGCTTTTTCAGTTCTTAATTAAATGCAAATGACAGTCACTACATACACATGAATGTTTTGGTGAGAGAGAAAACAAGCAATTGCAAATTACAATTAGTAGTTATCAGAATGAGCATAGATGGGAGATACTTAGAGTGGTGATTAATTTGCTGAGTTTCTGTTGTGGCAGTCCCAATCATTAAAATGAGGCTTTATTTGTCACATGAAAAAAAGTGTTAGATAAAATTTGTTTTTTCATATGATGTAGAAATATTTTTGGTATCATGTATTAGAAAAAAATTGTTTACACAGGTTCCAATGACTGATTTCTGATCTTCTGTTTCCATTTCAGAAATCAGCTACATGCTGTGGAGATGACATAAAGTTAAGAGAAGAGAAAGACCACTATAGTGCCAATTTTTTGGAGTCTGCTGGTAATTGCACAACAGAACAAGACAAAATGGAAATCGAAGCCCTTGTTTCAGAACATAGAGACAGCATAGTCGGGACCTCAACATGTGCAACAGACAATCAAAGTCCCTTACTTTCAACAATTGCCAGTCACAATGGACTGAAAGAACGGCATGAATCTTTGGACAATGAGGTTGCTAAAGAGATCAGATATCTTGATGAGGTTCTAGAAGCAAATTGTTGTGATTCTGCTCCTGATAACCCCTTTAATGGGATGACTTCCTCTTCTCCTGAGAGAAGTGTATCTGTTGCTATGGATGGTGCTAGTCCATCTGTTCATATTACTAATGATTTCCCAGCACTCAGTGAGCATAATGGCGTTAAGGTCGGAGGACAAACACTTCCAACCCTTGAGCACAGTGGAATTATTAACACAGCATCTGGGAAGCTAAAACCAAATGGCCATTTTGTAGAGATATTGCAAGAGGAACCCTGCGACACTTTGAAAGTGCCAGTGAGCCCATGCTCTTCCACAAGCTCAAGGTCTTCCAAGGATGGAGAGTTAACATTAGCTACCATTAAGAAAGAAGCCAAGTTTGAACTTAGAGCATTTCAGGAAGACAAAAAGCCATCTAAGCTTTTTGAGGAAGAGGATCCAAGAGAGAATTATAGAGTGCGTAAAGTGAGGCCTTCCGATGAAATAATAGAATTGGAAAAGGAGAGACGAGAGCTCATCCGAAGCCAGGCTGTCAAGAAAAATCCAGAAATAGCTGCAAAGTGGTGGAATCCACCCCAAGAGAAAACATTAGAGGAACAGCTGGCTGAAGAACACTTGGAGTCTCACAAGAAGTACAAAGAACGCAAACAGAAACAACAGCAACAGCCACCATCAATGCCTGTAAAGCATGCCTCCTATTCCTATGCACCGCCAGATTCAGCTGATAAAAATCAAAAACTTGATATTGTCACAGAACAAATAGATTTTTCAGCTGCTCGGAAACAATTTCAGTTAATGGAAAATCCAGATCAGCAAAACAATCCAGCTGCCCTGAAGCGATCAGGGACCCCTAAAATGTTCACTATCCAACCATTCTATAAACCAATAGGTCCATCCCAAATGGACCGGCGAACAATCTCTGTTACAAAACCTGTAACTGTATATGGACCAGCTGGTAATAATGAGGTAGCTACTACAAATACCCAGAAACTGTCCTTCATCTCAGATGACAGCATTAGTCAGAATATCTCTGGTGGTCCTACAGGACCGACTCCTTATGGCGACTCTACAAAATGTGTTCAGGCCATCAAGGTATGGTCAGATGATGATGAATTCACAAGTGCCAAAGCAGTCCTTACAGTGGTAAAGGATGATGAACAGAGTGTATTAGATCAGTTCTCAAAATCAGTCAGTGTTTCTTCTCCTCCAGAAGAACTAGACTCTGGTTTAGATGAATTGTCTGTCAGATCACAGGATACAACTGTTTTGGAAACTCTTTCCAATGACTTTAGCATGGACAATATCAGTGACAGTGGTGCCTCTAATGAAACAATGAATCCCCTTCAAGAAAATTCCCTCACTGATTTCTCCTTGCCCCAAACTCCACAAGCTAACACACCTTCTGAATGTCAAGATGTTCCAAAGTCACTTAGTGAGCACGGTTTTTATTCTCCTTCTTCAGCACTAGTCAACTCTGTGCTCACTGAAGAGCAGTTGGAATATCAGGCTGATCTCCTGGTTCAAACTGCTATTCAACAAGCCATCACTGAGCAGGCTAATAAAATGAATTATCAGCAAGCAAAGGATACCATGGGCCAATCTAATGGGCAGGAACAAGAAAAGCTGAACAGGGCACCATATTCTGAGAACCGGCATGGTTCAACGTTTCAGCCACCTCAGGTGTCATCTCCTATGCAAGAGAAACGTGATACAACACCAAAGACAACTTCAGCTCAAGATTCTGCACTCAGGGAAAAGCAGCCATCTCCTGTTGCTTACACCACCCAAGTCGACAGTGTGGAAGAAGTCAAGCCAGAAGTCAGCTATTTTAGCAAATATTCAGAAGCAGCTGAGCTTAGAAGCACAGCTTCCATTCTGGCTATGCAAGAAACAGAGGTTACAGTAGGGCCTTTTAAATTAAGATCAAAAAAGCAGAGGACTTTGTCCATGATAGAAGAAGAAATACGTGCAGCCCAACAGAGAGAGGAGGAACTAAAAAGACAAAGACAAGATATGCATCTAACACAGAACCCTGTCATAAAGAGTATGCCTCCACCATCCACCCGAACTGCATCTTACAAAACTGCACCAGGTAAGAACTTGGCATTGAATGTTTTCTTAGCCAAAGAGATAGTTGTTTTTAGATTATTTGGATACAAATCCTGTTGTTTCAGAACCTCTTTAACAAGTATTGGATCAGATTGATAGTAGCATCCTTGTCCATAAAGTTCATCAGCAGGGCATGAAAACAACTGACATAATCTCCAGCATCTGATTTAGAATTAGAATTAAAATTAGAATTCTTTATTGGCCAAGTGTGATTGGACACACAATGAATTGGTTGCTGGTGAATAAGCTCTCTGTGTACATACAAACAACAAAGTGATAGGTCATAGATCATAAATCATAGTTACAATCATTAATCATAAGATACAAGCAATGTTATAAATCGTAAGATACCAATAGGGAAGATGAGAAAAGATGAGAAATGAGAAGATGAGAAAGATGAGACAAGAGAAGGATAATAGCAATATAGCCTACTACATCTTTAGACCTAAGACACTGCTGTGGGAATTAGGTGTGTGTTCAGCAGAGTGATGGCACAGGGGAAAAATATCTTTGTATCTAATTTTGGCATGCAATGCCTTATAGCAATTTCCTGAGGGGACAAGTTGAAACAGTTTATGTCCAGGATGTGAGGGGTCCGTAGATATTTTCTCAACTCTTTTTCTGGTTTGTGCAGTATACAGATCCTTAATGGAAAGCAAGCTGGTTGCAATTGGTTTTTCTGCAGCCCTAACTATCATTGAAGTCTGTACTTATGTGTGTATATTCTACAGTATTCTGCATCTGACCTTGTAGATACCATTTATTTATTGTGACTAATAATAGTTCTGTTATCAGACTGCTTTTGTGCTTCTTGTGGCATTTTAGAGAAATTGAGGTGGGAGGGTATTGCTTGCCCTATAACTATTAACCAGTTTTATTAAATGACTGAATTTGTATGTGGATTTTACAAAAATGCTTCGAAAGTTCAAATATAGAATGTCCTACATTATTCAAACTTTAGCTAAATAGAGCCATTGTGAAAGCCCTCACAAGGATAGCTATTTTGGAAATAAATTTTACTGACAGTTAAAAAAAGCAATGGGAATTTTCATTGGAACTGAGGCAATATTTATTGGTAGATCAAATTTTATAGCAAAACAAAAGCAAAATTATCATATTTTACGTTTTGAGATTTGTTTTTGTAATATTATCATCCATCCTCAGTCTCCTTGAAGTCTGAATGTAGGTTTGTTCAGTAGTATATATTGAATAATATGTGTGTGTCTACACATATGTCCATTTTATTGTTGTTATCTATGTCATAAAATACACTTCACATATGAATGATAATACATTTATGGTAAAAAGTAGAGCAGTTGGCAGCACAATGATAGATTTGTGGGACTAGGAGACAATGGAAATTTGTTCTAGCAAAATGCTGCACATCAAAAACAACATAAGAATGTAAGTTTTAATGTGTAACGGGAGAAATGTTAAATGTCAACCCTATTAATATTCATATTCAGTATGAAGCCTGCAGGCTCCTTGAAGCCTGCAGTCAAGTAGGTTAGAGACAGTCAGTGGTCATGGGGAATGGGCGGGGCACAGCTGCCTATTGCAACCAAAATATAAAACACAATCTTGAGTGATTTTTGAATTAGGTTTTATATTCCATAAAAGTGACCTTTGCACATTGAAGATTATACTTTTCATAAGCATTACACTCGGAGTTCAAAAACTGTCTTAAACTCAGGGTGTTCCAAGACAAGGCAGCCTCTCAGAATTCCCCAAGAAAGGAATTTTAGAGAGTCAGCCTTCTGTACAGATAATCCTCGATTTACAACAATTCATTTAGTGACTGTTTGAAGTCACTACAGCACTGAAAAAAGTGACTTATGACCATTGTTCACACTTAAAACCATTGCACATCCCCTTGGTCACATGATTTATATTCCTGTAACTGACAACTGACTCACATTTTATGATGGTTGTGGTGTCCCAGGGTCATGTCATCACCTTGTGCAACCGTGATAAGCAAAGTCAATGGGGAAATCAGATTTACTTAACAACCATGTTACTAATTTAACAACTGCGGTAATTCGGTTAACAAATGTGATAAGAAAAGTTGTAAAATGGGCCAAAACTCATTTAACAAATTTCTCACTTAGCAACATAAATTTTGGACTCAATTATGGTCGTAAGCCGAGGACTACTTATAGTGTGTGGCTAGATAGTTAGCCAATAGGTAAGATGAAATTGCAAACAGTCTCATCTGGCAGTCTTATGCTACAAATAAGTAGACACAGTAAGGTAGAATATATAAATGCACATTATTTATAGGATGTAAATAATTGTCTGGCTTTGCATATATTTTTCCTTTCTATTCCAAAGTATTGTTCAATTTTGTTGACTCTAGTGAGATTTGAATGTATTTAATCTTATATTTGTTTCTTTCCCATGCAACACATAATAAATGAAACAGAAAAGTAGTGCCGTGATATAGGTCCATGACCATCAGCTTTGAGGCATGGGAAGTTCCCTAATTACATGATTTTGAAGCTAATATCATCTGCTAGAAGAATTCTTCAGAAACAGGAACTGCAAGTATTTGCTTTGCAAACAATCTCGGTTCCGGTTCCAAATAAATTGGCTGCATTTTAATCACAGCAGTTCTGGGAAAGCAGCTGGATTCATCTTCACTAAACTTGTGCTATTATTGTTCCTTAGAACAAATAAATATTCTCAATGTGTCTCACAAAACTTGAGGGGGAAAACCCAGAAAGTTGGTTAATAAATTACCACATTTTTATTTACCAGTAGATTTACAAGGGCACATTTTTATATTATTTTGCTAAGATTTGAATGTGTAGCTCAGCCAATTTACAAGAGGCTTTAACTGCATAGATGATTTTTGAACATCCTGAAAAACTGCACTTTAAGGCTGGATGCTGATAAACATCAACACACAATTAGAAAGGAAGTTTGAATTGTTCATACACCCAGATACAGGAAGATCACAGCGGTCTACGTAAAATATGACATAAAAAAGGAAAACAAATTAAGAAATATGATGATGATGTTGTATCTGTGTGTTATAACTACAAAGCTCTCTGTTGTTAGAGCTTTTAGAAAAAAGAAAGGATCCTGCATTGCCTCTATAAGATGTGCGTATGTGTTAGAAGCCAGATGACTCCTGATATGTTTACAAATTTCTTTGACATTCAGAGACCTGAACCTGGAAATATAATTATATTATATTATAAGTCAATAGATTATTGACTTCTCACTGAAACTAGGCTCCCCTCTGATGTTTGGGGAGCATAAGCCTACCAAACAGATAATATATTTCAAAATCAGCACTTCTGATTTGATTTATTTCATTTAGACCAAAACATTCAAAGAAAAACAGGCAAAATAGAGATAAGGTCTGATATGAGAAGGTTGATAACAACTCTTAATTTTCCATGAAAGTCCCGTAATAAACAAGACTAATTTTATGCCAAAAGACCATCTGGAAGAAACCAGAGAATTGTCTTTTTTTTTTTAAGTATTGTATGTTCAGTATCTACCACTTCCCACTAGAACTAAATCAAGTATTGTAGCCAATCATGTTTTATTTAAAGTCATATCAAGCTGTATTTACCTTATTGAACTGTGAATTTATAATCCTATTATAAACAGAAGCTTTTCTTCAAAGTTACAAGCTGTAAAGACATTGTTTATACTAATAGCCCATTTATAGCAATAGTACAAGTATGGGGGAATGAGAATGTTGATCTGGAAATGAGATGGGAAAGATTAACTTTCTCTCTTTAAGCCTAGAGTCTTTCCTGTTCTCTCTTGTCCATCACCCCAAAAACATTCCTGGTCTCATAGTGCAAATCTTATTCCGGCCATCTTTCCTTACAATTGGTCTTCCTGTGATTTCCTTTCTTGACTTTTATGCCATCACTGAAATTCTCTTTAAGGTTTATATTAAGCTGCTATGAAACAGTATCTTTTCTAGTTCCTTGTTTTATAAACATGTATTCCCCATCTTTATGGGGAGAAAAAAAATCAATTTTTAAAAAAGATGGGAAAAATAATATCTCTGTGTGTCTAAACTAATTGAAATAAATTAGTTTTGCCTAATCAATAGGAATTTAATATCTGTAGATAAGTAATAAGATATTAACTTTTTCTAGTACTCATCCCAGTTACCTTTATGTAAACCAGCTACATGCTTGTCCACTTCTGATGTCAATCATAATATTTTTTCTGAAGTTTAAATGTGTCCATGAGAAATCTAGTAGTAGATTTTATCTTAAACTGGGCCAATCCTAGTTAGCTAGAACTTGACATAAACAAAATTGAGTATCGGTAATAAATAACAAATAATCTTGCATTATTTCAAAAGATGTGGAAAGACCTGGCCCATAAATTCACCAAGAGTAACATCAAGTTCTGCAAATATCAAGCCTGCTATAAAAACAGTGAACGGGGAATGTGTGCGTATCTGTATCACTAAACATTTCTGGAAACTGTTTCAAGAGGAACTCTGAATTTCAAGCTTTGACATTAGTGGTAAGGAGGATTTCCTGATGAAGAACAATATGTAGCTCAAACATATTGGATGTTTTAGACCAGTGGTGAAATCCAAATTTTTTTTACTACTGGTTCTGTGGGCGTGGCTTGGTGGGCATGGCAGGGGAAGGATACTGCAAAATCTCCATTCTCACCCCACTCCAGGGGAAGGATACTGCAAAATCCCCATTCCCTCCCCAATCCAGGGAAGGATATTGCAAAATGTCCATTCCCACCACACTTTGGGGCCAGCCAGAGGTGGCATTTGCTGGTTCTCCAAACTACTCAAAATTTCCCCTACCAGTTTTCCAGAACCTGTCAGAACCTGCTGGATTTCACCCCTGTTTTAGACTCATTTTTACATCAATACTTGACAATTTTGTTTACTTTTTTTAAAATTTCCCAATGCTTGAGCATCACTGTCCTGTTGGATCACAGATTTATATTATACTCTTCATGCTATCACAGCCACATACTATATACTTGCCACTTAATGTTTGCGTTTAAGAGAGCAGTACGTTGTTCTGCACAGGTCTTTCCACAGTTTTCAGTGGGGTATAAAGCCATCCATCTGTACCAGATGTCTCATCTGTGAACACTAGGAAGTTTCTTACAGGATATGACTGATGCTTCATGGCAGCTGCAGCTTTCTCTCATCCTGCTTTTATGACACTATTAATATTAATGAATAAGCAGTTGCTTCAGAAAGACAGAAAGCAGGTTACTGCTTTCTCTTTTGCTTTTGCTTTTGCTCAGGCATATGTGTGTGTGTGTGTGTGTCCTTGCGTTGTGATCTCTGTCTCTGAGGCAAGACCCTTATGCCCTTGAATGCAGTGAGAATTCCTCCAAATTAGAAAAAAAGTAGGATACACGCCCTGAATTACTTCCTGACAAAATGTCATGTAATTTTGTGGGCATGCCCATGTGGTTTTCTTGGCAACAGAGTGAATGTGGTTTACCACTGCTTTCCTCTGCAGTATTTTTACAACTACCCGCTCCAGCCTACATGCCAAGACGATTTTGTATTTAAAAGTTAAATAGAGGTTAAAAAGCAAATGATATGAATTGCTGCTTGGAATTTCAAATAGTTGAACTGCTTCTGCAGAAGCCCGTCAGAATTCATATGGTATGTGTTTGTAGACACACAAACACACACCCCATATGTTGCATATATTATAGTCATAGGACATAGGTTATTCCTATTACAACGTTCCAGGTACAGTATATTGTATAAAACTTTTTATAAGTTTATCACATAAATTTTAATTCTTATAAATTCCATAAAAGGAGGAAGAGAAGAAATAAATCAAAATAAGGTCTCCTTGGACAAACATTTTACATGGTTGCCAACTGGAGATAATTAAATGAGAAAATTAAAAATGTAGTGACCGTAAAGGATTTTGCCAAAAAAAAAAGGGGGTTTTTAATTAGTTCAGCTTGTCACAGGTAACATTATACATGCAGAAAATAAGCCAATTCACTCCCATCCTAGCTTAAAACTAATTTACTTTGCTTGCTCAGATTCCTACAAAATTATTTTGTTAAATAAAGTTAGCTGCCATTTCAAATCCCACTTGAATAGAGCGATATAAAAATCTGGATTAAAAAAAAATAAGTAAGACAAATATGAATTTTCCCTTTTTCCTCTGGCGATCAGGATGGCTCTGACCCTGCTGGCATTTCATAAGTTCTTAAAAGACCTGGAGCTCTATGCCGGGAACTGAGATCTCAGGTGTGTAAAGGGACCTGTTTCTTGGATATTTTAGCAGTTATGAGATATGATTTATTCTAAATTTAATTTTTACTATTTTTTTCTGTTTCTACTTCTTTTCAGTTAAAACCTGTATTAAAATCAATAATGGATCAATAATGGATTGAAATCAAACCTAGAATAGTAAAATAAATAAATAGAAAGTGTGCAAGAACATTTTTTTAAAAATTATAGTTTGGAAATATATTTATTTTAGGTGATATAATTACAGTATCTTTAAAAATTTTAGGTACCAAAATATTAGTTTGGCTTATTCTCATATGGGCTCATCCACAAGTATATACAATAGTACTTGTTTAAATGTGCTACCTACAGGCAAGCCAATTGTGAAAATTAAAACATACAAAAATTTCAAGGGTTGGCTTATCTGCATTTTTCACAATACTTTGTTTCAAAATTCAAGGGTCTGCTCATTTGGAGATGAGCTCATTGATGATTATATATGGGATATATATATTTAATTTAATTAAAACATCAAATTTTTGAGAAATCTACCTTGAATATGGAAAATGATCTTTGGCTAGAAAAAAACTGAAATTATTTTAAAATTCTTTAATGTGCTTCAAAAAAATTTTTTTAATGAAAATTGATGAAGAAATACTTGTACTAAAGAATTGATTAAAACTCAAAAACAATAGTTATGAAATTATGTCACTTTCATCGGTGAAATATTTCAGACATTTCATAGGTGCCTTGCTCCATCCAGTGGTTGGGCAAGGGCATGTAAGGTAATTCTTTTTTTACTATATATTGTGCTTCTATGTTGGTGTAAGATGCCTATTCCATATTAAGCATGTTAAAGTAATGGGCAAATATGGATTCTTGTTTTACCAGGACTACCAGATCAGATCTCAAACAATCCAGATAACTAGTAGAAAACTTGGCTGCTGCATAATGATCCAGATTTATACAACCCAGATCTGGGAACCCATTTATTTTCCTCGATCCGTCACTTTTCTATTTCTTCTCAAATTAAGAACAATGAATAAGTAGTCTTCGACTTACAACCACAATTGAACCCAAAATTTCTGTTGCTAAGTGAGACATTTGTTAAGTGAATTTTGAATTACCACTTTTCTTGCTGCGGTTAACACAATACACTTCAATAAAATTAGTAATATGATTGTTAAATTAATCTGGCTTCCCCATTGATTTGCTTGTCAGAAGGTTGCAAAATGTAATCACATGACCCCAGGACACAGTAACAATCATAAATATGAGTTAGTTACCAAACCTCTGAAATTTGACTGTGTGACCATGGGGATGGTATAAAGGTCATAAATGTGAGAAATGATCATAAATCACTTTTTCAGTGCAGTTGTAATTCTGAATGGTCACTAAATGAACTGTTGTAAATCTAGGACTACCTGTATCAGTAATCTCAGAACCAACATTCTTGATTTCAAGCAGAAAATACCATTGCATTTTCAATATACAATACACTGTATCTGCATTGTGAATTTTGTAACATAGCTATGGATTAAAGGCATTTAGTATTTAATAACACAGAAGCAACCTGTTTTCATTATTGCTTCCTCTATAGCAGGGGTATCAAACTCACGTCATCACGGCAGCATCATAGACTAGAATAGAATAGAATAGAATAGTATAGAATAGAATAGAATAGAATAGAATAGAATAGAATAGAATAGAATAGAATAGAATTTTATTGGCCAAGTGTGATTGGACACACAAGGAATTTGTCTTGGTGCATATGCTCTCAGTGTACATAAAAGAAAAGATACGTTCATCAAGGTACAACATTTACAACACAATTGATGGTCAATATATCAATATAAATCATAAGGTTTGCCCGCAACAAGTTATAGTCATGCAGTCATAAGTGGAAAGAGATCATGTGATGTATTGGGACTTTTTCCCCTTTAAACCAGGCATGGGCATGGCCAGCGCGTGATGCATCCAGCCCAGAGGCTGGGAGTTTGACAGCCCTGCTCTGTAGATTTCTGTTTTATTTTGTAAAATTACAATGGAATCAAGGAGCTCTACAAATTATGACACAGCTAAATCTATATTCAGATAATGCAGCTTTAGCATCTGTAAGAACCTGCTCAGTCAGACATAAGTCCCCGAGTCTTGCATTTTTTATAATTGAATATCGACCAGTGAAAAACCCGGAACCCCCCTCTGTTTATTGAAATTCTTGCAGTAAATACTAGCTAGTTATAAAGTTTTTTTTTAATCTTAAATTTCTTCTTATACTCTAAAGATGTCTGAATTGTACATTTTACTTTTAAAGGACAGTGATTAATTCAATTAATGGTGACACGGTAGTTTTAAACAAATTAAAATCAAAGCCATCTCATCTCTGCTTTTTAAAAGGTACAATATATCTCAGGTATTAAGTGATCAATTGTTGGACACATGTCTATCAACCAAACTATTCATCCATCTGTGAATACAGGTTCTGATAATCTTGCAGGAGTAGCTGACTCTTGCATTTATGTGTCTCAGTAACTATATCTATCTCCTGGTTGGTATAAGTGCAGGCAACAGTATATTGGTATGGAAAATGATTCCTAAATTAAAGAATGTGATTTCAACAGTATGAATACAGGTTACAACAGTTACAACAGTTCATTTAGTGACTGTTCAAAATTAACATGGCACTGAAAAAATGATTTTTGGTACCTCTCATCTCAATTCAATCTATAGATTTTGCCCAGGGTTTCTGCAAATACAGTGAAAACTAGGTTTTACTCCAAGCATGCCCATAGTACAGATAGCCCTCAACTTACGGCCACAATTGAGCCCAAAATTTCTCTCTAAGTGAGGCATTTGTTAACTAGGTTTTGCCCCATTTTACAACCTTTCTTGCCACACTTGGCACAAGTGAATCATTGCAATTGTTAAGTTAGTAACTTGGTTGTTAAGTGAATTTGGCTTCCTCATTGACTGTGCTTGTTAAAAGGTTCAAAAGGGGATTATGTGACCTTGGAACACATGGTCATAAGTATGAGCCAGTTGCCGAACTCTTAATTTTGATCACATGATCGTGTGGTTGTAACCGTGAAAGATGGTCATTAAAAATGGACTTATGCAATTGCTGGGCAGGGGATAGAATGCCCTCAGTTTGGAAGGGATTGCCACTCACGAATTGGCCTTTTTAGTTACACTAGATGCTGTTTTAGGACCACTTTCCAGAGCACGATACAATAGTCTTTTGAGACTGAAGGATGCCAGTGATGATGATGATGGTGTATGTGTGTGTGTGCTTGTGTAAAACTAGAGCTAGTAAACATATTTTTTCTGCTTTAGTAGAATATTGGCTGACGGACTGATTGATTATGTGCCATCAAATCAGTGTCAATTCTTAACCTACCACATAAATAGATTTGCTCCAGTAGGATTAGTTGAATGTTTACTAAAGAAAGGAAAATGGGCTAAGAAAGGTTATAACCTGCAAACAGTAGTAGAAAGGCATTAGTATGTGATATATTGTGAGAAATCACTGTCAAAAGAAGTGATGCTATTCAGAATAGCCCATGGCTGTGAGGAATTTTCTGGTTTGTGTTGTTTTAATCTAACTGACGATTCCTTGAAAGTAAAACCACTACACTGTTTAAGATGTAAAGAATCTGGCAAACTGAGCTACAGAACAAGCCTCACTAATCTATGAAATTGGCTTACTTTGTGGCTACAGGTTGGTTGCAAAATTTATTTATTTATTTATTTATTTATTTATTTCAACTTTTATACCGCCTTCTCCCGAAGGACTCAGGGCGGTTTACAGCCGATAAAAACATACACAGAACAAAAGTTAAAAACATATTTAAAAAACTGATTATAAAATGGCCTAATAAAGTTAAAACTAATACAAAACCACCATAAAACCCCCACTTAAAAATTTTCATCAGGCTAGCCCCGCACGTTGAAATAAAAAAGTCTTCAGCTTGCGTTTAAAAGACCGGAGGTCAGGGAGTTGACGCAACCCCGGAGGCAACTCGTTCCAAAGGGCAGGAGCCCCCACAGAGAAGGCCCTCCCCCTGGGAGCCACCAGTCTACATTGTTTGGCTGACGGCACCCTGAGGAGGCCCTCCCTATGGGAGCGCACAGGCCAATGGGAGGCTATAGGTGGCAGTAGGCGGTCCCGTAAGTAACCCGGTCCTGTGCCATGGAGCGGGTCTGGATCTGGATCTAGCTTGTCTAGCTAGATCTAGCTTGTCTAGCTCTTCTGGCTGCCATTAGGTCTTTTCAGTAATTGTTTCCAGAAGAGTGTAAGCCTAAATTCTATCCTTTCACATACAGATTTTGTCCTCCAAGAAGTCAAAAGGGAGGAGAATTGTGAGGAAAACAAGTTGTTGGAGGAGTGAGAGCATGTTGGTAAGATAGAAACATAGAAGGAATGCAAGGAGCAGCCTTAACACTCTCCTTTCTTAGTACATTTTATAAAAACTGCTATAGCAATGCAACCAATATGTTTCTTTTTATTAAGACAATAACTCTTTTTTGAGGATAGTAACCGCAGATGGCCGGGGAATAACTTGAGGCTTGTTAATTTTGAATATTCATGCTTATATCATTTATTACCTATGCATGATTATCATTTTCTCTTCCTTTCTTAGAATTAATAAATATGACTATATTCTTCTGTCGGTAGGCATTCTTACCACTATTTTCTGAAGGGAAATTCCTCCAGTGTACACTGAATAAATAACAGCTGCGGCTGTTTGATTATTGGAATTTGGTCCTGCGTTTGATTCCAAATGTCCGTTAGTTCTTTCACATAAAATCTATCTGTCCTATATAGAAGTCAGAGGGGTACAGCTATATTTGTTGTCCACAAAACGTGCTACCTGATTCCTGGTTAGTTTTTGCTATACAAATCAGGACCAGTTATCAGTTTTTAATAATGTTTAGTAAGTTTCATCCATAGAGTGTGAAACTTTACATTGTGGTAATGTGACTTTTCTGTTTGGCTCAAAAAAGCCATAAATTAGCTAAAGCCATGTCAAATATTTTGTTTTCAGAATAAATTGCCTACTTATTCTGAGTAGAGCTACTACATCTCTGACCTCTAGTGGTAATAGTAATTTTTGTTCCTTGACTGAAATGTTCAGTTTTTTTGCATACTGCATGCACAGAAACGACATTGTTTTAATGATTTTAACACAAAACAGTTTATGTCCATAGCTGTTTCTATGGGAATTTAGAAATATAGTTAGTATTTTCCTGTTGATGATAATTAAAGAGATCATCATTTAGAAAAGTAGGAAAGGAAAACATTTCTTTCCTCCTGTATTTCAGAATTAAGCATTAATCAGAATCATTATTATTTTAAATATATGTTGGGGTGATTTTTTTGTGTTTGACAGTTTAATCAAACAAAGAAATATATTTGAGCCTTGAAATAATGTAATTTCAAGTTTTATAGTGCTGGTATCATTAAGAAATCAGATGCATTGAGGATCAGATTCCAGTTTACCTTTAATATATAGATACAGGTATTTAGTTTTGGCCTACTGGGGCAATCTAGGCCTAGCAAAGGCATTCAGATTCCTTGATGCAAATATTAATTCAGATGACAGGGGTGGTGGCGCAGTTGTTAGAATGCAGTATTGCAAGCTAACTCTGCCTACAGTCTGGAGTTCGATCCTGACCGGCTCAAGGTTGATTCAATTTTCCAGTCTTCTCGAGGTGGATAAGATGAGGACCCAGATTGTTGGGGGCAATATGCGGACATTGTAAACAACCTAGAGAGTGCTGTAAAGCATTAGGGAGCACAGAAGCAGTATATAAGTCTAAGTGCTACTACTATTATTTCCTGAACCATTTATAAGGAAAAATGTGACTCCCTGGTTACAACAGCTTCATTGGCTACTAATCTGTTTGGGGGCATAAATCAAAGTGATGATTGTGACTGTTGCATCAAACTCTTTGACAGATTACTTTGTCCTGCATATCTTCATTTGAGGGAAGCTTTTATGTACTATCACTTCAAAAGCAGATTAGATAAGATAGTGAGAAAGTGCGTTTAAATAGACTTATTGTTGAAGATAAGGATTTAGTCAGAAAAGTTGTTCATTTTTTCTTTGTATAGTTAATTGTTTGGCTGATGAGCTTTTGAATTTACTTCTACTTGTTAATGCCTTAAACTGGCACAATTTCTATAGAATTAAAGGTAACTACTTCTTTGATGTCAAACAACAGCTGATTGTATGGACATATACATGTAGCTTTCTTGACAACAGTGTGCAAGTGGCCTACCTTTGCCTTTTACTGGGACTTATTTTTTACCAGTCTAGCCTATAGCCCTGGAATTTGCTGATGGCCTTTCACTCAAATGCTGTCCAGGTTTGACTCTGTGTAGCATGCATCCAATTGTAATTTGAGAAGACTTACCTTCACCGGTGTTTCTCAGAGGAGATGGTTAATACGGACAACCTTATCAATAGCATTTTTTTTTAAAAAAAACACAGTATGTATGAGAGAGTAACAAACTGTAGAGTGACTTTTTCTCATGCGCCTTCTGCTCTTTTGCTTTCAGTCTACTAAAATCAGGAAGCAGTGAAGCATCTTAAAGGAGAACAGAAATGCAGCCCTGAATCTATATTATACAGCTAGTCCTCAGCTTATGGCCGCAATTGGGATCAGAATTTCCATTGTTAAACAAGGCCGTTGTTATATGAGTTTATGCCCTTTCTGCCATGGTTGTTAAGCAAATCACTGCAGTTGTAAAGTGAATCACATGGTCATTAAGTGAACCCGGCTTTTCCCATTGATTTTGTTTATCAGAAGCCAGGTGGGAAGGTTGCAAATGCCGATTACAGGACCTGAGGATACTGCAACATGAATATGGGCAGTGCCAGAATTTTGACCATGCAATAGTTGTAAGTGTAAGAATTGGTTGTAAGTCTCCCTTTTTTTCCAGTGCTGGTGATCACTAAACAGTGATTATAAGTCAAGGACTACCTGTAGTCAGGTCTAAAAGCATCCCTGCTGATGCCCAGTAATTCCTTGGAAAGAACACGTGTGTGTATACTCATACATACATACACACACGTACATCCTTTTTTAGTTGCTATAATTACTGGCCCCAGTTTGAAAATCTTTATGCAAAAAAATTTTTTTTTTAACTTGATCCTTTTTAAGATGCATCCAGCTTTCTTATCCATAATAACCTCTGTAGCCTACCCTGCTTAAATGCTCCTTTGTTTGGGAAGTTAGGCATATGCTTTCAGACTCTCTTTTCAAATCTGTTGCCTAGAGAAGGAAATTTTGATTGGGTCTTTACAGGTAAAATAGAGAAGATCAAACCACCTCCATCTCCAACTGGTGAAGGTCCCCCCTCGCATCCCAGCTCCGCATCAGATGAATCTGGAGGATCCCAAAGAGCCAAGAACCTGATGCAGACGCTTATGGAAGACTATGAAAGTCACAAAACCAAAAGGCGGGAGAGGATGGATGAGAACAGTGTAAGCATATTCCGTTTCTCCCTTGCCATTTCTTCCACATATAACACTTAAGGAGGAAACAATCCTTAAACTTCTTATAAATTGCGTTCAGAGAATTCGGTGTACAAAGGAAATAAGCAAAAAGAGAGTAGGAAAATTGAAGGGGGGAAAAATCAGTTCCTTTTAAAGGGCGCACGTGTGGGGTTTGCATACAAGACTGCCCAGATTGCTAAGAGCAGGATACCAGAAGCAAACAGAACATCCTTTCTATAGCAACTCTCTACAAACGGTGAGGGAGACATTGATGGGGAAAGGTAGTGGAAGAGTAAGAGGTGGAAGTCCATACTTGTAGAAACATCGACTCCAAAATGAGTTTTGTTTCCCATGGATTGGGTGGATACTAGATAGATGTAGATGTATTGAGCTGCATTGTGAAAACTTTGATCTCTCTTTCTCTTGTGAGCATTTCTTTAACTGAGATCAAGGAAGGCTGGAAAATATTTGGTATAATCAAGAAATTATAGATTTACCATGCTATCAGTAATGGGAAATGTATCAGGAAATGAGTTTTTCCATAAAGCTTTTTGAGGGGGGAAATCCCTAATTCTAACACAATCAGTTTAGCCTTCCCTGAAAATTGGAGGGCCAGTATTAATCTAAATCCCAGGGGAATAAAGTTCCAAAGGGAGGGTGTCCCGTCACAAAAGGCCTTTTTCCTGGGTCTTGTCAGATGACACTCCTTAATAGCCAGAAGGATGCCTTGCCTTCTGAATCTGATTAGATGGGTAGATGTATTTGAACAGAGGTGGTCCCCAAATATCCCAATACATGCCATGTAGGACTTTGTAGGTCATTACTAACATCCTGAAGGGACATAGTGGATCAGTGGCTAAGACACTAAGCTTGTTGATCGAAAGGTCGGCAGTTCAGCAGTTCGAATCCCTAGTGCCACGTAACGGGGTGAGCTCCCATTACTAGTCCCAGCTTCTACCAACCTAGCAGTTCGAAAGCACGTAAAAAATGCAAGTAGAAAAATAGGGACCATCTTTGGTGGGAAGGTAACAGCGTTCCATGCACCTTTGGCGTTGAGTCATGCCGGCCATATGTCCATGGACACGTCTTCTGACAGCGCTGGCTCTTCGGCTTTGAAACAGAGATGAGCACCGCCCCCTACAGTCGGGAATGACTAGTACATATGTGCAAGGGGAACCTTTACCTTTACCTTTTTACTAACATCTTGAATTCCACTCTGATAGCACCCTGATAGCCGGTGCACCATGCAGAGCAGACATGTAAAATCTCGCATTACTACATTTTGCACCAGCTGTAACTTCTAAGTACGGTACTCTTCAACGATGAGTTCATTTGGGAAGCAACCAGGGCATGAGTGAGAGAGCCTTGCACTGCCAGGCTTTTTGTAATCACTCATTTGCAAATGAGGCTGAAGTGAGTCCTGAGGAAGCCAGTTCTAAGGCTACTACAGCTCCTCTATTTATGTCCCTTTGTTTTTCTAAGGTTCTTACCATGTTTAGAAACTTTCTGGACCCAGAAATGTTATTGTCGTAACTCTATTCAGAATCCTCATCTCCTACTGATATAATCCTTAGAGTACCCTGTTATCATTGGTACAAGGGCAATGGTCTAATAAGTAGATAAAACCTTCTAAAAAAAAAAAGCCCCTGCCATCATGGGTTCTTTTTCTCTATTAGACAATTACATATTTATACCTCTATAGCAGGGGTCTCCAACCTTGGCAACTTTAAGCCTGGTGGCCTTCAACTACCAAAAGTAGGAAGTCCTCCAGGCTTAAAGTTACCAAGGGAGGGAGTTGAAGTCCTCCAGGCTTAAAGTTACCAAGGTTGGAGACCCCTGCTCTATAGCCTCTCTGAGCTAAACCATTAAGTGTCCTTTGACCCCTGCTGAAGATTTGAAGCACACCTTAGAAGCAAAATCCATGCTAGGTCACCACCAAGAGCTTGCTTTCCCATCGTTCTTTGCTGAATGACAGCTCAGATTATGGATCTACTCTTCCATTTTGAGATTATGACTCAAGGAAGAATGATCCTCTGTCCTGCCAATCCACAAACACCAATCTCTTCTGTACGTAATAAACAAGAAACTCTTCGGTGTTTGCCCTGACAGTGACCAGGGCAAAGAGGAAATTAGTTACACTCTTAATTTTTCTGGTGGCCATTTGTGAATTCACACAACTTGATATTTGGTTTCTCATGACATCAGGCTACTTCTCAAAACTTTACTATACAAGTATCCCTCAGGTTAGGACAGCAATTGGGACCCCCTCATTCAGCGCCATCACAAATTTAAACAGCACTAAATAAGTGACTATAACCCAAGGAAAGAAAAGGAGATGAGAGAGGGATTTATTTATACGTATTTATATTTCATATTTCTTAATGGCTCATCTCCCTTGGAGAGGGACTCAAGCAGTGATCATATGTGCTAATCATACGTGATTCATGGAGATAGCCAACATTTATCTAAGGCAGGAGTCTGCAAACTTGGTTCTTTTAAGACTTGTGGACTTCAACTCCCAGAGTTGAAGTCCACAAGTCTTAAAAGAACCAAGTTTGCAGACCCCTGGTCTAAGCTATAGAAAATTCTAAACAGGGGCTCTGTGCAGGCACAAAACCCATATGATAAATTCACAGGGGGCCACTTCAGTGGTCTTTAATTAAAGGTAAGTAGCAGTTCTTTTTTTTATTGGCAAAGTATTGTCCATTTCAAATATCTCCATTTGTTAAAGGGAAAGATTTTTGTTATCTAAGAGAACCAGTAAAGTCTTAAGGTTGTAAGATTTGGGAAATCCTTAATTTGTAATAGAAGTATTATATAGATAAGTGGGCAGCGTCACAAATAACACGCAGCTTATGCTGCTGTTCTTAAATTGCCTATTTTGCTTAGCAAGCTTTTTAACAGGTAAAACTGCCTCTATGAGAAATTCAGAAATAGGTATCCATTTTCAGTTCATTTATAAGCATCATTCTCTTTCTCTGTTCTTTGCGCACTAACGAGAGTCTTTTCTCTTTCTGCTAGTACAACTATAAATTACTGTCTAACAAGGTTACTTCTGAGGTACTTTTCAAATGTTTGCCCTTTTAAGCACTTTGTTTATACATTTGTTTATTGATTTATTTTTCTTCTTCTTTTGCATGAGACTTTTGAGAGTTTTTGCATGCTGCTATAGTTTGCTTCCTGCTGCTATTTGTTGGAGGAATATTTGAAATTGGAAGCCATCATTTTTTTCCCCATGATTTCCCCACACCTAGACTATCAGTTGGATGATACCTCACACTGTGTTTTGGAATTCCCGCTAAATCCATAGGCTTACACCTTGGATAGCCACCAGATTATCTTTCTGCCCACCTGGTAAGTTTGGGCAGGGCTGATATGCTTCAGGTCCAAATCGTAAAACGGTGCCATCTGATGGGACTTCAGAGATGGCCCTTTTCCATTGCTGTTCAGGAACAGCATTCCTCTAAAATCTTAACAGGTTTTTGTGGCTTCTCTGACATCTTACCGCCATTGTATTGTTATCTGGTTGCTTTGTCTTGGTTGGTGTTGTTTTAACTTTATTATCTATGCTTTGCAAATTTCCTAAATTCATAGTTGCGTTGATCTATACGCCGATTAAATAAGTAAGATTAAATCTCTTGAAATTATATTCCAACAATAGAATGGAATTTGAAAAGAATCAGAAACAGACTTTTCACAAAGCTTTCATGAGAAATGATATCTACTGCCATTTTAGGGTTCCTTCTTAAGAGAGCACAAAAAGAGAGGATTCTACAGGTAGACCTTGACTTATGACCACAATTGAGCCTAAAATTTCTGTTGCTAAATGAGACATTTGTTAAATGAGTTTTGCCCCCATTTTACGACTTTTCTTGCCATGGTTGTTAAGTGAATCACTGCAGTTCTTAAGTGAGTAACATGGTTGTTAAGCGAATCTGGCTTCCCCATTGACTTTTCTTGTCAGAAGGTCGCAAAAGGAGATCACATGACCCCAGGACACTGCAACTGTCATAAACATGAGTCAGTTGCCAAGCATCTAAGCTTTGATCACATGACCATGCGGATGCTGTAACAGTTGTAAGTGTGAAAAATGGTCATAAGTGTTCAGTGCTGTAATAACTTTGAATGGTCACTAAACAAACTGTTGTAAGTCAAGGACTACCTGTATATAGAAACACTTTCCAGACTTGAATTACAGATTGATTTTGTAACATGGATGTCTTCCCTATGATCAGCCCATAATCCCCAATGTTGTTATTAGAGTTATGCTTCTCAGCAACAGTACTGAAATCTGGGTTCAAGCCCTGCTGTAGGTATCGTGCTAACTAATGTCACTTCTCTAATTTATCATTCTAGGTGTGTTGGAACAGCAATTTCCTGAATCTCCAAGTAGTGTGGCTAACAGAGATTCAGGGATTTCAATCCCAATACATCTGAAAGACACAATCCTATTCTACCACTGAAATATCACATTATTGATTCATTATCTTAATTAGGCCCATTATAGCATTTTTTTTTCTCAATCTTCCTTCCTGGCAGCTGATTTCAACAAAAATCTTATGTTTTCATGTTAGATGTCCTCAAGGTCCCAGGACTCTTTGTGCTTTTTTTGCCAAATAAATGCCTGCATGCAGTGGTGGGATTCAAGTAATTTAACAACCGGTTCTCTGCTCTAATGATTTCTTCCACCAACCAGCTTACCAAACTGCTCAGAAAGTTAACAACCGGTTCCCCCGAAGTGGTGCAAACTGGCTGAATACCACCACTGCCTGCATGTGACTTTGTGGCTTAGAAGATAGAGAGGAAAATTAAAAGGAAACCCAAGTTCAAAAAAAATTACAACCTTTAATTATTATTTTTTTTAAAAAAACACACCAATGGAACCAGTAAGCATTACACTTTGTGGAAGAGGATATTATTTTGAGTGTGTAGATAAGAGTAAATATAAAAGTCTCAAACAGCAGGTAGGATCATTATCAACATACATGTTGACTCATTGTATGTGTGATACTGGATGGAATCTCTAAGAAGATCATGGAGAGGGATATTGATTTTTTATGGGAGTTGATAGCAACAAAAAGTTTTGCCAGCAATGTTCTTGATAACAGTTCTATGTGCTCTTCTGCTTCAAGATCTAGCAAAAGACCTAGATCTGGTTCAGAGAAAATTGGAGACATGATAAGCTAGACGGCATAGAATAGGAAACAGCAGTTGTGCCATATTAACTGAACACCTGTATCATGTAGTTTATACTGTACATATCTACTCCAAAATAAATCCCATAGGTCGGAGTTGGGTTTACTACCTGCAAATGGGGCTCAGAATTAGAGCTTATAATATCTTGTTAACATTTGCTATATAAGTACTGTAAAAGACATTTAAGGGGAAGGGAGATTGGAAATCCACCACATACGCACCCCAAAGACCAACCCATTTTATCTCAGGATAATAAATTAGGCTTACAGATGAACATTCCCCTGAGAACATAAAATAGCATATTTAATGTACTCTTTTTCTCTCTCTCTCATCGCAACAACCCAGGTTTCCTGTGTTGGGCTAGGAAATAATGACTGTACTCTTTCATTTAAGTATATTTTTACTTGGGAGTTCATAAGCTGACATCCTCATCCCACTGTTTCTCTGTTTGATTCTGTATAAAGAGAGTATCAATGATGAAAGAGTAAGAAACAGCCCGATACATTTAAAGAAGGGCAAAAGAGGTTGTGTATAGACCAATCAAATATGTGTCCATATAAAAGTGCTTAGCAGTGCTGATATTCCTTTAGCTTGTTCCAAAATTTGCTGTCTTACCAGCAATATTATGTGAGACATCAATAGCAGTAGTAGTTATTATCGTTCTACTTATTTTACCCACCCACCCCAAATGCACTCAGCAATGTGACTAAGTTATTCCCTTGGGTTTTCATGTGGCTGTGAATATATTTAATCTGTCTAAAATGATTTTTGTCTGTGATTTCTACATAGGATTTAATTTAAATCTGAACAAGCTTGCCTTCCTTTGGTGAAACGTATTTTATCAATCCTTTTCGATGCAAGCCATTTTGTACCACCAACCTGTCATAACTTTTCAACTGTATCCTAAACCGCCACAAACATTTCAGAGGCTCTAAACCTGTTCCTTGGATTAATTGAATAAGTTATTCGGCATTTGTTTTTCAATAATTCTGTTTTAAACTCTCTTGCAACTTAAGTGACAGTCTTCCTGAAGTGGCCCTCTCAATCCTATCCATGTCAGTCATGCGGAGATGGAAATTCTGTGTTATAAGATACAGTACATGTGCCAAAAGTATATACTAAGTACCCAAGTCACTTCTGTAATGCAACTTTGCTTGAGATATACAGCAGAAAGGTGAAGATTAATAGCACTAGGAAATTTCCATCTCTCATCTAAAGTGTGCACAGGTATTTTCTATATGCTCAGTCTTTCTCCGCAGCTATTGAATGTGATTATCGCCATTTTTTGCAAAATCGATTTACACAAGCACTTGGGAGGCTTGGGATGAATGGCTCAGAGAAAAGAAAATAAGGGAAAAAGTCTATAGCATTGGTTAGATTTTTGGGCATAGTTTTCTATTGAACAGGCCATAGCAACTGTACTGCCACATGTCTTTTGCGCTCAGATTATGCTTCACCAGCTATTTTTATGTTTTCTCTGCATGTGGTGGTGTTTTCATTGATGTGCTTAAACTTAAGCATCACAGCTGGATGTTTTGCAAGCACTCTTTCAGTTAAGTGTTTGATTTTGTTTTGGCTGCAGCTATGCTGATATGTATATTTTTTTTCCCTCTATGAGTGAAAAAATGCAAAAGGTGGTGAGATATGCCATTGGAAACATTTGAATTGCATATAACTTTTTATAGGCTGTCTTTGTAGTTTGTCTATAACGGACGAGGGCAACAAAATAAATGATGTTTTCTTTCTTTTCCTCCTCTCCCTCCCCAGGTCCTTGAGGCTACTAGAGTTAATCGTCGGAAGAGTGCGCTAGCATTGCGGTGGGAAGCTGGCATATATGCTAACCGGGAAGAAAATGAATAGACATTTTGGCAAAATCTCAGAACTTTTTTTTTTATTGCAGAGACCAGAAAACCAAATAACAGGGGAGGGGGGAGTTTTAATTTTTTAAAAAAGCTACAGCATTTTAATCTGGTATTTATTACAAACCTACAAGTCTCTGCAATACATATTAGAGCAGGATCAGTTCATATATATTACATGCATACATGCACAAACACAACGCAGAATTGTAATAAGACAATGCATCTGCTGTCCTCTCTGAAGAAACTAAAGAAGCAGACAATAGTTGTGGAGCTGTCGTCATCACTAGTTAGAAGAAACTGCAGCAGGGATCATCCAAGTGAATATATTTCCAAGTGAAGTAGAATGAAACATGGTGTCCTTCACAATGTCTGCTTCACTTATGTTTGGAATAGGAAGAATCTGGATTATACACCTTTTGACCACAAGATGGCGCTTCTGGATATGAACA
Source organism: Ahaetulla prasina (assembly GCF_028640845.1). Taxonomy (NCBI): domain Eukaryota; kingdom Metazoa; phylum Chordata; class Lepidosauria; order Squamata; family Colubridae; genus Ahaetulla; species Ahaetulla prasina. The sequence goes on from NC_080540.1 coordinate 209,795,075, forward strand.
ATTTCAACTTTCTTCAAGCTTGGGTTTTACAACACATAAGTGGCATTTCTAAGGGGCCTATTATTCTGTTATATCCTAGGTATAACATAGCGGGGGGGGGGGAGCATTTGATTTTTGCTATTTTGAAAGAATCTGGAGAGGTTCTTGGAGTCTACATAACTGTTTCTTTTTAAAGAGGCTGTTAATTTGCAAATGTGAATGTACAATCCATATATTTAGCCATAAATGCAATGTATTGTTTTTACTAATACTTTGGAAAGTATGGAGAGATGGCAAATGGTTTATGTTTTTTTTGTATGTGATCTTGGGTGTTGTTGCAAACTTGCCATCCTGTGTTTTTTTTTTTCATAATCAGTATGCTTCATACAATTCTTTAATATTGCTGCACATTCTATAGATAGGTTAGAAGATCTAGAAAGAAATGCCAAACCAGAATATCTTAATTCTAGTGGCTTGTATGCTTGCAGTTATGAGGTTGGCCTCAATGTGTATTTGTATTATCATTTGTGCTTAATAGGCTACAAGTATTAGATACCGAAAGGGGGAATATATAATAAAATCAATAAGGAACAATCACACTGAGTTAGGAAGTTAATCAGAGGTTTGAAAATGTTTTGAGTATTTTTTACTAAAGCAATAATTGATATTCAGCAGATTGATAAATAGAAGAATATGAAAGAAAAATAGTTATATCTTTAACTATATTTATACTATATAAATGTCTTATCTTAGTATTATTAAAGCATGAGGAGGAATGTTTTGCATTTGCAGAAAATGAAAGTTGTAGAAGGTAGCAGAGAGAGGAATCTGTGACGAAGATTGGGGCCAAAGGATTATTTTTGCTGTTCCAGTTGTGTTTTCAAAACTAAAAAACAATGGAGCATCTTTAGCTGAAGTGTAGATTGCGAACTCACAACAAAGGAATCAGAGGTGTGTGAGCGCAATTTCTGTATGTGTAAATTGGAAAAACAGGATCGTAGAGATTTGGTTGTACAGATTTATTTTCTCCAAAGCTGTTTGTCAGCTCTAGGGGTATAAACATTTCTTTTTTCTTTTCTTTTTTTTCTTTTTTTATGAAAGGGATCTAATATGGCACTAAGCCGCTGCAGTATTTGTAATAACAAAGCTGACCCAATATGGCATTTGCATGAGTTACTATTTCAAAACGTATTGAACAGTTTTATAATCTGATATTTAGAAAAGGAAAAATGGTATTTATTCTTGCCAGAGTATTAAGAGCTGCCAGAATATTCTTTGTTCAGGGAATGCAGTGGAGTATTGGAAATCCATAATTTCTAAACTAGAGTAGATAATATTTTAGGCAATGGAAAGAATGTTATAGGAATCTTAAAAATAAAATTACCATTGCCTTTTTTTAAAGAAAAAACCAACAAGCAGTCATGTATACATTTCACTTTCCAAATGTTTCATATTGTGAGGAGAATTTTTGTATATTTCTGGTATTTGGATTTAGAAGACAAGGAACATATTTACATTTTTCCCCCAACTATTAAAGGTACATATAAATTAGGGTGATCACACAGCCTTGGAGAGAATCTTGTCTTTGTTGGGCACAAAAAAAAAAGTAGAAAGGTTGACAGATCAAGTGATCCTGCTTATATGTACCACAATCTTCAGAATTTCTAATCCAAATCTCCCAGCCATGTGTTGTGATCTTCTATGGCCAGCAATAACATTTGGACTTGCATGTATGTAATAATTGCTTTCATCTGCCATAGCTGCAACAGAAGAGATTTTTATTTGCATGCATATCTTCCATTGCTAATTTACAAACCAAGTTAGCATCTTACTCAATTTACTATAAATCCATGGGCAGATGTAACAGATCTACGGTAGTATCTGAAGATTTTGTAATGCCAAATACCAATTCTACAGTTGGAATATGTTTTACATAAATAATTCCCATTTGATTCTCTTTAAAATTTTCTAAACATTTGGGATGCAATCTGGCCAGATTCTGGCATTCGTATTGATTTCCACAGGAGCACTTGGGATTTAAATGTACTTAATTTATCTGTCTTATGTGCTAAGCAAGTTCAGAGTCTATAATAAAGCATAGGAAAGAATAATTCAAGGCATATATATGAGTTGAAATAGGTATGTGGAGAAAAGAGGTAGGCGCAGTAACCAAGAAAACGAAAGATAGGAGGCTGTCCAAATCAAAACACTGGCCAACAAAGGCCCATTGATATCTTCAGTATTTTATTTTTGAGCCCTGAGCACAAACTGCCTATACAATCAAGCTGACTTGTATGTATGTGTATGTGTTTTAACTCCTGAAGTATATATTCTTTAAAATGAGGTGAACATTCTCAGGTTTATGAAGAAATTATTTGTCCTAGACATGCAATATGCTCTGTTAAGATCAAAAACGAACGAGGAGAATAAACATAACCACCTCTACTTCATTACAACTCTTTTGCAAAAGTGTGGTTTTATAGTGAAAAAAATAAAACCAAAGACAATTATTTGCTTGGAACTGAGTAAATTTGTGCTCCCCTCCTTTTTTTTTTTTAGTTTGTTGTCAACTTAGCATGAAGGACAAAAGAGTTGTTCAGGAAACCCCCATTTTCTACATATATAAATAAAAATGACTTCACAAGTGTCTTTCCATTGTCTCGGTTTCTTTTTCCCTTTGTAACAGCCACAGTGAGTTCAGCATTTGACATTGGAGGGAGGGAGAGACTTGGTAAGAGGGGAAAAAAGACTTACTATGCTGTTTTCTTTGGAGTTTAGTTCTGATGACTTACTAGTCTGAACTGCTGGGCATGCCCTTTTTCAAAGATTAGAGAATTTCTATGCCGTTTTCAGGAAAATATATCACAATCTTTTCACATTGTAACACCTGACTCATATCTTCATTATTGCTACCATTGCTTAGACCAGGGGTCTCCAACCATGGCAACTTTAAAACTTGTAGACTTCAATTCCCAATTCCCAGCAAAGCTGACTGAGGAATTCTGGAAGTTAAAGTTCACAAGACTTAAAGTTGCCATGGTTGGAGACCCCTGTCTTAGACTATATACATTTATAAATATGCCCTAATATGCTACTATATATAGAAATACATTATACATAAAACAAAAAAAAGCTTCATTGCACTTGGCTTTGTTCTCATATAGAAAGAGATAACATTTTGCGACAGTATATTGATGAACTGGATTAAAATATTTATGCATTATTTGTTACTGGGTCTAGAATATTTTTGCTTGTTTTAAATTTGAAGTTGTTCCCTCAACTTCCTTAAAAAGCTTACATTTTTTTAAAAATGCCAATTGCTATAAGACGTATTTCCTGTTGTTACTGCAAAAGTGGCCACCCTGTTGAAAATGCATAGTTTCTGGTAGATGGTAACTGATTCATTGTTCTACTCTAGATCTGTTTAATAACTTTCAACCCACAATGTAAACATACAAGTAAAAAATTAAACCAATTTCTTAACATGCAGAAAACAAAGTAATTGCAATGAATTTTTGGTGGAATTGTTTGCCACGGTCAATTAATAGTTCATGAGCCAAATGAAATCAGCCTTCAGACAGAGCCATTTCATCCATCTCTTCAGACCTGGTATACTTTCACCAAGAATTTTCAGTTTTGTGCCAGTTTCAGTTGGAAGAAAAAGAACCCTCTTCACAAAGAGTTAAGCATGAAGAATTAACAAGAAACCAAAACAGTTCTCTCAAGTTCTTCCACTCTCTATGGTTTGAATAAAAGTCAAAAATTATGCACCAACACACTCTCTGTTAAGTTGGAATTTATTGTTGCAAGGTAATAGTGCCACTTGCTCAAAATCTAAACAGTCCCAAAAGATACCTGGCCTCAGTCTGCCAGAGCTGATCTGCAAGCTTAATTTATAAGGACCTTGCAAGCCATACTTTTTTGGGGAGGGTACTTGACCGACTCAAAGTGCAATTTAAGCACTGTTAATTAGCTATTAAATTCAATGAACTTTACTCTTTATTTTGACTTGGAAGTGTGGAATGAGGAAATGAGCCTCCTCCTTCAGTGATGTTAGTATGGCTTCTAAAATATTATTAGGTTCCAAATGCCTAAATCCAAAGTTTTAATCTGCTTTTTGAATAAATGAGGCATGTAAACATAATGCACCTGTAAGGGCAGCATATTCCAGTAGTTATTAGGAAATGAAATTACAAAAGCAGAAGTAGAAAAAAATAGAATAACTCTCCTGGAGTTTGCTCCTGTTCACAGATTTGGTGAAAAGAGTAATTTCAAATGGCTTGATAATACTCTTATTACTGTCATCTTGTGTAGCCTTTAAGAACAGTTAGTGTTTCTGTTTTGGATTTATTTGAATTTGTTTTAGAAATATTTTCATGTGAGTCAGCATACGTTCTAATGAAAGATCGTGTCTAAACAGTTTCTGTCTGAGTCCATGTTCTAACCTGGACTTGGTCATCTATCTCTTCTGGAAACAACCATTTTGCTCTCTAGCTTTAACTTTAATTTGGACATTCAGTCAAGAGGACACAAAATGATTTACTCATTGTCCTCGCCTTCTTTTAATCAGAAATGGAAACAATGTGGACGGATTCCTTTGAGTTTTCGTAATACTTTTTTCTTTGTTTCTTTAACTGATTGGGAGCAATCCAGGGTTTGTTATAAAATGGGCGGCTGCATAAATATTTCAAATAAATAACTGGCTTTAAGCCACTCAAAGTTCTGAGTAGCATGCATGCCCACCACTAAATTAGATTAAAAGAAATAAACTTTACAATAAAACAGTAACCTCCATTCATGAAAATTAATGAGGCACAGAAATGTAGAGCCAAAGATTTTAATCCTTTCAACCAGAATCAAAGAGAACAAGCTTCTCTTGGTTGATGGAGTAGATCATTCCTTCTACAGAGGAATTATTGAGTCTGTCATTTGCACCTCTATAACTGTCTGGTTCGGTTCTGCAACCCAACAAGAAAAACACAGACTTCAGAGGATAATTAGAACTGCAGAAAAAATAATTGCTACCAACTTGCCTTCCATTGAGGACCTGTATACTGCACGAATCAAGAAGAGGGCCGTGAAAATATTTGCAGATCCCACGCATCCTGGACATAAACTGTTTCAACTCCTACCCTCAAAACGACGCTATAGAGCACTGCACACCAGAACAACTAGACACAAGAACAGTTTTTTCCCGAAGGCCATCACTCTGCTAAACAAATAATTCCCTCAACACTGTCAGACTATTTACTGAATCTGCAGTAATTAATTTAATTTAATTAATTTAATTAATCGTTTCATAGTTCCCATCACCAATCTCTTTCCACTTATGACTGTATGACTATAACTTGTTGCTGGCAATCCTTATGATTTATATTGATATATTATCATCAATTGTGTTGTAAATGTTGTACCTTGATGAACGTATCTTTTCTTTTATGTACACTGAGAGCATATGCACCAAGACAAATTCCTTGTGTGTCCAATCACACTTGGCCAATAAAATTCTATTCTATTCTATTCTATTCTATCATCCCATTGCATAGTCTGACAGATTTCCTAAAAATCAAGATGTGCGGGGTGGGGGGTCATTCAGCTATTTGGAGGAATGCTGTTCCCTATTGGGACAGAGCCTGCATGATTCCCCACATGTGGCCGTCCCTGAAAAAAGTAATACAGAGCAAGACTTCCCTACTAGATCTTACCGAGTGGCCAGATAGTTCTGGAACAAGATGGCTCTGTAGATCCCCACGCCTGAGCCATGACAGGCTTCATAAAAGACAATTACACCTGAAAACCAACTGGCAACCAGTGCAACTCTCAAAGTGGTAGATGGCCAAAATCGGAGAGGTACCTCATCCCCTTATAGACACCAAAATAGGAGTGATCAGGAATTCCATTTGGATTCATTAGATTTCTGTATGATTTCTGAACCAGTTCTTGCTCCTCACTGGGAATAGAAGACTATCAACTATCAGAAATGTGACATGTAGAAGAGACATATAAAAAGGTTCAACGGTATTTTTAAAAATTAATTTGAAACTATTCCAAGGATCTCTTCCTTTTACAAAGACATTGCACAATGAGATGTATAGAAGACCAAACAACGACATCATACACTGATAATGTGTCTTGTTAGCCATAATTTGTGTTTTCTTGGTGAGATTCTTCACAGAAGAGATTTTTTTTTAATGGATCCAGCCATTATTCCTCCCTATTTGATACCCGAGTTAAGGGATTGCAAGGTTGTAAAAAAGGAGGGTTTTATTGATATAGGCTCATCCTCCTGGTTAGACCTTACGTAGGTTCCTTAAATACATGGGCATAGCTGTCTTTAGAAAGATATGCTTTTTTTTTATAATACCAAAAAAAAGCTGCACAGAAAGTCAACTTAAATTAGGAAAGAAAGACAGGTTTTGCCAGTTGTGTGCTCCTCGTTGCACACCATGGTATGCATTACAGGTTTTCTCCTGCTTCTGTCAAGAAGAGGATTGGTGTGGCTGTTCTCTACCACTTTTAATCCTGTTGTAGCAGTGATCCCATTTTGCCTACCCCAGGGGTGTCAAACTCAAGGCTCGGGAGTCTATTTTCTCTGGCAGAGCACTTGGGCCACCCTGGCTATGCCCCCTCCCAGCCCCCCAAGGTCAAACATAACCTTGATGTGGCCCTCAATGAAATCGAGTTTGACTCCCCTGGCCTACCCCATGGACTACTGCGTGCCAACACCTGCAATCCCTTGCTATCCGCACTGCCATTCTTTTGCAACAGTGGCCAAGGACTGAGCCAGAAGAGGATTGCTTACTCTTCGTTCTTTACCCTGCACCTTTTTCCATGCTTGGTAGCCTGACTAACAAGCCACAGGTGGGAAGGAAAGGCTTGGGTTGAAGCAGGTGGAAGCCATCTGGTTCCAGGGCATTTTGGTGAGAAATAGCCCAACGACAAGTTGCAGTTCTAGGCAAAAAGCACTTTCACTCCCATGAATGTTTAATTAGGCAACTTATTTTAAGAAGTATCTGATCCTTTCTGAACTTCTGTTCTTGATTCTCTAATAAATGCTATCAGTTGTAACTTGATTTAGATTTTATTCTATAACTCTAAAAAACCACCTGAGTCTATGCTTTGCCTAGACTGTGAATAGGCTTACACTGTCTGCTTGGCAAACATATTTGCTTGATTTAAAACAAGGTGACTGGAAACTTTTTTTTTTTAAAGGATCTGTCTATCCTTCTCTAAAGATGCAAAAAACTCCTTGTGAGTGTTCAAGTAATTAATAATATTTCATTGTATTCTGAAATACACAACAGCTATCTTGTAACACACACTATTTTGGGATTCAAAATCTTTTTACTCATCCTTCTGGTAAAGTTCATTCCCAAATGTGATTTGGGAATCACTTCTCTATTAACATATGTAGGTTGTAATAGATTTCTTTAATCCACAGCCTTTGGAAAGATTGCAAAACCAAATATGGGTTGAAAGCACAGCTGCTTGAAAGGAAGACGTTTATCGGCAAAGAAAGTATCATTGAAATGTTGGTCTGGGGTTTTCCCTTCCCTATTGCTGATTTGGTAAGAGCTTTAAATATTTTAAGGAAGCAGAATTGAAAACTGCGTTTAAAAGATACACTAAAAAGCATCAGCTCCCTAAATAGAGATGAAAAATCCCCTATCGGTTGCAGTGTTCCCGATCTCGAAAAAGAGAAATCACTACCTTTTCCAGGAAACGACTTTGATGAAATATAATGCCGGTTTTTCTGACTAGAAGCACAGAAACACAAAGTCCTCTGATTCAGAGAAAACATTGAACTAGACCAATGATGGCGAACCTTTTAGACACCGAGTGCCCAAACTGTGTGCATGCCAAAACTGAAAGGTGTGCATTCGCATGTGCGAACGTATGCATGCACAGCAGAGACCTGAAGACCAGCTGGACAGCAGGAGGCGGGGCATCCCACCACCGGCAGTGCAGCAAGAGGTAAGATTTTCTTTCTTTCTTGAGCTTCAGTTTCTTTGTTTGCAGGGAAACAAGCTCATGAAAGAAACGCCGCGGAGATCTGACCTGGGGCAGTGGCGCTCGTGCCAGCAGAGTGGGCTCTACGTGCCACCGGTTCACCATCACAGAACTAGACTGTCATGCTGCTCTCACTTAATCCTAAATACTGAACGGTGTCCAATTTAGAGAAGAGAGTTCTCATACGGCCTTTTCTGTACAGGGAGGTGAATGGTTGTGCAAGATTGCAGCCAAAACCAAGTACGTACAAGTCTTGATGATTTGTCATTTCTATAGCCCCCTCATCTGTCTGCCACCTTTGAAATGTTTGGTCAGAGGGTCAAATTTGCCCTGTTAAAGAGTCATCTCACAGGTAGTCCTCGACTTACAACAGTTGTTTAGTGACCGTTCGAAGTTACAATGTCACTGGAACAAAAGTGACTTGTGACCGTTTGTCACACTTACAACCATTGCAGCATCCCCGTGGACACATCATCATAATTAAGTCACTTGGCAACTGGTTCATATTTATGGCGGTTGCAGAGTCCCAGGATCATGTGATCCCCTTTTGCGACCTGACAAGCAAAATCAATGGGAAAGCCAGATTCACTTAACAACCATGCTACTAACTTAATAACTGCAGTGATTCATTTGACAATGGTAACAAGAAAGGTTATAAATTGGGTCAAAATTCACTTCACAAATGTCTCGCTTGGCAACAAAAATTTTGGCCCTCAGTTGTGGCGTAAGTCGAAGACTACTTACATTATGGTGATGAATTGAGACAAAAAAATGCTTGCTCATTGTAACAAGGTGTGGCAGAAGTCTTGTTTTGCTGATCTACCTGTGAGCAGTTTCGGTAGTAAAGCTGGCAGGGAACATTTTTTTAACCCATCACTGAGGCCTTCTGTTTATTGACCTGTTTTCTTTCTCAGACATAGAAAAGGACTAATATTTACTTAGCTAGCCTACCCGTCAACCCTTTTACACACCATCTTTCACACTAAGAGTGCCATGTTGGGTGGTTGGCGGGGGTTAAGATTAAGATGCTCCTGCTGTCTTCTGAAATTTCAGTTGTTCCTTTTAGCTTTGTTTTAATCTGGTTTTTAACTTGTTTTTAACTACAGTTTTTATATCATTTTACTGTTTTATCATAAACCACCCAGAGGCACATAATTGTCATGGGCAAGTTTGTTAGAGATAGCTAGATAGAGTGATTACAGATAATAAATTGAATAGATACCGTGTTTCCCCAAAAATAAGACCCTGTCTTATATTTTTTTGAACCCTGAAATAAGCGCTTGGCCTTATTTCCATGCGCTCAAAAGCCTGATTGGGCTTATTATCAGGGGATGTCTCATTTTGGGAGAAACAGGGTAGATAGATAGATAGATAGATAGATAGATAGATAGATAGATAGATAGATAGATAGATAGATAGATAGATAGATAGATAGATAGATAGATAGATAGATAGATATTAGGTAACTATTGGTAGATGATAGATAGATGATAGATATAGACAGGGATTCAAGTAATTTAACAACCGGTTCTCTGCCCTAATAATTTCTTCCAACAGCCAGTTCACCAAATTACTCAGAAAGTTAACAACTGGTTGTCCCGAAGTGGTGCGAACTGGCTGAATCCCACCACTGGATATAGATGATTAGATAGAGAGATAGAGAGATAGAGAGATATTGATTGATAGACTAAATAAGTAAATATAGTCTGTCTGTTTTGACCATACACACTGTCAAATTCACATGCTGCTTCGCATGCCTTCCTTACCAACACATGGAATTCACCTTAGTACACCTCCCTTCTCCCTCAGAGTTTGAGAAGTATTGTCAAGAAAAAGACTGAAAAAGAGGGCAACATCAAAACTGTCAGAATTGTCTCTTGCCAACACTCTGAATAGAAAGCTGAACTTCTATTAGCTGGTGTGGGGGGAGGGAGAGAGAGCAGTTATAGACATACACACCTGCATGAGCACACCAACGAAAACTTCATTCTAGTGTAATCTTTTGGGTCACTCGAACACACTGGCCAAACTTCTTTCACTTCCTAAAATCATGTTTGAGAAATTTCTCAACTCGGATCATGTGATTTCTTGAAGGCACACACGGAAGAGTCAGCTCATTGGGGCACGCTGCATGTTCCCAGTGCCTGCTAAGACAATTGGAACTTGATAGAAAGAGGGAGGGAAGAAAAAAACAAAAAAACCTGTTTGAGGAGGCAGAGAGGGGAAATCCCTTCTTTGCTTTTGCCTTCAATGTTGTAAGCAAGCTTTTATTTCCAGGTTGGAAGAACTGGGTTGGCTCCCGGCCTCCTTCTCTCTTTTTCCTCAGAGAAATTAAGCCACTGTCTCCCGGGGACCACAACTGCTGATACAATGAAGCCCTGGATTGAACCTCTTGTTGCTGGTGCTCAGCTGGCCAGCGCTTTCTACGACACAGGACTGTTGCTGGTGGTGAAGAACTACTACAACCAGACCAATTCTTCTTCAGCGCATTCCAGCGAGGAGGCTCAGCAAAAAGCGATCTCTGACTTTTACATCATCTACCATCTTGTTGATGGGTTAACCCCGCTGTTATCAGCTTATGGCCTTGCTCGGCTAGGTGACCGGATAAATCGGAAGATCAGCATTTGCGTGCCTTTGTCTGGCTACTTACTCTCCCGCTGCCTTCTGCTCCTATTGATCTTGTTGGCTTGGCCAATTGAGGTGATGTATGGGGCTGCTGTCTTGCACGGCTTGACGGGCGGATTCACCACGTATTGGGCCAGCATCATGGCCCTGGCCTCCCAGGGCTCATCTGAGAGCAGAAGATCCCTGCGTCTCATCCGCATTGAGCTCATCTATGGCATTGCTGGTTTTGTGGGAAGCATTGCTTCGGGACACCTCTTTGTTACCTTCCATCTCAGTTATCAGCATGGTATAGTGCTGATTTCCTGTAGTGTTGCCTTATATGCCTTGTGTGTCATCTACGGTCTATTTGTCCTCCAAGTCCCCAAGCCTGGAGTTTGTGACCCAGCTGCTTCCACCCATGTGGTCCAGCCTGACAGCAATTTGGCTGATGATGAGAATTTACTGTTCCATAGATCCGAGAGTTCCTCTCATCTGCGACCTGCCAAGTCTTTTATTGCCCTGCTCTTTGTTGGGGCCATCCTATATGACTTGGCTGTAGTTGGCTCAGTGAACGTGTTGCCACTCTTCTTCCTGAAGAAGCCACTGAGCTGGGGACCGGAATATGTTGGCTATGCCAATGCTGCTGGCCATTTGATCTTTATTACCAGCTTCCTAGGAGTCTTTGTGTTTTCCAAGTTTCTGAGAGACACCACCATGATCATGATCGGGATTGTGTCCTTCTCAGCTGGCATCCTTATCATGGCCTTTGTGCGATGGACATTCCTGTTTTACATTGGTGAGTCAGAGCCTTTTCATGCACCTCGCATTCATTTAAGCAGCATTTTTTTTGTTCAATTTCATGAAAGATTTATTACTCTTCTTTTATATCGACCTTTAGTAAATTTAAGCTGTAACCTTATTCTAATTTATGTGGAAGTAAACTCAATACACCTTGCTTTTGAATAGGTCTCTATAACAGCGGTCCCCAACCCCTGGTCCGCGGACAGCTACCACTGTCCCCGCTTGGACTATTCCTGCTTGGACTATTGCAATGCTCTCTACATGGGGCTGCCCTTGAAGTGCACCCGGAGGCTGCAGTTAGTCCAGAATGCAGCTGCCCGGGTAATAGTGGGAGCAACTCGTTGCTCCCATGTAACACCAATCCTGCGCAGTTTGCACTGGCTTCCTGTGGTCTTTCGGGTGCGCTTCAAGATTCTGGTTACCACCTTTAAAGCGCTCCATGGCTTAGGACCTGGGTACTTACGGGACCGCCTGCTGTTACCTTTTGCCTCCCACCGACCCGTACGCTCACACAGAGAGGGCCTTCTCAGGGTGCCGTCCGCCAAGCAATGTCGGCTGGCAGCCCCCAGGGGAAGGGCCTTCTCTGTTGGAGCTCCTACGCTTTGGAATGAACTTCCCCCTGGTTTACGTAAAGTGCCTGATCTTCGGACTTTTCGCCGTTAGCTGAAAACGCACCTATTTATTCAAGCGGGACTGGATTGAAATTTTATTGGGGTTATTTATATTTTAAGATTTTTAATTGTTTTAATATTTCGGCCACATTATAATATGTTTTTTAATTTCTTTTAATGTTTATATAGTATTTTTACTTGGCTGTACACCGTCCTGAGTCCTTTGGGAGAAGGGCGGTATAAAAATAGAAATAAATAAATAAAATAAATAAATAAAATCTGTAGCCTGTTGGAAACCGGGCCGTGCAAGTGGCAGGAGAGTGCACAAAGCTCCATAGGCACATTTGTGGGATTAAGTGGCACGCATGAAACTGTCCCCTCCCTGCTACTGCCACCCTCTGCTGCCGCTACTGGTTCCAAGAGCTGGAAAGTTTGGGAATTGCTGGTCCATAAAGCTGCACAGGTGTGACTCCCATTGCACTTCCACATAGGATCTGTAAGGTCATCAACTGAAGCAGCTTTATAAATGCTCTATAGAGGCACAAATATAAAATTCTTCAGCAATCAAAACCATTCTTCTGATTTTTATAATACATTATGCAATTGCATAGGGTGCTATGCTGCATAATTTATTTAACTTCTCCTAAACCTTAGAAGAGGGAAGGATCACAGATCTCTGAAACCTCATCTTTCATAATTGACAGTTCTCTATGCTCTTGGCCTTTTCTGTGGCTTTTTTAACCACACATTGTCTGCACACTTCCAAGCCTATTTTTGTGACAATGGGGGCTGGCGGAAGGTTGTTCTCTCCTCGGATGGAAATTAAATTTCTCGAAAAGTTAAATTCTCTCCTGAAGACCATATTCTGCATAACCTCAGCGTTCCCAAAACAGCCTGGGTGTGCAGCTGAAACTCTCAGAATTCCCAGGCATCGCACATTGGAAGGGCTTCAGAGGACAGAATAAAATATACTACGGAAAGTCCTCGAGTTACAATCGTTAGTTTAGTGACCATTCAAAATTACAGTCGCAATGAAAGAAAGTGACTTATGACCATTTTTCACACTTAACGATTGTAGCATTCCCACGGTCACGAGATCAAAATTTGGATGCTTGGCAACTGGCTCATATTTATGACGGTTGCAGTCACCAGGTCACCTTTTGCGACCTTCTGACAAGCAAAGACAACGGAGAAGCCAGATTCACTTAATAACCGTGTAACTAAACTGAACAACTGCAGTGATCCACTTAACAACTGTGGCAAGAAAGGTCGCAAAAGGGGGCAAAACCCACTTAAAAACTTGTCTTGCTTAGCAATGGAAATTTTTGGCTTAATTGTGGTCGTAAGCCGAGGACTACCTTTAAATCAGTTCGTCTCGTTTTGAATCTGCACATTTAAAAATAAAATCCCTGCAAGATGCCTACATGTATGTGCTTAAATGTGTGTGCATGTGTCTCAAAAAGCCAGAATTAATAGACCTCCTTAATTCCATCGATATTAAATAATATGGCAGCATCCTGTTTGTAATATTAGGCCATCTCTCCTTCCTCTGACTCCTCCAGACCACGAAGACCTTGTCCATCTCAGCTGTCACTTAAATCCAGGGATGAAAATTCAGCAGGTTCTGACAGGTTCTGGAGAACCGGTAGCGGAAATGTTGAGTAGTTCGGAGAACCAGCAAATACCACCTCTGGTCCCAGAGTGGGGAGGGAATGGGGATTTTGCAGTATCCTTCCCCTGCCATGCCCACCTAGCAACGCCCACCAAGCCACACCATGCTCACTAAGCCACGCCCACAGAACCAGTAGTAAAAAAAATTGAATTCTACCACTGCTTAAATCCCTGATAGAATCGGGGATGCAAGGGCAGATCTTTCTCTCTGGCTCACTCAGATCAGTGGTGAAATGTAATTTGTTACTATCGGTTCTGTGGGCGAGGCTTGGGGGGGTAATGTGACTGGACGGGCGTGGCCAACTTTTTTTTTAATATTTAAAAGCACTTTTCCTACAACCCCCTCGTCAGAGGCTTTTGTTTTCTTTTAAAAGCATTTTTTTGCCTTTAAAAGAAAAAAAAAGCCTCTGATGATCAGGCAACACAGCTGGGATCATCAGAGCCTTTTAAAAGCATTTTTTTACAATCTCTTCGTCCGAAGGGGTTGTAGACAAAATGCTTTTAAAAGTAAAAAACAAAAAATCTGATGATCGCGCGGCTCAGCTGGGCATGGGGGGCGGGCAGGGACTTTTACTACCGGTTCTCCGAACCATCCACTGCCATCGCTACCGGATTGGATGATCCGGTTCGCACCAGGTGCATTTCACCCCTGATTCAGATGCTTGGTGCTGCTCTGTGACAGCAGTTTTCAGACCCTGTTCCAGAACAAGCACTGCCTTTGATACTTCATATAGCAGTGGTCTCCAACCTTGGCAACTTTAAGCTTTGCTGGCTGGGGCTTTCTGGGAGTTGAAGTCCACCAGGCTTAAAGTTGCCAAGGTTGGAGACCTCTGTCATAGAGCATCGTTTAGTCACTAGGGGGAGTCCCAACCGAGGGTACTCAATATTCCAGGGGGGTGCGAAAACTTGGGTTTAGAAGTTTCAAAATTATAATGTATATACATAATTATATGCATATAATTATTTATTTTTGTCAGGGGTGCGAGAATATATCAGAAGCGTTCCAGAGATGCAGGTTGGGAATCCTAGTGGTGAACATCTATTGCTTCTCATTTAATAGGCTAAAGCTAAATCACTGTTATTATAGCTGTTATTGTTACTCTTCACCTGCATTACATCTGGAGATTATAATCTACTTCAGAGAGGTTGGCTTTTAGAGCCCTACGTTCAGGCTTATCCTGACCAATTGATTTCTCGCTGTCTTAAGAATGCAACCCTCCTCATCATTTGTCCAACAAACAAGACAAAAGGTTGAGGACAATGGCCTTAGTTGCCAGCCATGCCAAAACATGAAGCTGAGGCTTCTCATTTGTCCTTTTAAAAACAGCTACACCAGAGGTGGGTTTCAGCAGGTTCTGACCAGTTCTGGAGAACCGGTAACGGAAATTTTAAATAGTTCGGAGAACTGGTAGTAAAAGATCTGAATGGCCCCGCCCGCATCTATTCTCTGCCTCCCAAGTCCCAGCTGATTGGAAGGGAATGGAGATTTTACAGTATCCTTCTGTTGCCATGCCAACCAAGCTACGCCCACCAAGCCATGCCATGCCCACCAAGCCACACCCATAGAACCGGTAATAAAAAAAATTGAAACCCACCACTGAGCTACACCCTGATCGTCCTTAAAAAGGCTGGGTGTTTGACCTAACCATTCTGCATTCTGCTCTGTTTTCAGCTCGTGCTGTGATGCTCTTTGCCCTCATTCCCTTGCCAACCATCAGATCTTTGTTATCCAAACACGTTGAACCTTCAACCTATGGTAAGAAACAGTTCTCTGTTTATTTCTTTGGAAAACATTGACTTTCAGAATAAGCTGACTTGAGTTTATTCCTATCAGTTGAGTTGGTGTCATGGAAACATGCAGTAATCCCAGTCGGATGAGTCAAAACCAAATTCTTACACTTACCTGTAAGACTATTCTATGAGTATCAATGCCTTAGGCTTTGATTAAAGCTTTCAGGTGTCGGGCGCATACTTTCCTTCCATAATTTAGAAAAATGTCGTCGCTGATTCCAGATTGTCTGGTTTACAATGAGGAGTGACTTGAAAGCACCCTTAGAAAAAGGCTTTCTATGGGCTTTTTCAGACAGAGACTTATGAAAAGTAGCAGCCGTCACTTTAAGCTTCCATTTTAAATTTCACACAATGTCACTGAACCTTCTAGGCCACTGAAGGGAAATGTTAAAATATAGTTTGTAGCTGCCCAGCACAAAAATTCTAGTACATGCACCAATTTTTGATTCTGCCAGACCGTTGGGAGTCCAACAGTGACCCACTGCCAACAGTCTAGACTTCAGCAGGTCCTGACCAGTTCTGGAGAACTGGTAGCGGAAATTTTGAGTAGTTTGGAGAACCGGTAAATACCACTTCTGATTGGCCCTGCCCCCATTTATTCTCTGCCTCCCGAGTCCTAGCTGATCGGGAGGAAATGGGGATTTTGCAGTAACCTTCCCCTGGAATGGGGAAGGAATGGAGATTTTACAGTATCCTTCCCTTGCCATGCCCACCAAGCCCCACCCACCAAGCCATGCCACACCCACCAAGCCACACTCACAGAACCAGTAAAAAATCTGAATGGCCCCGCCCGCATCTATTCTCTGCCTCCCAAGTCCCAGCTGATTGGAAGGGAATGGAGATTTTACAGTATCCTTCTGTTGCCATGCCAACCAAGCTACGCCCACCAAGCCATGCCATGCCCACCAAGCCACACCCATAGAACCGGTAATAAAAAAAATTGAAACCCACCACTGAGCTACACCCTGATCGTCCTTAAAAAGGCTGGGTGTTTGACCTAACCATTCTGCATTCTGCTCTGTTTTCAGCTCGTGCTGTGATGCTCTTTGCCCTCATTCCCTTGCCAACCATCAGATCTTTGTTATCCAAACACGTTGAACCTTCAACCTATGGTAAGAAACAGTTCTCTGTTTATTTCTTTGGAAAACATTGACTTTCAGAATAAGCTGACTTGAGTTTATTCCTATCAGTTGAGTTGGTGTCATGGAAACATGCAGTAATCCCAGTCGGATGAGTCAAAACCAAATTCTTACACTTACCTGTAAGACTATTCTATGAGTATCAATGCCTTAGGCTTTGATTAAAGCTTTCAGGTGTCGGAGGCGCATACTTTCCTTCCATAATTTAGAAAAATGTCGTCGGTGATTCCACATTGTCTGGTTTACAAGGAGGACTGATTTGAAAGCACCCTTAGAAAAAGGCTTTCTATGGGCTTTTTCAGACAGAGACTTATGAAAAGTAGCAGCCGTCACTTTAAGCTTCCATTTTAAATTTCACACAATGTCACTGAACCTTCTAGGCCACTGAAGGGAAATGTTAAAATATAGTTTGTAGCTGCCCAGCACAAAAATTCTAGTACATGCACCAATTTTTGATTCTGCCAGACCGTTGGGAGTCCAACAGTGACCCACTGCCAACAGTCTAGACTTCAGCAGGTCCTGACCAGTTCTGGAGAACTGGTAGCGGAAATTTTGAGTAGTTTGGAGAACCGGTAAATACCACTTCTGATTGGCCCTGCCCCCATTTATTCTCTGCCTCCCGAGTCCTAGCTGATCGGGAGGAAATGGGGATTTTGCAGTAACCTTCCCCTGGAATGGGGAAGGAATGGAGATTTTACAGTATCCTTCCCTTGCCATGCCCACCAAGCCCCACCCACCAAGCCATGCCACACCCACCAAGCCACACTCACAGAACCAGTAGTAAAAAAAATTGAAATCCACCACTGCTACACATGATGGAAACAAGACGTTGAAGAAATAGCTTATGGGGCAATCTAACGGGGCATTTCTTTTTCCAGAAGAATAATCCACGGAAATATATAACCAACTTGGGTTTGGGCTACAGTTAGTTGGTCATTCAAAGCTCTGGTATTTTCAATGAATCCAGAAACCCAAAACTTCTCCCAAATAAAGCCACAGTATCTTTGATTAATTGTGAGTTATTTAAACTCATCAAGTCAGGCTGAACCAACCTAGAAGAAAGAGTTATCTCACTTTTTTGACTTTACAACCTAGATCTGAGACTCAAGGAAAAGCACTGCTTTGAGGGACAGGGGGTTGAAATGGAGACGGCAAGGATTGGACAAGCATTGCTAAGCCTCTCCCCACCCTCTATCAGTGACTCTTAGCCCAAATTGTCCTCCAGAGTTTTGTTTATAGTATATTAACATCACATTTCAAAAGTCAGGAAGTAATAACTTCTCAATTGCCATAAAAGGGAGCAGAATGCTGTCTGAGATAGTGCCAGTGGTGGATTGCTCCCAGTTTGGTCCGGTTCTATAGAATCTATAGTAAAACCGGCAGGAAGCTCCGCCCACCTGCCACAATGTCATCATGGGTGATCTGCACATGTGCAAACTGGTAGTAAAGGTAAATAGAATCCACCCCTGGATAGTGCTATACACCCGTTAATCCTACATCAGAATTTTAAACCTGTTATAGTTCCAGGTTCTAATTCAAAGGAAGTTCCACTTGCTAGGCTCTTCCATTATGTAATATTCGCTCCTGAAATCAACATAATTATTGCCTACATAATAATTGGCTACAGCATTAGTTTCTAGCACTAATCTGCTGTTGCTTCTTGTCCTATTAATAGTAAGCAACCACAACATTCTGGCAGCAACAGCCTGTTCACAGAATGACAAATGTTCAAACTGGTTCAAGAAGTTCAGAAATGATTATATAAGGCGTTTATGCAATAAATGCTGGATTCCATCTATTCTCTATAACCGAAGCAATCCAGCAGGTGCACTTTAACTTTTCACAAGTCAAAATTAAAATGTTGCCCTCAAGCCGTTACTCCATTGTAATTACATTTAAAAAAACAAACAAACCACAGATTGGCTACATAAATTGTAAGTGATCTGGATTCTGGTAGAAATATGCTCTACATTCGTTTTCTTTCAATCTTACATCTGCTTTCTTTTTTCCCCTAGGAAAAGTATTTGTCCTTCTGCAGCTGTCACTGGTGATCACTGGAGTTGTGACATCAACAGCCTATAATAAAATTTACCAACACACCCTGGGCTGGTTCAGTGGATTCTGCTTCCTTCTGTCATGTGCCATTGGTTGCCTAAGTCTTATCCCTATCAGGTAAAATAAACTGAGGGCAAACTGAACTTTTCAAAGACAAACCTGATTTTCCTTATCTGTCTATCCCTGGATTCCTAAGATTTGTTCAAGGATCTAGGTCCAAGCCAAAGATTTTTCAAAGTCCTGAAGCAGGAGGCTGGCATTACATTATGATGAACCCACAGCCATGCCTCCTAGGAGGTCATCATCTACTGCTCCTGTATTTTTTAAATTATGTATTATAGAAGCCTTGCAGAGGAAGAAGAGCTGAGCAAAATTCATGTGTTATCTAAAAACCGAGAAACCTGAGTATTGCCATGTCTCCAGATTTCCATATATGCCATCAAGAAGATGGCAATATTTGTGTTATTCTGGACTCCATACAGCTAACGCTCTCACTGAAATCAGGTTGAAGTAGGGCCAGAGGAACCATCAGGCTAACCTTTGCACAAAAACTATTTTTCTTTAGGAATGTCCACAAAAGTTAGCCCCTTTTTTTGATGTATTTGTTTCTGGTGGGTTGTGCTTTCTTGTGGAGTTTTGTACCTCACACATTTTCCTGCAGTAGTGGTAATATAAGATTTATTTTGAGAAAGCAGGTCTGTGGAGATCCTCCATCATCCAGGTCATGATGGTCTCAAAGGTGCTTTTCCCAAAAAGACCACTGGACTTCCTTGATTTTTTTTCTTCTTGAAAACGTTTCACTTCTCATCCAAGATAAGAGCTAAAGAAACTTTTGTATGAGACGCAAATCTTTTTCAAGAAAAAAACCCAAGAAAGTCCAGTTGATTTCTGGAAAAATACCTTTGAGAAAGCAGGGTTTTTTCCCCTCCTTCTCTACGAGCAAAACCACTTGAGGTAGCCTTGGGTCAGCTGCCAAAAAAGAGGATTGTCCAACTTCAAGGAAGTAAAAGGTTGGGTATTTCAGAAATGTAGGTGAAGCCATTCAACCGTGGAAGTTAATTCACTTTCTCCAACTAATTTCCATTTCTCTCCCTTGCAGTTTTGTAGCCTACAAGCAATGGACACAATCTGATTTAGCAGAGAGATTAGCCAACCCAAAACAACTGTCGACTTCAGAAGCAGATATACGGAGCAAGTTAGAGCAAACCAGACAGACTGACTACGTGAAAGACATGCCTTGTTGCTAATTATGCCGCTAGGGACATTTAGTTCTAGGAACTAGTTTCCTGTACTCTTTCATGTACAAATAGGCTGTTGAAACAGCAGAAGAAAAGCAACTGAAAACCATGTACGGAGTAGGAGGCATGCGGTTTTTGAGTGATGCTGCTTTGGAACCACATTTCATAGCATTCTCCCTATTCTACAATCAGGATACATTTGTTCACCTAACCCCCTTTCCATCTACAAACCTTCCAGTAAATTGTCTCCTTATTCATATTTTAAAGCAAAATATCCTTCTCTGGGAATCCTCAGGAACACCCATTCCCCATATTTAGTCTGATTTTCCTTGTAGTTGGACTAGATGGCCTCCCTACTCATAGGAACCTTGTTCCTTAAATCTCAGTGCAATATCCAATTTTGGGGGCGATGGGTTAGAAGGCTATAATGACATTTGCACCCCAGTGTTTCAGTGCTCCTGGTGGTTACCTCACAAGGCTCATGTCCTCAAGACAAGACAGCGAAGATAGAAAGACAATGAGCAGATTTCCTAGCTAAGAAATGAAATAAAGCATGAGATAGACAATGTAATACTTAGGGCAGAACCCTCAACACCTGTTTAATCACACACCAAGAACCATACACCGCTGGATGTTATTTTGTTATTTTTATAATAAATGAATGGGAAGCTTGCATATTGCATAACAAAGTGACAATCTTTAAAAGCCCCTTTAGCTATAAGGCAGCCTCTGGACCTCTTCTAAGTATTTGCTGAAAAGAAAAATGGTGAGCAACTGCAATCCAGCCATTTGTTTGGACATGTGCACTCCTACTCAGACAAGAAAAGTTGGATGAAACATAGCACACTGGGGGGGGGGGGGTGTTTAGGATGCAGCTTGCTCACCTACAGCCATCTTGCCACCGCCAACTCGCCGTTGCCAACTAACCGCTGCTAAGTTGCTGCAGGACAACTCCACACAGCCAACTCATCATGGGGACTACTCGCTGTGGGCAGCTAGAGAGCCAGGTGGGAGAGTAAGTGAGCAAATGGGCAGACCACCGAGCACATCAGGATGGTTGGCAGCGAGGCAGCGACAACCAGGGTCTTTTTATTTTCACACCCCCTGCCACTGCCGCTGCTGCCCCTGCCCACACCTGGAAGTGGAGCTGCTGCTGTTATTGCCACTACACCACACATTGAACCCTACACAGTGGCATTGGTGGCAGTTCCACACCCAGCATGGGGGCAGCAGCACCAGCAGCTCCATGCCCAGCACAGCAGCAGCAGCAGCCTGTAAAGTGAGTTGAGCCACGAGAGAGTGACTGGTCCCAAATCACCCAGCCAGCTTCTATGCCTCAGGTGAGACTAGAACTCCCAGTCTCCTGGTTACTTACTGGGAGCAAGCCTGAAGTCAAATTCCTGGGATTTCAGCATGTCAGACCATCTCAATCTATATCTATTTGATCAGGAGTGAACTTTGCTGAATATTATTTGGCTTATTTCTGATTAAACCTCCACAGAAGTGCTTGTGGATTGATTAAACAGAGAGGTTGATTTTTAAAGGTATCATTTGCCTCTTGCAGGTCTGTGCTAAAAAAAGGTTTTGAGAAATTTGGGGGTGTTTCACAGACAAATCCTTGGGTGGAGGGCAAGTGAAAAGGCTAATTGCCCACCACTGATCCCCATTTACTACTGTGGAAGCACACCTTTTCTTCCTTCCAGATAGCAATATCTGGATTTTGGGGGGCATTTTTTTCTATTTTCTTTTTGCTGGATCCAATACAAAAGAAAATCATCTCTTGGTCCATAGAATCATCAATAGTTGGACATGACTGAATGGATATCGTCGTCATCGTCGTCGTCATCACAAAAATAATATTTAGAATTAGACTTTGTTACATTTGTATTTTTAAAAAGCAATGTCTAAGACATTTTGTTGGAGATATAATAAAGATAATGCTTCTTTAAAACATGTTTTTAATATGTTCTATACCTAACATATTTTGGGAGAAAGTAGTGGACTGTATAAATATGACTGTACAGCAAAAACTAAAATTGTCTTGAACTATATACCTAGTATATATACCTAACAATGTACATGGATTTTTTATGGCCTTACTATGGTTAAATGACTAAATTTTGCAACATTACAAAGATAAATGTACAGGTAGTCATGATCTCAATGGAGCATGCCAATTATGGTGATCTATTGTAGAAGTCATAAAAAATTCATGTAGCTGACATGATTTCACGATCCTTTTTGCTACACTTGTTAAGTGAATGTAAAGCTGTAAAGCAAACCGTAGTTGTTAAACTGTATGTAAGTGAACACCACAATTGATAACTAACCCAATTATTTCCTCTGGGTGCAATTTTGCCCAAAACTGGAAGTGCCGCTTTTCAACAAAACCATCATAAAACATGGCCACATGGTTGTGGGATGCTGCAAACGACCGTTAATGCAGCCATGTTGCTGAGCACCTGAAATTTGGTCATGTGACTGTAGAGGGGGCCCAACTGCTGGAACTTTGAATTTCAGTTGTAAGTCCTCTTTTTCAGGTTGTTCATAACATTGAAGCAACTGATCATAAGTCAAGGTCTACCTGCATGGCCCCGTTCACTTCAGTAAATTAAAGACCTATTACACTTGCCACCTATGAACATATTGCCTATAGACATAGATTTTCTAAGGACAAGTATAATGAAATATGGAACTCATTTATACATTAAGTTAAAAAGAATAGTTATATAATAATGGTTTGAGCAAGGTGGCCATTCTCTCATTTTCAGAGCTCTAAAGCTGCTGGACAGTAGTGGGTTTCAAATATTTTTACTACCGGTTCTGTGGGTGTGGCTTGGTGGGTGTGGCATGGCTTGGTGGGCGTGGCAGGGGAAGGCTATTGTAAAAGCTCCCACCCCACTTCAGGGGAAGGATACTGTAAAATCCCCATTTCCTCCCCACTCGAGGGGACGGTTACTGCAAAAATCCCCATTTCCTCCCGATAAGGTGGGAATTGGGAGGCAGAGAATAGATGGGGGTGAGGCCAGTCAGAATTTTTACTACCGGTTCTCCAGCCTACTCAAAATTTCTGCTACCGATTCTCCAGAACTGGTCAGAACCTGCTGAAGCCCACCTCTGCTGCTAGAGATTGCTAATGTATGTTCCCCTCACAAGAAGCAAATATCTCTTGAGCACTTGTGGTCAATCTCCCATCCTCTCTTTGTCCAGAGAGATTCAAAAAGCCAATCTATTCACTTGCTCTTCATCCTTTGCTGTGTTCATCGACTCTGCTTCCTATGAAGCAACCTTCAGTCCACCATGTCTTCCTCTGAAAGCGCATCTATAATTTCCAAAGCATAAGAACTGTACATGCTTCTTATGTAATGGCTAATAAAGAAGCAATTTAATGACTAATATATCCTTATTTATACATTAAGTTTATAGCTTGCCACCATCCAAACGTTCCAACCTTTAATCAAAGATAAAAAATAAAATAGATGTAGATGAAGGTGGACTTTAAACGAATAAATAGATGTTGACGGCTTATACAAACACCTGCCAAATAAACAAAACAAAAACCACTAAATGTTTTAGAAGCAGTAATTTAGAACAGGAGTCTCCAACCTTGGTCCCTTTAAGACTTGTGGACTTCAACTCCCAGAGTCCCTCAGCCAGCAAAGACTCTGGGAGTTGAAGTCCACAAGTCTTAAAGGGACCAAGGTTGGAAACCCCTGATTTAGACTCAGGATTGGAGGACATCCAGGGAGAAACGCATCATCATTATAAGAATAAATCTGGAGCTAAATTATTTGAGTCACTTTTTTCATACTTCCTCCCAGCCATGGGCCAGCAAAAAATATTACTTCTTAATTTACATTTATTTTTTCACAGAATAAAAGACAAAAGGAAAAAGGAAAGAAAGAAAAAGTGCAAGAAATGAAAAAAGAGAAGGAAAAGAAAGTTAAGAAATATGAAAGCAACACTGAGGGCCCAGCATATACAGCACTTACTAAGGCGTCTTCATACCATTGTTAAGATATAAGTAGGGAAGGAAAACCCTTTTGCTCTTTACTCTTTACTTTTTATTTTACTCAAAAAGCAACTATATTAACTAAACAATATTTATGAACTTTTTTTAAAAATCCCAAGGTAATAAGAAAAGGAATAATTCCCAGGTTGCTAAGGTAACGGTGACATGACTCCCATTGTGACACCTGCCTTTGCTGGTTCATTTATTAACTGGAGGCCTTTTGTGAGTTGTGAGACGGCTGCATTTCTTTCCTGTTTTGTTGGCGGCACTCATATTTGCTCTGTTTTGGGTAAAGAACTGTTTGTATTTAGAGGAGAGAAGATATTACTATGGCAAACAGGTGATACAGCTTTGAAAAGCTCTATGAAAAATTCAGAAGCCATAATCACCAACTAGCCCTTAAACTTTTTTTTTTTTTAAATCCTGTTCCCAATTAGAAAAGTGCATTTGTGAGAGAGGTAGAGGGTAAAGTAGAGAGAAAAATATCAAATCTAAGGCATTTGGGGTAATATTCACAGAATCTGATACTCCTCACCTGGGATGTCTTGTGTGTATATGCGTATGCGCTTTTGTGTTACATTGCTTGGTGGATGATTTTATTGGCCTGTGAATTTTCTCCTGATTTGTACTAGGACCAAAGAGCAATACTTCTTTCTCCTCGTCCACTTCTTGAAGGGAAAGAAGAATAAACCCTAACATTCAGAAATGTAAGTACAATATTTTAATGTTTGGTGTATATGTCATGGTATGTGTGACCATCTATCCCAGTGATAGTCAACCTGGTCCCTACCGCCCACTAGTGGGCGTTCCAGCTTTCATGGTGGGTGGTAGAGGTTTTGTCCAATACTGAAGCACTTTCCTTTTTTTTAATTTAATTGACTTTTTAAAAAAATTTAATAGCATTATTTAAAAACATTCCCTGTGAAAATTTAAATTTTTAAAAATATAGTATTTGTATCGCCCGTGCATAAGTTTAGTTCATGTTACATAAGTGAAACTAAATGGCGCTATAGTGCGACCGCAAACAAAAGATCCTCGTCCCAGAATAGCTTGCGCCTCTCCCCCCCACACCACCCAACTGTAACAGACAAGCAGAGCTGGTAGCCGGTGCCCCCCCAAACCCAATCCACGATGCACGAGAGGCATGCGCAGATGACGATACATGGCGCATTACTGTGGAACCGGTGGGCGGTTAGGAAATTTTTCTACTCACAGAGATACAAAAGTGGACGATAGGTATAAAAAGGTTGACTACCCCGATCTATCCTCTTGTACAAAAGAGAGACTTCCATTTGAGAAGTCATCAGGTCTAAAGCAGTGGTGGTATTCAGCCAGTTATATCCAATTTGGGCAAACAGGTAGTGGCGGTGGCGGGAGACTCCGCCCACCCACCTGGATGTCTTCACATCCGGTTTTTGACCCTCTGTGCATGTGCGGAAGGTTCTGCGCATGCACAGAGGTGGCACTTGCGATTGAAGAGAGGGCACGCGCGCTCACATTTGCAAACTGGTAGGAAGGTAAGTGAACACCATCCCTGATACAAAGCCAGTGATAAACAAAAATGGAAGAAAAAAGGTTGAATTTTCCCATCAGAATTTAGAAGCATGAACTGCTTAGCAACATAAATTGTGAAGGGGTCAGTTGTGGTTGTATGTTGAAAACTGACTGTACTCCGAACTGACTAGTATTGTATAATGGCTGTCCTCTGCCAGAATGTACACAATATCAACAAAGTGAATTTCAATTCACTTTCTTCCATTCCATCTTATTGCAGCAGTGATGTGAATAGTAGGTACACCCTTCCTACAGACAGGCATTGGTTTCTTGCAGCAAAGTCCACACAGTCTTGTGGCCCCTGGAAAAATGTCACTGATCATAAATTTAATTAATTGGGTGATTCTGCATAAACAAGGAACTTGCTCCCCTCTGGGCTTCCAAAAATCAATTTCTAGATTGTAGCAAGTAATTAACATTTATTCATAGTCATCTAGGAGTCACGTTGCAGCCCAGATATAACATGGAGAAGGGCCACAAAGATACCACCACTTTTTGCATCAAAACAGATTGCACCTTTTTTTCCTGAGTCATTGAGTGACTATATTTTGTTTTTTATTCTTGGCTGTACACCGCCCTGAGTCCTTCGGGAGAAGGGCGGTATAAAAATTTAATTAATTAATTAATTAATTAATAATAATAATAATAATAATAATAATAATAATAATAAGGAGGTATGAAATTTGGAAGGTAGGGAAGTGGCAGTTCAGTCCAGAAGTAACAATACAGCTTGAAACTCTTCTCGTGTATTTATTTTACCTAGTTACTTGTTTAATCCATATACATGACTGCCCAGCTCACAACAGCAAGCCTGGGTCACATATAAAATTCAAAGAGCCATAAAGAACAAGCCAGTAGGAATCACAAAAGAAAATAATAATAAACATATACGGAATGGCAAGCAGGGTAATCCCAACAGTTCCCATAACAATTGTACCATAACAATCCATCTCATACATCGTTAATAAATCACTATTCCAAAAGGATAGAGAAACCCTAACAAAGCAAGTTCTCAAAACAAAATGAAATTTTATTTCATCTGAAATAATAGCAATAGCACTTAGACTTATATACCACTTCACACCCTTTTCTAAGCGGTTTACAGAGTCAACATATTGCCCAGTGGTGGGTTTCAAATTTTTTTACTACCGATTCTGTGGGTGTAGCTTGGTGGGTGTGGCAGGGGAAGGATACTGTAAAATCTCCATTCCCTCCCCAATCCAAGGGAAGGTTACTGCAAAATCCCCATTCCCTCCCAATCAGCTGGGACTCGGGAGCCAGAGAATAGTTGGGGGCGGGGCCAGTCAGAGATGGCATTTACCGGTTCTCCGAACTACTCAAATTTTCTGCTACCGGTTCTCCAGAACTGGTCAGAACCTGCTGAAACCCATCTCTGATATTGCCCCAACAATCTGGGTCCTCATTTTATTACCTCAGAAGAATGGATGACACAGTCAACCTCTTGAGCCGGTGAGAATCGAACTGCTGGCAGTTAGCAGAGGCAGCCTGCAGTACTGCATTCTAATGACTGTGCCACCAGTCAATCAAACCCCCTCAATAAAATGATTGAATCAAACCCCCAATGCTTGCATGCTGAATGAGCTCAGTTTCTGACCGTATTAACTGCTGGGTAAGAAATAGTGAGTTGGAGCAGAGTGTAGAAAGGATAGATTGGAGAATTTTTGTCCAAGAGAAATAAAAGTTTTTTAATAAACTGCAATTTGCAAGAGGTCCATGAAAGTTTGAGATAGTTCAGACTGCTGACAGCCGTCCAAGAGGGCATTGCTAAATCCTCCCTTTCTCATTATCTGTTCAGGCTAGACAGGCTTCGGATCCTCATTCAAAATAGGAATGCCAATGTGGGAGCCACAGAAGAGGGGAACAACTGCAGCCCGGACTGCCGGACCGCCACTTCTTCAGTTTCCGCCTCTCAAGGCGGCCAACGCATGGGAAGCCGGCAGAGGTCACCAACAAGAGGCCTCGAGAAATCGCCAACAAGATCCCGGGCATTTCACTTTTGTCGAGCAAGCAGGGACAATTCAATCAGCGATGGAGAAAAAGTTAGAACATTCTGGACCTGCTGCAGTAATTGTAAAATCAGTCCCCAGGGTTTCAAACCTCAGGCAGAAAAGCAACAAACCAAACCGTGTCCCAAAAGTGACCAGATGGATAATTATTCCAAACAAGCCAACTCATTCGCGATCAGCGTCGCCACAGAGAGCACAAATACGAAGCGATCTGATACCACAAGTAAGGGGAGCCTAAGGTATAAGGGGGAAAGTGAACAGTAGGTAAAGGGAGCTGAACCCAACGCTCATTTGGGAAAATGAAGACAATCCTAAATTTTCCCAATTTCTATTGGCTCAAGTAAATGGAATTTTAGAGACCACCTCTGAGAACGGGGTGGGTGACACATTACTAGCCAGATAATTAGCGGATGTTGAGGCAGGGACAAAATTAGGCCCACTTTATCATTATATTGTCTTGAGGGGTCCTTGGAGCTCTGGACATCACCAGCACTGATGATGTTACCTAGTTTAGGTCTATAAGAAAACAACCAAGCCCAGAGAGCACCGAGGACCCTTCATTTCAACTTTGCATTACAGATATTCTCCTCTATCAGTATACTGTCTTTTTTTTTAAAAAAAAAAAGTTAATGTCTACTAGAATGTCTATGGAGATTCTCAGTCATGCAGGTCATGGTTGTCCCAAAGGTGCTTTTTTCTAGAGGCAACTGGACTTTCTGGTTTTTCTTTGGAGACATTTCATTTCTCATCCAAGAAGCTTCTTCAGTTCTGACTGGATAGTAGGGAATGTAAGGATTTATATATCTTACAGGTAGCTGGTCATTTGTATTCTTTCAAGGAGTCATTGAGGCCACTTGGAGGTTTATCTGTGTCGTCAGGGTCAACTGAGTAATGCAAATGGGTGCGGAGCCTTCTTGGAACTTCGGAAAGGATTGTGTTGTAGACTGGAGATAGATGATGTTGTATCCCTCCCCCTCTGTTGAGAAAGGGCTGTTCAGTTTTGACGTAGATGGTCTCTTTGACCCCTCTTTCAAGCCAGCAGTCCTCTCTGTCCAAACTGTGGACTTTGCTGTCTTCAAAAGAGTGATCTTTGTCTTTTAAATGCAGATGGACTGCTGAATCTTGTCATGATGGGTTTGTTCTCCTATGCTGTGCCGTGCATTTATGGTTGTTTTGTTTCCCCAATGTACAGATCTGCATATGTCTCACTGTATACCCCATTGCACAATTTGTGTCTGGGTATTTAATCCTTGGGGTGGACAAGCTTCTGCCTTAGTGTATTCTTTGGTTTAAAGTGTGTACAGTACATATGGTGTATGTCCACCTCCTATTGTATGAAGAATCTCCTGAGCTTTTCAAATATTCCTGCAACGTATGGAATGACAACTTTGCTTCGTTTATTGTTCTCTTCTGTTATGGACAGGCTCCAGCTGAGCCTTTTTTAGGATTTGATGATGGCCCGGCTGGGATAGCCACACGTTCTGAGGGCTTTCTTGATGTGTTTTAGTTCTTTTTTTGCCCCCATCTTTGCTGGGATATGGCATCATCTATCTCCAGTCTACAACACCATCCTTTCAGCTGTTCCAAGAAGACTCCACACCTATTTACACTACTCAGGTGACCCTGAGGACACAGATAAACCTCCTAGTGCCCTTAATGAATCTCTAAAAGAATTCAAATGACCAGCTGTCTACAAGAAATATAAATCCTTCCATTCCCCACCATCCAGCCAGAGCTGAAGAAGCCTCTTGGATGAGAAGCGAAACATCTTCAAAAAAAACCAAGAAAGTCCAGTTGCCTCTTGGAAAAGCACTTTTGGGTGTCTACCGGAAGTTAACCAACTTCTCCCAACATCATAACGAAACAAATTGCATAACCTTTTAAAGAGAGGAAAGGTAAGCACTTGCCTTGATGAGAAAGCTTAAGATTTTGTCTTCCAAATGCCACAATTTCCTTGCTGAGCCATCGCCCAATTCTCTTGCCTCTATCTTTCCCACAGTTTCAACAGGAGACACTGTGGATTCCACATGCCTATCCTTTATATCGGCTGAATCGGAGCAACCCAGCCACCTGTTGGATGTGGAAGCTATTGTGACCCTCATGGAATATGCTCACAGAGAAGATAAGGTATAGCTTCTGTATTGCTGCTGAGGGAAGCAACCCATCTTTAATCTAAAGAAGAAATCTTGAGAAGCTACATGTCCCTGTGGCTCTTACTTGGCTTCCAGGTGCAACCTAAGGTGCTAGGTATCACGTCTAAAGTCTCATACGGTTTAAAAGCCAGGAATCTGTGAGACTGTCTGCTCCAGGTAGATACTACCTGTCTGATCTGATCTAAGACATATTATGGGATCCTGTCCACAAAGTGATACAGTGGAGGGGCTTTCTATGGAATGATTCCTTTTCTTTGGAACAGCTCCCCTTCCCTCTCTCTCCTGCAAAGCTAGGATAGATGTTTTGATGTTATTTGGAGAACTAGTTAAAAGGCTTTGCTTTTGCACGAGAGGTTGGGGTGGAGTTTATTTATGATGTTTTTCTTAGTAAATGAGGAAAGGATGCTGTATAACTATTACCGGTAGGTTATTTGGATATTTATTCATATGCTAATTATATCTGTGTGATATTACACAAACATAAACACATGCACTTTAAAAACAAACTAGAAATGAAATTACATAGAAGGCAAACCAATTAATTTCCACACTCCAATCAATGTCAATTAATCTTAATTAAATATCTTCTATTAATAACTATGTTTTCATTAGGCTTCTTTTTCTTAACTCACAATCCATATTCTTAGTTTTTTTCTGTATTCAGCCTATTTTTCCCCATTCTAAAAGTATGGTTTTGATAGCATAAATGTCTGTATATACAGCAGTTACTATGCATCCTAGCCCATAAAAATAAAGAAATGGATCCCTCCCCCAAAGCACCTTAAACACTAGATCATCTAATGTAGGGGTCTCCAATCTTGGTCCCTTTAAGACTTGTGGACTTCAACTCCCACAGCTTTGCTGGCTGAGGGACTCTGGGAGTTGAAGTCCACAAGTCATAAAGAGACCAAGGTTGGAGACCCTTGATTTAATGTGAAAGGGAAGACTCTGCCACCCTCCTTTCTTTTCCCTGTGGGAAAATTCAATAGTATATTTCCCCATGTAGAGGGGAGGGAAAAAGATTCATCAACATCAGAGATGTCCAACCTTGGCAACTTTTAAGACCAGTGGACTTCAACTCCCAGAATTCCTTAGCCAGCCAGTTGAAATCCACAAGTCTTAAAGTTGCCAGAATTGGACACATCTGCTATACATCAGCTAAGCTTCATTTTTCCTGTGGCAACTTGTCCCTCCCTTAAGGGAGGAAACTGGTGGAATATTACAGTCACAATCTGGAATCAAAGGAAGTGATCAAATGTTCTTTATTTAGTCCTCCATCTGAAACCTCTCTGGATGGAAGTTTCAGAAACTTTTTGTGAATGTTTGGCCACCAAGTAAATTAAAGAGCCGGTGAAAAGCCCCATTCTCTCAAATGTTTTATTTTCCTTTTGGGCTACCTTTTAGATTGCAAACCTGAGGACAGAGTCTACTTTGGTGTTTGATTCATTTATACGCCTGCGTACTATTTTTAAAATCCCATTGATGGGATTGATGGGACAATCAAATAGGAAAATGATACCTGTGTTAATAACTTTAATTATTAACAATTGCAGCAGTTCCTGGATAACCATGAAGAAAACATCAGTTTCCTCCGTGCCATTTCTGCAAGCTGTGTGGCTGCACAGAAATGTGGCCAAGACACACTGGATCTTCCATATACAAAAAATCAGTTGACTGAGGCACTAGTGGTGAGTGAGAGCCGACCCCAGCCAGAGCCAGTGGGAAGGTGGCTACCAAATAGTGGAAAGTAAGCCTTGGATTTTCAAGGCAGAATTAACAGGGGGAAGCAGCCCCTGTCTGCAGAATTCAAACGTGTGCCGCCAAATCAAGGTATAAGAGAAACAGCTCAAGTTTTCCTGGCTGTTCTAATCAAGGAACAGTGGAAGTAAACAGAAGAGAAAAATGGAGGCAACTAATTAGCCATAAACCATGGCAAGGTTTTTAGACCTGTGTGCCTTTGGCAAAATAGGATCCAAGCCAGACAGGTAGATTAATAATTCTTTATTTATGCATAAGGAAAAACAGGTCTTCACAGATACACGGTGGGATGCACTTTAAAAGGGAAATAATCCAGGGGTGAAATGCTCCGGGTTCAGACTGGATCAGCCGATGCGGTAGCGATGGCGGCAGGTGGTTTGGAGAACCGGTAGCAAAAATCCCTGGGCCGGATGGTGTATAAACAGGAGTATAAATCCTTCCATCCCCCACCTTCCATCCCCCACCAGTCAGAGCCGAAGAAAGTTCTTGGATCCAGTTGCCTCTTGAAAAAGCACCTTTGGGATTAATCAAAAGTCCTCATTGTTACTGAAAACTATTACTCAAAGAGGGCCCCTTTACCTGCTCCCACCATTCCCCACTGATGCTAAAGGGTGAAAGTAAATGAGCTCCTTTAGCCTCAAACCTAGACCACAAGCATATCAGAGGACAAGATGCCTGACCAAGCAGCATGCAAATACTCTTCCTCCCTTGACATTTTTCCTCCATTTCTTTCAGATGGTGATGGAGACACTGCCCAGCCACTCCGTCCCGTCTTTCATTCTCTCCTGTTCTATGCTTGCTGTCTACAACCTGAGGTAGCTGCTACCTACCAAAAAATTACTTTTGTGCTAGTTCTACAGCTGGGGGTTTGTTTCTTTATAAAGCCAAATTAGGGGAAAGTGGTAGCTCCAGTTAGCAGCATTTGGAACCCTCTTCATTTTAAGAACAAACTTGGATGCTTACTGTCAAACATACATATTCCACTGCATGCTGTTCTTCTCTTCAATACCGCATAAACTCTCTCTCTCCCCACCACCTACCACCTTGGTCTCTTCTTCGCCTTGCATTTCTATCAGTGCTCTCTAAACTCTCAATCTTTGCTCTGCTAACAAATATAAGGACTTCTTTGGTTGATTCTGCCACTAACAGGTTGATGACATGCAGATATTTTCATCTTCATTTTTTTACGTGTACATTAATTGTCACACTGTCAGTTTTTCTGAGGACAAATGTTATACTTAAAATGCATTAAATCGAAGTCATTGATAGCTGCCCAGCTATCAATAAACTGCTTTTGGTTCTCCTTTACAAATAGGAGTCTTGGAATGATTCCCCTTCCTTTCCTTTTTATATCCTGATCTACAGTAGCTCTTGCTCTACAGATACAGACACCCATGGAGTGGGGAGGTTGTCTACTTCTATTAAATAAAGCATCCGAACCCGGTTTCCCAATACATAATGAATGCCTTCTCTCTTTATTTTACCAGCAAAATGAAGCCCCCGCTTGCTTCTGAGCTGGAAACAGGTATTTTGCGACTGGCTCTTCACGGTATATTCAGCATGGAAACGCAAACAACCGACCCTCATAGTGTGGTAACTTAAACTTTGCTGGTTTGGAGGCAAATATGTCGTGCTTTTTAAACTCCTGTCATTGACTGAGTGGAACATGGATGTTCCATACTGAGGACTGTGCTGTAGAAATGTAGGTCCCAGAAATGAGTAAGGGAGGAGTAGATGTTATCTTCTTTTTCTAAATTCACATACTATAAGTCACATTATTATCACAAATTCACATAATAGATATTCATGCGCTCGCATTTGTGTGAGTGCATAAGACACACAAGCCAATGGATAATAATACTTCAGGTATCTAATGACATGGAGACGAGAACTTATGCCGTAATAAATGTACTCCTCTTTAGACAGCCGGTTTATAATGAAGTTAGAGAATTCCATTTTGAGAGATCAGCCTGCAGAACTTTCTTCCTTTACAGGCACTCTACAGATCATCCTTTGATACCATGGACATGATGCTGAAGGGCCTGCTGTCTGAGGCACCTACCACCAGCCATCTCCTATTTATATTAGAGGTGAGAGGCTAAATAGAAGATGGTTGTGGGGTTCAGTGGTGGGTTTCAAAAAAGTTTACTACTGGTTCTGTGGGCGTGGCATGGCTTGGTGGGCATGACTTGGTGGGTATGGCAGGGGAAGGTTACTACAAAATCTCCATTTCCTCCCGATCAGCTGGGACTCAGGAGTCAGAGAATAGATGGGGACGGGGCCAGTCAGAGGTGGTATTTACCAGTTCCCCACACTACTCAAAATTGCCTCTACCGGTTCTCCAGAACTGGTCAGAACCTGCTGAATACCACCTCTGGTGGGGTTCTCCCGAGGTTACTATGAGTGGGAAGAGGTTGAAATGGTAGTTCACATATCTTAACCCATACAACCTGAAGCTTGTAGGTTTCTTCCCGTTCCCCAAAATTTCTTCAATGACCTCTAGATATTTAAAATGGTAGGTTAACATTTCCAATATATTGTTTCAGAGCTGCAAACAAATTCTCAGGAATGAAAAAAGTGTCTCAAGTCTTTTCACCCCATAAACCCTCAACAAGCCCATTCCTTATTTTGAGCTGGTTTTTTCCCCAACTTTAAAGCTTTTGATTGTTCCACCTTTGAATTTTGATCCTGTCCCATACAATTTTGACAATTGTAACATCACTGGCCTAATCTAAAGCAGTCAGTACCCAGTAGCAAAAATAAATTTAAAAAAATGTTCAAGTTCAAGAAATGGAGCAACAAGGGTCAAGACTTTTGAGTGGCCATAGATATCGATGAAATATTGGATATTATCTGGATGAAGATACGACAGGCCAATCTTCTTCTGACTTCCTCTTTCCTTCCACAGCACGTCAATTTCTGGATTCGTTCCCAAGACCCCCAAGAGAGGTTCAGAGCCATTAATTGCAGCATCTCCTTGCTTCGCCATGTGAACCAGCAATCAAATTTTGAGGTAGGTGCTGATTTGGACTTTGAGATACTAAGCCTATGAAAAGAATGCACCAATCACTTTTTTCCTGTTTATAAAACTTTGATCCTTACTAAACTTAAAACTCACAGAAAACTTTCCTTCTGAAAAAAAATAGTTTTCCTATTGGATTATGGGTGGGAAAAGAAGAGCCTCAAATTGGAAGGAGATTTTTCTATGGCATTAGGGGATCGTATCAGTTGGGAGTTTTAAGAGTTGAAATTCAACTCTTATGAGCACCACCAGTTTGAGAAGAGCTATTCTATGTAATGTTGCAGTATTCCAAGATCATTATAACTGAAGATAGACCTCTTCATAATTTTTTTTAATTTACTTCTCCACTGGATGCTGATATTCCCAACTGAATAATTCTTTTGAAAAAAAAAATATTATTGGAGGCATACCTAATCCTCCTGCCCCTCTTTTCTCCATAGCAATCTCATGAAGTGAGTTAGACTGAGAGAGGGATTGGCCAAAGTCACCAGTTGGCTTTCATGCCTAAGGCAGGACTAGAACTCACAGTCTCCTCATTTCTAAGCCAACCCCTCTACTATACCAATCTGATTCTCTTCCTTAAACTAGATCTCTCTTCCAGGCTGAGCAGTGAATTGCTTTGCACTGCCATTCTTGAAGGGATTCAGTGTTTTCAGGCGGATTTGCACAATCATGCATAACTGCAGTGAAAGCTTGCAAGGTGTTAGTGCTATTGCACAAGATCTTGGGAATTTTCACTTTCTTTCAAGTTGTAAGTGATCTGGTAGGATGGATTTCTGGCTGTTTAGGTCTTACTATGCCATCAGTGTGAAAAATGATTGTAAGTTACTTTTTTTCAATGCCGTTGTAAGTGCGAAAACTCACTGCGTGAACTGTTGTAAGTCAAGGGCTACCTGTACAATATCTGAAGCCTATTTAACAATGGTGAAATTCAATTTTTTTTACTATCGGTTCTGTGGGTGTGGCTTGGTGGGCATGACAGGGGAAAGATACTGCAAAATCTCCATTCCCAACCCACTCCTGGGGGAAGGATATTGCAAAATCTCCATTCCCTCCCCACTCTGGGGTCAGCCAGAGGTGGTATTTGCCGGTTCTCTGAACTACTCAAAATTTCCACTACCGGTTCTCCAGAACTTGTCAGAACCTGCTGGATTTCATTCCTGTTATTTAAGTCTTACATCCATCTTCCCCTTCAAAATACAGTATCCTTTTGGATAGTTTCTCATTCCAGAAATCAAGGGTCTACTTCACACTGATGCAGAGGTCCTTCCTTAGCTGCAGATGACTTAAAGGAGAGATTTTTTTTTAATGAAATGAAGAGCTAACACAAAACATAAAGAGAAAGCTCCTTCTTTTTTCCTTCCTTCCTTCCTAGAAATCTGGGAAACTACCTGGTTTGGGACACCAGGTAGCACAATTCGCAGTTTGCATCACAGATTCAGTGGAAGAGGTGAGCTACCAAGCCAGAGATGCCATTAGCTGCCTTTATCAGCTCCTCCTGAATGATATGGGTAAGTGAAGCCTGCTTAGCAGACAGTGGGTTATCCCAAAGAGCTCATCTATACCTTCTCCCAAACTGGGAGCGAGGAGAGGAGCATGGAAAAACTTTCAGGAGGGGTGTGAGGGTGTGAGGGATTTAAAGAAATCACAGGATTTAAAAACACCAAACACCAAACAATACTATGAAGATCTAATGGACTAGGAAAAATCATTTGAGGCATGGGGGATGATGAAAAGGAAGGAAAAAAGGGCTACCAATCTTGGTGAGGTATAGCTGGAAGACTGGGGCTGAGGCAGGGCTGATAGGAAGACACACAGTGGAGTGCAGGGGAGATGGTGGTGGAAGGTCTCCTGCCTATTTTTTCGCACCTTCTAAACAGTGGGTGGATTTAGCAGATATCCTGAAAGGGGAGGTAAGGAGAGGTGTAATGATGGAAAATTTGGGAATGACAGTTGTGAGCAATGCTAGGAATTTTACTTCAGCAACAGCTGAAGGACCACGATTTGTCTATCCCTATTTCAGAGCATTTTTCAAAGTGTGTTTTTAGAGATTGCAGGAGTAGCTATGGATCATCTGAACTCTATTGGCTCGATCTGTCTGTATTCTATGTGAGGCAAGAGGACAAATGTTTCTTATCTCACCACAGCTGCATTTTTAGAAACTCTGATGCTAATCCTGAAATCCAGTTCATCTGTCACATTTTCTCCTCCTTGGCTGGAGGAGTGAGTGACTCTCATTCTGTTTTTGGCTTTATTTGTATGGGTTCCAGATAGCAAACACCCTATGGTCAGCAATTCACTTTTCTTCCAGAAAAGTGGCTCAGTTAGCAAAGAATCAGCAGCCAATTGAAAGCTGCCATGGTGTGGTATTTTTATTTCTTTCTTTCTTTCTTTCTTTCTTTCTTTCTTTCTTTCTTTCCATTTCTTTCTTTTCTCTGTCTCTCTGTCTCTGCCTCTGCCTCTCTCTCTCTCTCTCTTTATTTTAAAATGCACGTCCCTTCAGCATGAAGCATCCTCAAATGTTAGGCCTTAGTTTTACATAAATAAGAAATAGGATATATTCCCCTCAACCCTCTTGCAGAATTGTTTCACAACTCTGGCTTCATATTACAGCCAGAATTAGATTGAAAAGTTTCAGAGAAGGTCCCCTTGGAAGAAAAATTCAGTTGCAAGTCCACACATGATACAAAATTTATTTATTTATTTTATTTTGTTGAATACATATTAAATAATATATATAAGCATGAACTGAATACATAAAATGAATACAATTAAAGGGAACATTAGGACAGGGACTGTAGGCATGCTGGTGCTCTTGTGCACATCCCTTACAGACCTCTTAGGAATGGGGTGAGGTCAATTGGTTAAAGCTTTGGGGATTTTGGGAAGAGACAACTGAGTCAGGTAGTGCATTCCAGGCATTAAAAACTCTGCTACTGAAGTTGTATTTTCTACAATCAAGATTGGAGCGATTCACTTTAAGTTTAAATCTATTGGGTGCTCGTGTATTGTTGTGGTTGAAACTGAAGTAGTCATTGACAGGAAGGACATTGTAGCAGATGATTTTATGAGCTATGCTCAGGTCATACCAAAGGCGGCATAGTTGTAAATTTTCTAAACCCAGAATTTCAAGTCTGGTGGCATAAGGTATTTTGTTGTGAGCAGAGGAGTGGAGGACTCTTTTTGTGAAATATTTCTGGACATGCTCAATTGTATTAATATCCGATATGCAGTGTGGGTTCCAGATGAGCAAATGTTTTGTATGCTCTGGTTAGTAGTGTAATCTTACCGGAGAAGAAGCTATGCAAGATTAGGTTTAAAACTCTTTATGCCTTTTTGGTGATGTTGTTACAGTGGGCTTTGGCACTTAGATCATTTGATATGAGTACTCCAAGGTCCTTAACAGAGTGAGGGTCATCTACAAGGTCCTGTCCACCAACTTGTATTTTGTGTTCTGATTTTTTTTGCCAGTGTGTAAGACAGAGCATTTGTTGGTTGAGATTTGGAGTTGCCAATTTTTTGACCATTCCGACACAAAGTCAGGGTCTTTTTGAAGGGTAGCAGCATTATTAGTAGTGTTAAATAGTTTAACATCATCAGCGAAGAGAACACAATTACTTATAATATGATCACAAAGGTCATTTTTGTATAATATGAAGAGTGTTGGTCCTAGAACGCTGCCTAAAATGGTCCAGAAAGCTAGCCACTTGTACAAATGCAAAGGCTCATCATGCAGGGTGGAATGGGAAGTAGGCCTCTGGTGTCTCCTTTTTAGGATTCAACACAACGGAGGCCGTAGAGTTATGGTGCCAGGAAACAGAAGACAAGAAGATGCTGGCTTATCTTGATGCCTGCAGGGTGGGTGAGGTAAGACCAGCTTTCTTTGGGGATGTGAAATATGCCAATAGGCCAAGAAGGATCATGCACATCCTTTGTAACAGGGATCTCCAACCTTGACAACTTTAAACTTGTGGACTTCAAAGCTGGCTAAGGAATTCTGGGAGTTGAAGTCCACAAGTCTTAAAGTTGCCAAGTTTGGAGACCCCTGCTTTTATAGCAACAATCCTGCTACTCATTCAGGTAGTCTTCGACTTACAACAGTTCATTTAGTAATGGTTCCAAGTTAGAACAGCACTGAACAAAGTGACTTATGACCATTTTTTACAGTTACCACCTTTGTAGTATCCCCATGATCCTTTGGTAAAAATGCAGATGCTTTGGAACTGGTCCATACTTATGATCGTTGCTGTGTCCCAAGGTCATGTGATCCCCTTTTGCAAACTTTGGACAAAGTCAATGAGGAAGCCAGATTCACTTAAAAACCCAGTTACTAACTTATTAACTGCAGTGATTCACTTAACAACTGTGGCAAGAAAGGGCGTAAAATGGGGGCAAAACTCACTAACCAACTGTTTCACTTAACAACAGAAATTCTGGGCTCAATTGCGGTCGTAAGTCGAAGACTGCCTGTAATCTGGCTTATATAGGTCCGTCTATAGGGGTCTCCTCAACAACATATTGTGAGAAGCAGCCTAAAGAAGTATGGTATCCCTCCCCAATATCTTGTAATGAACTAACACACCTTAAATATTAGTAAAGAGATGCCTAACACTCATAAGGCATGTTAATTCATTGCAAGTATTGTGGGGGGGAGAATACCATGCTTCTAGATTGCCGATCAGGGCATCACCTTTTCTGAAAAGCATACATGTTAACTGCAGGGAAACAGCTATCTTAGATAGCAGCAGGGATTCCATTTAGCCCCAACTATTGCCTGTTTAGTCCATCTCCCAAAACAGATATTATACTACATCTAATGATATGGTTAGTCCTGGTGAAAATATGGATGCATCAATAAAAATGTCTTTTTTACTGTTTGGTAGTAGTAAGGGACCATTTTGACATGTTTACTAAGTGAGGCCACCATCAATGACAGTAACTTCGGCATCCTCAGAAACATGAAAGGAATGATAGTTTGGTTTGAACTGGTAATATTGAAAGTCATCCCTTAGGGAAAGGAAACTGAGTTCCTGGACACAAAGATGTAAGATCAAAAAGATGTTTACCATCAGCTTAAAAATATATATTTCCATCATCCAAAATTCAGAGGTTTCAGAAAGAATAATGAGGAAAAGAATACTATGACTTCCTCCTATCTTCAAGTCTCAACTATTTACCAAGAACACTTTATTATTTATTTATTTATTTATTTATTTATTTATTTATTTATTTATTTATTTATTTATTTATTTATTTATTTATTTACTTACTTACTTACTTACTTACTTACTTACTTACTTAATTTACTTACTTATTAATTAATTAATTTATTTATTTATTATCCCACCTTTATTATTTTTACAAACAAGTCAAAGTGATGAACATATTCAACACATCTTCCTCCTCCTATTTTTCCCACAACAACCACCAGGTGAGATGGGTTGGGTTAAGAAAGAGTGACTGACCCAGCTGGCTTTCATGGCTAAGACAGGACTTGAATTCGTCTTCTGCTTTCTAGCCTGGCATTTGAACCACTAGACAACTTTGGCTATATACATGTCCAGATTTGAGGATATCAGATGACTGAAAAATTTGGTTTTATAGAGAAAAAATGGCAAATACTTCCAGGGGGTCGGGAAAGAAAAATTTAAAATTCTCTGTTTGGTTTTAGTTTTAATTCTAAGTTACTGTATGTGGAAGAAAAATGGGCATCACAATTAACTCTAGGTGCTAAAATATCATTGTTAAATAATTAAAAGTTTTTAAATCATGTTATGTGGCCCACCCATTTCCACTGCAACCCCCAAACCAATGGCACTTGGGCAAAGGGAAGTTATGTACACCAGTCCTAAATAGTTTGCACTGTTTTAAATCTCCGTTAGAGCTTTTTAAAACAAACCCATTGAATAACATTCCTACTATGCTTGGATAGTAACATGACCACATGTTGGTTCCAGATATTCAGGAACATCTTCACAGAGGGTCAGGCGAGAGCTTTTCTGCAGACCTCCTTGCTGGCCATGTATGATCCCTTGATGAGGATAAGTCAGGCTGGAATCCTTCTAGTCTATTCCCTCTTGGGGAAGACAGCAGAATTAATGCGGGAATCGGTAAGCTACTTGATTTGATTTATAGCGAGGAAGTCACAGGGTCTCATTCCTCACCCCAGTACAAATAGACATTGCATGAAATCACTCCTGGTGGAACGGAAAAGGAAGATGAGAGACTCATACAGAAGTCAACTAGTAGCACTGCAAATATTTTAGGTTCCATCAGCAACATTCCCCTAAGGAGTCTGAGGCATGTACTACAGGCCAATAAAATAACCAAATCTATCTATATAAGGGCAGTACATTCAGTAGGTCAAACAAAGGGCAACAAAACAGCACACAACTTTTTGAATTATCCAGAACCCTTAATCAAGTGGAAAACTGAATAAAGGGAAGGAAAGGACTATTGGTTGACACTGAAACTAGGCAGGCTTTCAGCCCCATAAGGAGAGAACCTGATGCCTTCCAGATAGCGTTGGGCTGTACTACAATTCTCATTAGTCAGCATGGCCTTGGTCAAGGATAAAAGGAGTTGCAGTCTAAAACAAGAATCTTATTTTTAAGGAACTTGTGAGAGGAAACCATGAGAGGTCTGTTTCTGCCAATATAGAAATAGGAAGGAAGGAAGGAAAGGAAGGAAGGAAGGAAGGAAGGAAGGAAGGAAGGAAGGAAGGAAGGAAGGAAGGAAGGAAGGAAGGAAGGATTTAACCACTGCTAGATATTACACTATAGTCCCCAATAATGTCACTATTCCTACTGCTGGAAGAAATGTCTATCTGGGTTCAGTTCCAAGTGGGGAGAAAGACACTGGAAACATGGAGATTGCTTGGAAGGATGGTTTAATGGTGAACAGGACCACATGGGTTTGAAGTCCTGGGTAGCTGAACACATGGAGGAGAGAGACATATATATTTATACCCTTTCTTGGGCCTTAGAGCTTCCTGTTCCTGTGTAAGGGCAGGTATCCCATTGGTTGCTGTAGGAGTCATGTGCAAATCCTAGGAGTTTGTCTGAGAGACGTCTGGTTGAACTGTGGGCTGATGTAATGTCCCTAGGTGATTTTGCAATGCAGTGAGCCTTGCTGTTAGATGGGTAGAGGGCTAATCCTATCATGTCCTGAGGGCCATGTCTTAATCCCATCACTCTGAAGGGGGGGGGGGTGGCAGGGAGCTGCTTTGTCTTTAAAGCATGTTTCTCTTTTTCTCATCCAGGGAAATATAATATTCTGCCTTTTTAATATTTATTAGAGTATTTCATTCTTCTAAGAGGGTTGGGTGTTAACTTTCTTCGCTACTAAAAATGAAAATATTTATGAAAATATAAAATTGGCTGTTACTGTCAGGCTCCTTTCAGTCCTCTCAGAAAAGGGCAATATTTCTTCTGTACCAATATTCTCCAGTATGACAAACAGAGCAAAACCAATGTTTTTTAAACAAGCACACCTGGAGCCAGCTGTCCTGCTAATTGTTTAAAAAAGGACGTGCAGATGAGAAGATTTCATAGCAATTGTAGAAAATGTTAGCAGCAATGATTCAATAAAAAAGGCACAGTTAAACATGCAAGAAACTTGGGGCTGGGGTGGGGCAGGCCAGAGAGTCCAGCACTTGATGAAGAAGCCTTGTTCACTTTCTCTAGATACAGAGATTCTATAAATGCATATACAAACACATATGTATTATTATAGCCAATGAAAGCAAAGGGGGAAAAGTGACATGATGACATCTGTCCTTGTCCCACAATGTCTTATCCTTTGTTTTGGGGTTGGGCTTCCGCTCCCCGCATCTCCAGGCAGAAGACGTGGAGAAGGAGATTTACAAGCAACTTCACCAGCTTCGGATTCTCAGAGAGGTGCCCGAAGCATTGCAAAACTTTCTCCCAAATTAAGGTAAGGCTGCTGGCCAAATGGCAGGGCTACGGCACAAGCTTTTCAAGCAGAAGAAGATTTCACCACAGTCAGACAGGAAAGGTCTGGATTCACTTCACAATATTGGTAATATTAAATCATTTTGCACTCAATTTAAAGGATTTTGGCTCAGAGAACTTCTACATTCTCTTCCATAACTATCTTATTTTATTACTTCTCTTATTAATAGAGTGCTGCTGTTACTCTATAACAGCGACTTGGCGGTCCAGCCTGGTGTGGGGTGGGCATGTGAGTGGCAGGCACATGCAAATGAGCAGAGCTCTGTTTGTGTGACCGATGTACAAGCACCCTCCAGTCACATAAATGGAACTTCGCACGCAAATGGAGGGTGCTTGCATTCACATGTGTGTGAACATTATGTAAACCAGTTTCCTTTCTTGAAGGTTGCAAAAAAAAAGTGGTTCATAATCTCTACAAGAGATTATGTTTTATGTTTAATAAATTTTAACGCTCTATGTGTTAGTTTAGCATAGAGAGAAGCAGGCTAATTAGGTGACAGATATATGATGCAGCAACAGTTACTAGTTCTTAGAAGCGTCCTGGTCTTTAATTGGAAGTTTCCAAGAGTATCTGAATATTTAGCACAGTGATGTTACCCTCTCAGTTCTGTTGGGTTTACTGTCTTTATTCTCTTCTTACTGAATATCTTTAATCCAGGGAGATCCAACCTTGGCAACTTTTAAGACTTGTGGACTTTAAATGACTGGCTGGGGAAGTCTGGGAGTTGAAGTCCAGAGGTCATAAAGCTGACAAGATTGGACACCCAGGCTTTAATCACTACCTTTGATATGAAATTGGTCCCAATAATAATCCCAATAACTAAATAATGTTGACATTTATTCTCAAAGGAGCTATTTACAAGGCTTGATTTCTCATATCACTATCTTAATTAGATATGGGCCACTGCCAGTCAATTTGGTGAAGGATGGAGATCTAATAATAGTTGTTTTCTACCTTTCTCATCTTCCATCACTTGCACAACTTCTATCGCTAAGGGGGGGGAGAGGGGGAGGAGGGGGGAGGAGGAGGAGGAGGAGGAGGAGGAGGAGAAGAAGAAGAAGAAGAAGAAGAAGAAGAAGAAGAAGAAGAAGAAGAAGAAGAAGAAGAAGAAGAAGAAGAAGAAACAGATGATGATGGATAAGCTACAGCTCATCTCCTTCTTCCTTTTCCAATGCTTGGTTTCCAGATGTTTAAAAAAGTCATTTCCTATACTAATTAGAAATTCTAGCAACTGTAGTGTCAAAATATTGTGCCGCAGCCTGTAGAAGGCTGGTATTCAATTATTAACCGTCAGAAGGACATGATCATTTGTTGATTTTACCAATACGATAAAAGCAGTTCTTTCTGATAAGAGTCTATGGTTTCTTCTAAATGCCACCTTTATATTTAACATCCATGCAGTAATGTTCCCTATGTATAATTTATCTAACCTGAATAAGTTCCCCTTCTTTTTTTTAATCCAGGTGCCAAACTCCTGAGGACTGAAAGAATGAAACACTTAAGAAAGGAGGACAAGAATAGTGGGAGAGAAAGATTTTCAGTCTGTTTTCAACTGTTTCCTGTTTTAGTTTAACTTGTTTCTTCCTCCCATCCCTAATAGTGAGAAGCCATTTTTTTTCTCCCTAGGACCCAGAACTAATTTTGTGCTGAATCACAGAGTAGCATTCAATATAACTGGCACTTAAAAGCACCAGGCGGCATATGTCTAGGTATAGTGTCACCAGGGGAGCAGTGAATAATGCACATTATATTGGTGCATCGTTCAGTGACTCCAAGGGCCACAACCAAA
Organism: Ahaetulla prasina; assembly: GCF_028640845.1. Taxonomy (NCBI): domain Eukaryota; kingdom Metazoa; phylum Chordata; class Lepidosauria; order Squamata; family Colubridae; genus Ahaetulla; species Ahaetulla prasina. Next base: position 209,839,263 of record NC_080540.1, read on the forward strand.
TTTCTTTGTATTATTATTATTATTATTATTTCATTAAGCAAGCAAGGTGATTTCTGATTAAATTACTGTATATATTTTTGTGAAGGTTTATGCTTATGTGAGATCTTACCCTTATTTATTTCTTACCCTTACTTTTGAATAGACTCCTGGAGACAAAGATTCCAGGGTTTATGGCACTTCATAAATCCTTTTTACTTATAGATTGAGAAGATATTACAAGGATGCAGTCACCCAAAAAGAGGTCATAACAAGAACAATGTGACCCCTACATTACCAGCCAGCTGCAAAAACACAGAACTGCTTTCCTCTGCCGTTCTATTTAAATTGCTCTCGTTTCTATTACCCTTGGCATATATTAATATGAGCAAAGGAATTTCTGTAAACAACTCCTGGCTGTTCTAAATATTTATAGTCTGCTGCATTTGCCCATAGCACCATAATCAATTGCCCATAGATTACTTTTCATTCTTAGTTGAAAATTAAGAGTCACAGAAAGAAATGTAAAGGTTTAAGTTCTCAGCATAGTGCATGCCCAGCTTTGTCCTCTGAAAATGATTAGGGGCATCTTCTCTTTAAGGTATGTGGGAGATGAGGTGGGCCTCCCTTTCCTCTAAAGCAGAGGTAGGGAATTATGACCCCTTTATGATTTGTGGACTTCAACTCCCAGAATTCCTGAGCCAGTATAAAAGGGCCATAGTTCCCCACCCTTGCTCCAAACCAATGGAAAATAATTAATAGCCTTATTATGGGGTATTGTTTCACATTATTGGCTTAAAAGTGAAAGTCTTAGCTTGACTTAAACAGTTAAAAATGATTTAAGACTTTTTTATCATGGCCTATGAATGTTTTGAAGACAATGTCATGGAAAGATAGCCAACTCCCGTCTCCCCATTTTGGCAGACATATTGGTTACCCAGTGAGGTGCATGTGAGGAGAGGCCTTCAATATATGTTTTAAGGAGCAGCTGCGAAACTTTGACTGGAATCTATAAAGGTTTTTAAGAGATTGTTTCATTTATGTTTACTTCCCCCCCCTTACTATTGGGGACAAATGAAAGACTAACAAAATATTGTCTATATTTTAATGTCATGTTTTAGTTCACAGCTAATTTTTTAAAATATTCTCATTAGATAGCATTTTATCAAGTTTAGCATTTTCTCAAATATTGCAATATGAAACATTCTCACAAATTCTATCAATTGAAAATGTACATTTTATTTTATTTTATTTATTTTATAATTACATTTTTATACCGCACCATCTCCCGAAGGACTCAGGGCGGTGTACAGCCAATATTAAAATACACATAACACTATGATATGAATATAATAAATAAACACCTTTTAAAAAACAATTTAAAAACAAATATTTAGTGGCCGAATCACTAAAACGGTTGAAGACCGATTAAAAACCCATTAAAATTTCGCTAAAATACATTCTTAGGCTAGTCTCGCTCGGTGAAATAATAAAGTCTTTAGTTCACGCTTGAAGGCCCGGAGGTCGGGGAGTTGGCGTAACCCCGGAGGTAACTCGTTCCATAGGGCTGGTGCCGCCACAGAGAAGGCCCTCCCCCTGGGGGCCGCCAACCTACATTGTTTGGTCGACGGCACCCTGAGGAGGCCCACTCTGTGGGAGCGCACAGGTCGTTGGGAGGCAATCGGTGGCAGAAGGCGGTCTCGCAAATACCCCGGTCCTAAGCCATGGAGCGCTTTAAAGATGATAACCAGCACCTTGAATTGCACCCGGAAAGCTACCGGCAGCCAGTGCAGGCTGCGCAGGATGGGTGTTATACGAGAGCAACGTGGTGCCCCCTCTATCACCCGCGCGGCCGCATTCTGGACTAGCTGGAGCCTCCCGGTGCTCTTCAAGGGGAGCCCCATGTAGAAAGCATTGCAATAGTCCAGGCGGGAAGTGACGAGGGCATGAGTGACCGTGCGTAAGGAGTCCCGATCAAGGAAGGGGCGCAACTGGCGAATCAGGTGAACCTGATAAAATGCTCCCCTGGCGACGGCCGTCAAGTGTTCTTCTAAGGACAGCCGATCATCCAGGAGAATGCCTAAGTTGCGCACCCTTCCCCTGGGGATCAGTATTTCTCCCCCCACAGTCAGCGATGGTGTAAGCTGATTGTACCGGGACGCCGGAACCCACAGCCACTCAGTCTTGGAAGGGGTGAGCTGGAGCCTGTTCCTCCCTTCCTAATATTTAATAAATAAAGTAAATTCCCCAGCCAGCATGTCAATTAGGGAATTCTGAGAGTTGAAGTCTACATTGACAACTTTGAGAAATACTATTTTAAAGGATTAAATTTCCTCAGTTAGGACAATCTCGCTTGCTAGATGGATAAATCTTTTACTGGGCTCATATATAAACTGACTATGATCCAATCTAATCAGCTTAATAAATTATAAATAAATAAATAAATAAAATTAATTAATTAATTAATTAAATTCTGGGAGATTAAGTCCATGTGTCTTAAAGTTGCCAACTTTGAGAAATGCTGTTTTAAAATCTTGATATAAATGTTCCTTACTGCAAGCCATAAGCATAAGAGAGTTACTGGTGGTATACAAACCGGGCCTCTCATTCATTAAAAAAAAAATGGTGGGCGAGCAACTGGCATAGTTATTTGCTATCTGAATTGTCAGAGGCAAACATAAATCAAGAGATTTTATACAATGTTCTATCCTAAAACCACATAATTCAGTGTGCTTATTTCACGATCAAAATTTGATTCTTCACTGGAACATCAAAAGCTCTTACTGTATTTCCTCATTAGAACAGCCAAAGAAACTGATCTTTAAGGAAGTACTGTAGACACATACCAAAACATGGGAAACTCCTTCAGGGGAATTCCATTACTCTTAAGAGGCTCCAAAAATAGATTAATAAAACAATGAATTACTTATTGAAAAACCACAAATATCTGAGGTCATTGAGCAAGTTGAACCCACATCACAAGAAAAATAATGGGGCAATCAGCAATTCCTAGAGATTACCTTTTCCCCACCATCACAACTTCTGCAGAGTTCCCAAACTATCTATCTGTAGCTCACTCTTGGAAGTGATCCTAAATAAGTATGTTTGTTTGGATAAACAAGAATACTACACTCTAGCAGAGCCCCAGTTTGACGACTCCAGCAAATGCTGAGCTATAGAATTTAATTTTCTGGAGATTCAACATAAGTTGTTTTTCCTTCAGAATATTATCCCAAACCATGAGTTTGTCAGCCCTGGGGGCTATTTTTTTCTTTTGGATCTTCAGGGCTGCCACACTTGAAGAATGGGCATCAGGGGTGAAATGCTATCGGTTCAGAATGGTTCGGGAGAACCAGTAGTAAAAAATACTACCAGTTCAGGAAAATCGGTATTTCCGACGATCAGCTGGGCGACGATCAGCTGTGATGTGCGATTTATATTAGCTAGAATCATTGGATTTCCTGCTTTCTAGCTAATCTAAATTGCATGGCACAGTTGATTCCACCCCCCTCGCTGTTCTACTTACCTTTGCAGATTCAGAAGGCTTCAAAATGTTCCTTTTTTACACTGCATGCGTGCGCTTCAGGCTCAGTGGCAGACACAGAGAACTGGTAGCAGACTTCAGAGACTTCAGAGAACTGGTAGCAGACTTCAGAGGAGTTCACCCCTGATGTGCATGCTGCGGGAACTGGGAGGGGGGTTGGATGGCGACGGGGTGAGATGTATATCCATAACAACAACAGTATTCTTTCACTGGGAGTCAAGGATGTTCCGCCTGCACCTGGAGAGGCATGACTGGGAAGCTACTCCACTTAGGATAGTGACCTCATTAGACCCTGTGATGAACATGTGGGTGCAAGGGAAGGGGCTTTGACTTTTCTTTGGGTGGGGAAAACCCGGGAGATTTCAGATTCGGGTTTTCCCAGATGTGCCAATATGACATCTTCAATAAAATGGAACTTTGAGGAGTCTTACTTGGTTGGGGGTGCTACTTGGAACCCTGACAGGTTCTTTCTTAAGTGGACAGCGAGCAACCTATTTTAATTTTGCTTCTAGGTCAGATATATTTCTGATCTACTGCATATGTAATATCTTTAGTTTGGTTTATTTTAAATGAAGTATTATGCTGTAGCTAAATGGATATAACCTTAAAAACTTGAGTCTTGGCTTAGTCATTTTTAGATGTTGGTCAAAATGTATGACACCTATCCTATTAGTGGGTGAGTCTTCCCAACATAATTGTTGGTGATCATTTTGTCTATGATTTTATTATTTTGGGTAGTTCACAGGTCTCTTGTCAGGTTCCATAAAGTATGGGAAAAAACCCTCAGCATGCAAAAGCAGTAACCATGTTTGTTTATCCTGATATCATTATTGACCACCTTAAAGTGTTACAGAAAGGAATCTTTGTTGGAGATGACGCTCCATGCTCCCCATCACCCTTTAAGCAGCATACAGCTCCACCCCAGCACAATCACTCAATCATTCGATTAACCCATATCCTCCCTCTCCCTCCCCAATCCATCACAAGCCACTCCAATTCCATGCTGCTCCGTCTTTCCTTAAAGTGATGGATGGTGAGAAACTGCTTCAGTGCATGCCCCTGAAATCATCTAGTATGTGGCTGGGGAGTCAAAGTGAGAGGCATGCCTCAGGGCTGACGACCCAGCAGAGCAGGCATACAGGAAGGGTCGTTGGTGAAAGCGTGCAGCAGCGGAATGGCAATCCCCACACGAATGGCGGCCCCAAGTATCATCGCAGGGCTGGGGCTGACATCTCTTCTTTGATAAACTATGGATCAGCTGGCCCCATCTAAACTTAAAAAGGATTCTCCACTACTAGTTTTAAGCAGTAATCTTGCTTTGGGGCATCTGGACAACAAAAATTGTCACAAACCCATAATCCTTAATTATCACAAAAGCATCTGGTAAACTGACCGCATGCTCAGAGGAATGACTAATTAGAATGCACTTTTAATTTCCTACAAAAGATACTCCAAGATAATCCTATTTATACCATGACGTAACTGGTAGAAAATGCAGTGTGCCTTTAGAAGTTACTAAAATGGTACATTTAGCTAACAGATATTCTGTTTAAGTAATATTTCTGGCAGAACTCCGGGGATACTTGCTAAATAAGTCAACTTTTAATGATCCTCCATATTCTGCAAAACCAAGCGGGAAGAGCAAGGAGATTGTATCTAATTCAGTCAAAACAGGAAATTCAGATAATCTCTCTCTAACCATCCTCTCTGTAATGAATCTTGAATATGTTCTGAAAACCCAAAATCTCATTCAAATAAGTATAGGTATTTGTTTAGGTAGGATAAATATATTAGTTTTTAGAATTCTACACATCTCAACCTAAATATCTGCAAGAAAGAAGCAGTGGTGAAATATGGTAAAAACCATACTTGAATTCAATATAGGGTTAAGTATGAAAGACTGAGGTTTGTTCTATTGTCACAACTTGTGTTTTATCATTTTTATGTCATCATGATTTGTATGGAATATCTGTGTCTGCTGACTTCTCTCCCTTCCTCCCCTCTAATATTTTATTTTTCCAATGAAGTCTTATTTATTGATTTGGTTTACTTTGGTTTAACAAAGCAATTTCTCATAAAAACATTTAGAATAGAATAGAATAGAATTTTATTGGCCAAGTGTGATTGGACACACAAGGAATTTGTCTTGGTGCATATGCTCTCAGTGTACATAAAAGAAAAGATACATTCATCAAGGTACAACATTTCTGCATAAAAACTGCATGACAGACAAACTCTCAAGTTGAGTCAGACTTCAGGTTTATTAAGTGATGTACAACTAAGGTTGGGGCAGGAAAATCCAATGCACTTTCTTTTCAATTGTGGTCAACACCTGGCTCACTTACAGCAACCAAACCACTTTGAAGATATAACATAATTTTATTAGCATGCAAAGAATAAAACAGTGTACTCTGGGCTCCCAGCAAAACATTGGCAACTTGGTTAATCTTTTACCTGTAACACCACATTATGTTCCTAAAGAATAGAATAGAATTTTTTATTGGCCATGTGTGATTGGGCACACAAGGAATTTGTCTTGGTGCATATGCTCTCAGTGTACATAAAAGAAAAGGTATCTTCATAAAGCTGGCCTGAAAGGAAAAATTCTGAGTAGAATGGCTAAAATCCCCCTAACTGAACAGACTACGAAGGTTTGCTTGATTGGTGCAGCCTACTGTAGGAAGTTAGCACCCACCCCACTCCTAGAAGAATGAAATATTTTAGAAAATATTAAAAAGGCAGAATATATTTCCCTGGATGAGAAATGGAGAAACATGTTTTAAGGACAAAGCAGCTCCCTGTAGCTTCCTGCCTCCCCCCACCTTTGTCAATGGGTCAGAGACAGAAACTCATTCTCCCCACCTTTCTCAATGGGACCATCATCTGCAACACAATAGGACCCACCTAGCAACAGAAACTCACCACATGGCACATGGGAAGATTACATCAGCCAGCAAGGCTAGCTAAGATCCCACCCCCTGGGAGTTTGACAACCAATCAGAATACTCTTCCTGTGCTTAGGAAGTTCAAAGCTGACCACCATTAAACCATCTTTCCAAGCAGTCTCCATGTTTCCAGTGTCTTTTTCCCCACTTGGAACTGAACCCAGATGGACATTTCTTCCAACGCTATCTTAAGTACATTTTGGTATTATTATTACTATTACTACTACCACTTTCAGAATTTGTAAGAGATATTCATACAACTTTTGCAAGGCTGTATTTCTTATTATAAGTATTGATACAGAACTTGTGGCAACCTTGAGAAACAACCTGATCCAGACTTGGGCAGAAAGTGTAAGTTTTTTCTGGAGCAAATAAATCACTTAATAATAAAATAGAAATGCACAAAACTTTTTATAACTGTGTAGGGATTAAGTATGTGTCGAAAATAGCTCCTTAATCTAATTCTTTTGTCAATTACTCTCATTAGGTTTTTGAAGAATTCACTATGTGCTCTCAAATTGTTATTCTTAGAAACATGCGAACCATGCCAGTCCCATGTTTTGAATAAGAAATCCTTACAGTTCATTATTATTTTAAAGCCATTGTGATCCTAACCAGTGTTTTCAACATAAGATTTAGTTTGAGTCCCTGGTAACTGTGAAAATTTGAATTTGAATAAATAAAATAGCAACACCATAATAATAGATGGCAAGTCTGGAAAAATGGGAAACAAGCACAAACTGACTAATTTGACTTGACTCTGAAAATGTATGGGAGCCCTGCTCACCCCCCCCCTTTTTTTTTAAAAAAACAAAAACAAAGGAGCATGCAAAGGATTGGGAAGGGTTTAATCTTTCCTTATATTTTTCCAGTTTATTTTTATTTTCAAAGGCATTGTACATGTGTATTGTTTTCTGGCCATGGGTCCTTCATTTTTTCTACCACTGAAAAACACCACTCCCTTAGAAGCAGTGTTCTTCAATGTGTCTGTTTTTCTCCTTAGTTGTTTTCTTTAAAACTAAGAATTATTTTAATGTATTAAGTGTCTTCAATTCCTTCCCTCTCAATGGTTGTGGGACATCAGTGGAACACCAAAGAAAGCTGAATTAAATTTTCTGTCTTTTGCACAGCTTTCAAAAATGCTATGGCAATGAAGGTCATTTTTGTTTTCCTTTTCGAGACTATTTTCTTTAAAGCAGAACAGAAACTAGTCATTGTCAGACATCTGAAGTTCCCAGCCAGTTATTCTTTTTTTTAAAAAAATAGTTTTATTGTGATACACAATCTGACAAACACACAACAAACAACATATAAATATCTCCTATTTTTAAACGTTTCTTAGTGGTCTTCTTTCGCTTTTATACCTTTCCCCCCATATTTCATTTATTATTTTATTTTCTTTATCCCATTTTCTTTATTTACATTAAATTATGTAATAATTAAGCCAGTTATTCTTAACACCATTTCAGGCATGTTCGTTAGGCAATAGATACAGATAATAGATATAGCAGTAGAAACTAGGACAGACCTTTCCCATGAGTTTAAAATTCAACAATGAAGCCAATTCTTCAGATTCATCTGATTTAATCCCACAATTGTAAATGGATTTAAATCTAAACACAGTGACTGGATTAGTAAAACAGTAGCAGGTTGGCAGCACTATTCCTCACGAAAAATACGCTGACCAGGTTCAAATGTCCATGTAACATAAGTCATAAGCAAAAATAAATAAATCACATTTTAGCTTAGTTTAATGTAGTCCAATCTCTGCATGAAAAGAGACTGCATAAAAACAACGAACGAAAACTACATCCATTTCAACAATTCCACTGAAACATATCCAAGGTAATTAAAAATTAGAATCACTAACACAGCATTATAAAATTGAAACACTAAAATACATTGAAATCGTTAATATTAATACTATAGACCGGCGATGCTCAACCTCAATAAGTTTAAAAGGCGTGGACTTCAACTCCCAGAATTCCCCACATGATTCGACTGCGCAACAAAGCCCTCGGGAGTCACGCTCCCTATTTTTGAAGTCGTCAGCCTTCTTGAGACCAATAGGAAGAGACGGCACGCGGCGCACTCGTGTGACGCCACAAGAAGGCGAGGAGCTCGCGCACTCATTGGGAAATCCGGTCCGGAGGGAAGATTCTAAACGGGGAGACGGCAGGAGAGTCCATCTGGGCAGGTGGAGTGGGGGGAGAAGACTCTACCACGAAGTGAGAAGTGGACAATGGCTCAGCGGCATAGACGGTGAGGATGGGCATTGCAGCCATCATGTATTTTTTACTAAATTGGCATTTGTATTATTTTTCATTATTTCCCCCCCCACCATCTTTATTTGGGTATTTTTAAAAGCCCATCGGGCTAAAAAGAAAGTGACCCCAGTCACTTCTGCTCCAGGGCATAGAAGATGGAGGGTTTGGGAGGTTTTTTGTTTAAAAAAGGAGAAAGGAGGGCTGGGATGTGCAAAAAATCCCAGCCACGGAGGAATAGATTAATTTAGATAAATCGCTTTGAAAAACGTTGCAGATTGATGTGGCACCCTTAAAGGAATCTGGGATTCTGCCTTTGCAAAAGATGGCAAGCGTCCTTTTGGATTTTTTTAAAAAAATACTGGACTGTTTTTATCGTTCTCAAATAAATGGGAATAATAAAAATAATATTTTTAAAAAATTAATTTGTTTTGTTATTCTAATAAATAGAGCCGTCAGATACCTAGTAGAAAGACATAGGCAGGTGTCTTTCAGGTTCTTTCCGCTGTTCCCTTCCTTTTTCAGCATTGACTGAGATGTACAGGTAGTCCTTGACTTATGACCACAATTGAGCCCAAAATTTCTGCTGCTAAGTGAAACTTTCATTTTGCTCCATTTTACAACATTTCTTGCCACAGTTGTTAAGCGAAGCACTGTAGTTGTTAAGTTAGTAACACTGTTATTAAGTGAATCTGGTTTCCACATTGACTTTGCTTGTCAGAAGTTCTCAAAAGGTCATTGCATGATCCCGGGACACTGCAACTGTCATAAATATGAAACAGTTGCCAAGTGTCTGAATTTTGATCATGTGACCATAGGGATGCTGCAGTGGTCATAAATGTGAAAAAACGGTCATAAATCACTTTCTGCAGTGCCATTGTAACTTTGAATGGTCACTAAATGAACTGTTGTAAGTCGAGGACTACCTGTATTCAAATAGGATTCTTAGGTAGGCTTCTGAGTTATTGAATCCCTGAGTGACAGAATGAAAAAGAAAAAAAATCCTGGTGGCTTTTTATTGACTTGTAAATATACTGGGAATACCTTTGGCTTGAAGATTTTATAATAAATTGCCACAAAAGTGCCTTTTGTTTATTATTCTTTAGCATAATTGTATTTATTTTTATTTCTTTTAGAATAATGACAAAAAGGCAAAACAAAACACAAAGATAATTATGATAAAATAACAAAAAAAAGCTTCTTTTAAAAAATGGAAAAATACAGCAAAGGAAAAAAGTGTATCATTTTAACACTAAATAATTGCAATTCTATATATACTCATCCAAAGCTATTACTATTCAAGACATACATATTTCTAATACATTTATATAAGTAGAATTTTTTTAACCAAATGGATTTTGCATAAGTGAGTCCCATGTTTCATTATATTTATCTATACAAAATCCATATCTATAGGCAGTCTATACATAGATGGCAAGTACAATTAGGTTTAGTTTGGTAATGAGAGAAAACAACCAAGCTCAGAGAGCACCAAGGACCCCATAGTTCAACCCTGAGCTACAAATATTCTCATCCATTGAGTGAAAGGGGCCATACATTTATCTTTTCAACGCTGCAGTATCAGTGTGATACTTTCGCATAAATAAAAGATAATGTTCTGTCTCAGACCTTTGGGTTCGCAGCCTGTCTAGCTTATTTAATATCCTATGACTGAGTGTTGTATCTTATGATTTATGATTATTGTATTTATGATTATGATCAGTTTTGCTATTAATATGCCACCTACATATTTCCATGTTTAACATGTAAGTAAATGTAGTTATATTGGAATTAGTAAATGATGGTTCTTGAGGAATTTAAAAAGAAAGCCCCTGTAAGCCCATGGGATAGATAGGAATAAAAATCAATTTAATATCTAATTTTCTTCATGCAGCACTTAAATGCAGCTAGCTTCTGCAATTTGAGGAATCATGATTCTTTGATAAATGCCTTTATCTTATTTTGAAATCAGGCCATGAGACAGTAATATTGTGGAATAATCCTAATTTGAAGGGGAATGTGGGGAATGCCTGACCCCAGAGGGATCCATAGTTTAAATAAATTGATTTAATAGAGGTATTTTAATAGAGTCTACATTCTGATATGATTTACCTTTAGCATCTCCTTGGCAGTGTATACAATTAAGTAATGTGTAGCAGTGTCAGGGCTACCTGGAATTTTATTATCTTTAAGAGATTCTTTGAAGTGAAACCAGCAGTACAATATATGAAACTCAAAAATAGGATGAAGATTAGCATTAGCAATATTAAATGTGGAATGAAGACTTGATTATCCAAATGGAAAATCAGTGGGTCCACATTTGTGCCATCTTGCTGAGAACTCTTTCTCGGTTAAACAATAACCCATGGATGAATGTACAGACTTAATGCTAACATATAGTTAATTATATGTTTATTATATGTGTAATTTCACACAACATCTGATTTGGCCCAATAGACATGACTGATCAAGTTCCATGTTTTTTATAAAATAGATGACAAACTACTAAGCCTGGATATTTGGAGCTCCAAGTGACTTAATGTCAGCCCTCAAAGTAATCCACACCAGGAAACCAAAATCAAGAATTCTATTTTTATTATAAAGTTAGAGCAACAGAATCTTGCAAATCTGAAAGTGGATCTTCCCTTTCCTACCCTTATGTTCCACAGAAACATTACTAGTTGGATTCAGATTTCTTTTATCATGGTGTTCTCTAGGTCAGAGATCCCTAACACCTGGACCACGGCCCACTACTGGGCCACGGCCTGTTTGGAACTGGGCTTACCCATGTGTGAATGAGGTCACTTGCGCCTGCGCATAAAGCTCCCCTCACATGAGTGGTGGCTACTTGCACTTGCAGATGAAGGTCCCTCCACACGAGGTGTGTGTGCACGTCTACCGCTCACAGGGAACTATTCCCTCCCCCGCAACAGACTGCCAAGCCAGACAGGGTGAGGACCACTGGCCTAGGCTCTGGCTCTTCCTTCTGTCTCCCAAGGTTCTCATAACCCATTACAATGAAAATACTTACATTCAGCTAAGAAAAATGTGGTAAAGCTACTGGAATTTTATTTATTAAAAATACAGATATAATAATTAGTGTGAATTCATTCCAAATAGAACACATGCCCAATCTGAAGGGAGGAGAGATATCTATTAAACCTGGCTGTTATTTTATGTATGAATAAATGTCCAAACAAATGTCCAAACTAATTCAATAAACAGTGAGTCTATTACCCAGGACAAAACCTATTAAGAAATTCAGATTTTCTTCATTGCAGTTGAAGTTTGTAAACAAATTCCTTGTGTCTCTTCAAGCAAATATAAAACTCATGCCAATGATTTATTTAAGACTAAACGTGTGTTCAGTTTACTAATTCCACATTTGTTTATTTTTTTCTGGATTACACTTCATTAATCACTGACCTTATCTGAAAACCTGAGTTTATTTTAGCCATTTACTTTTGCCTTAATATAATAGGAAATCATGGTGTATGTATGCTATAGAATAGTGATGTTTTTCAAAATATTCTTCAAAACCAGGAACTTTTTAAGAAAGCAAATTTCCGTATTTTGGCATATTAATAATTATAGCGTTGCATGCCTTTATGATTAAATATAAATTTGTGTTCATTGTTATAGATCTTGGTGTAAATACAAATTGTAGCTGCTTTTCAGAAATTTAACGGGGAAGCAAGGAAGATGACATCAAACCCTTCTGGACAAGGTAAAAGTTAATTCTGATTATCTTGTCTTATTTCTCTGTGGCTATTGTGAACAGGAAGTTTTTTTCCTTGAGGTTCTGTGTGGATTAATATTCAAACAAACAAACACTCTCAGCTTCATACCAAAACTATACATGTAGCATACAGGTAGTCCTTGATTTATTTAATGATCTTTTGAAGTTACAATGGCACTGAAAAAAATGACTTATGACCATTTTGCACAGTTATGACCGCTGCAGCATCTCCATAATCACCTGACTCACATTTATGAAGGTTGCAGTGTCCTGGGCTCATGTGATCATCTTCTGCAACTTTCTGACAAGCAAAGTCAATGGGGAAACCAGATTCACTTAACAACCATGTTACTAATTTAATAACTGCAATGATTCACTTAACAAATGTGGCAAGAAAAGTCATAAAGTGGGGCAAAACTTAACAAATTTCTCAGCAGCATAAATTTTGGTCTCAATTTTGATTGTAAGTCGAGGTCGAGCTGTATTGTGACAGGAATGGACAATTAGTAGGAATTCCTTGGAGTCCCTTTCTTTGAGATCCCTAGGATCACTCCTGCTTAAATTACATCAAACTGATACATGATTTTAGTGATTTGATTTAGACTCCAGGCTGTCTTTGAGTGGCTCTCAGCATAAATAAAACTGAATAAAAATAGAATAGAAAATAGAAAAGTTAGAGAACAAGATGGCGACTTTGGTCAAAACATCAAAACATACAGCTTTATTCAAGAAGGGGTCCCAACCACCTTAGCTAAAATCTGGGAGAATATCCAGGTCTCTGAAGCCCTTCGGAACAGCACCCTAACCCAGGCATTGCAATAAGGAAGCCATACTCCTTGCATCCCAAAAAAATGTCACTTCTTAATTAAAGGACCCAAACTGTACCAACTCATGTCAGTTCTTATCGGCTGGGCACTATTGGCGATAAATGGTCTGTCAAATAACTCAGCCCTGTGCCTTTGAGGCATGCCCAATACTGCCCTCATGTCTGCATTCTTCTCCACTTGAAGCTTCTAAGTCAGGGGTGTCAAACTCGATTTCATTGAGGGCTGCAACAGGGTTGTGTTTGACCTTGGGGAGCTGGGGTGGGTGTGGCCAGCTCGACATTACTTGTGTTGATGGCCCAAGTGTTTTGCCAGCAAAAACGGGCTTCTGAGCTCCATTTTTGGCTGCAATAGCCTCCTGCAACCTTCTGCCAGCGAAAACAGAGCTCGGGAGGGCCGCACACAGCTTTCCTAAGCTCTGTTTTCACTGGCAGAGGCACTGCGGGCTGGTCCTTTGCTGTTTCCAGGGCGGCCCCACGGGCTGGATCTATGCATCCTGCAAGTCAGATCCAGCCCCCGGATCTTGAGTTTGACACCCCTGTTCTAAGTGGTTTTCAAGGGAGCCTCGCATATAGAATGTTGCAATAGTCAATATATGAGGTAACGAGAGCATGAGTGACTGAAGGGCTAATACACCAGATGGAGTTGTGCAACAGCTTTCTGATTTTCTGAAATTGGAAAATAGGAGCCTTAAAAATAGGGGTGCTAAGCCTTACCCTCAGTGGTGGGATTCAAGTAATTTAACAACCAATTCTCTGCCCTAATGATTCCTTCCAACAGCTACTCAGAAAGTTAACAACCGGTTCTCCCGAAGTGGTGCGAACTGGCTGAATCCCACCACTGCTTACCCTCTACCCAACTCCAAAAAAATAATAATTATCTAAAACAAATTGTGAAAAACTAGTCTACACATTTGTATGACATCACCACCCTGCAGCTTTAAATTGCCAAAATAATGTAACCTTCACCCACCACCCCTAAATTATAAACATTTACTTACTTATCCTGTGCTCCTTTTGCTCTGGTAGGAAAGTGTTATTTAATTTGATAAGAAAATCCTACAGTCCTAGAACTATTTTCTTACAAATTTTCTGAATATATGAATTGACTTTTACCTTTCATCTTCGCTGTCATAAATTAGGTGAAGTTAATTTTCTTTAATATGCGTTGAATATATTATACGTAGGGTTTTTTATTGGAATGATTTATAGGCAGTCTTTGCTGTAACAAAATTATATAGCAGCACATTTTTTTTTCTAAATGTTTTTTGTACAATGTCCTTTAAAATTGACTCATTAAATTATCTGACCTTATTACAGAGTTTTCAAATTGGTCTTCACGAAGAGATAGTTCTCTTGGGGAAAATTTTCAGACACAGTTTTATTTATCATTTAAATCACTGTTCCAACGCCTTAAAAAACCAAAGGGCATCCATTAGTCTATAAGTATGGATTTCTCCAAAGACTCTCTATTCATAAATCACTCTGTATCGCATGCTTCTCTCTATGCCACTGTCATTGTTAAAGGCAAGTAAAATACCATATTTTAATAATTCAAAAGAACTTTAATGAGTAAAATGAATTTTCCTTAATTATTACCGAACATTATGGGACAATATGTCCATAGAAAGTGAAAGATAATTGGTTTGTAGGTTGCAATTCCAAAAAGTGCAATTAAACCATTATAAAAGGTATAGTCTCTCTCTAGGGTTGCACTGCTGAAAAACTCCATGCTCAGGTGTTCACAGCAGAGGGACATAATGTTATAGTGCAGATACAATTCTGAAAATGATTCCTAAGAGCAACCAAACTCAAACTTCTTTTGTGTTTCGTTTTATTAAGAAACTACCCTGTTTCCCCCAAAATAAGACATCCCCTGATAATAAGCCCAATCGGGTTTTTGAGCGCATGGCAATAAGGCCAAGCGCTTATTTGAGGGTTCAAAAAAATATAAGACAGGGTCTTATTTTCGGGGAAACGCAGTATTTAATGGTATAAGTAAGGAGAGGAGAAAAGGGGTAAGGTAGTCCTTGACTTACGACCAATCACTTAAGGACCATTCGAAGTGACATTTGTTAAGAGAATATTAAAAAAAAAAAAAGATATCTCAGCCCTAGGAAATGTAGAAATCCAAAGAAAGAGAAACTGAAAACTGAAAACTGCCACAGGTAGTTCCACACTTACGACAGTTCATTTAGTTCAAAGTTACAACGGCACTGAAAAATGTGAGTTATGACCATTTTTTACAGTTTACGATCTCTGTGGCATCCCCATGGTCACATGATCAGAATTCAGATGCTTGGCAAATGGTTCATATTTATGATGGTTGCAGTGTCCCAAGGTCATGTGATCGCCGTTTGTTAACGTTCTGACACGCAAAGTCAATGGGGACGCCAGATTCAGTTAACAGCAAAGTTACCGTCTTAACAAGTGCAGTGATTCACTTAACAACTCTGGCAAGAAAGGTGGTAAAATGGGGCAAAACTCACTTAACAAATGTCTCACTTAGCAACAGAAGTTTTGGGCTCAATTGTGGACATAAGTAGAGGACTGCCTGTACTCCTTAATTGGGTTAGATACAGGTAGTCCTCCACTTGTGACCATTCATTTAACCACCATTGAAGGTTTTTGTTAATTGTGCTGAAAAAAGTGACTTATGATCCTACTTTTCACAGACAAACATTACAGTATCCCCAAAATCCTGGGATCAAAATTTGGACACTTGGTAACCTCTATGTATTTAGACATTTGCAATCTCTTGGGATCTGGTGATCACTGTTTGGGATCTTCCCGGGGGGCTTCTGACAAGCAAAGCCAATGAGGAAAGCTGGATTCACTGAATGACTATATGGTTCCCTTAATGACCATGGCAAAAAAGAAGTAAAATCAGTCACAACTCATTTAAACACATTGCTTAGTGATGGATGTTCTGGTCCCAATTGTAGTTGTAAATCAAGGACTACCAGTAATAAATACAGGTTAGTCCTCAACTTACAACAGTTCATTTAGTGACCGTTTGAAGTTACAATGGTAGGGAAAAAAGTGACTGATGACCATTTTTCACAGTTTCAACCTTTCCAGCATCCCCATGATCATGTGACCAAAATTCAAATGCATGGCAACCGGTTCATACTTATGACCGTTGCTGTGTCCCAGGTTCATGTGATCACCTTTTGCGAAGTTCTGACAAGCAAATTCAATAGGCAAGCGAGATTCATTTAACAACCAGGTTACTAACTTAATAACTGCAGTGATTCACTTAGCAAATGTAGCAAGAAAAGTCATAAAATTGGCCAAAACTGACTTAACAAATGTCTCACTTAGCAACATAAACTCTGGGCTCCATCTAGGACTACTGGTAAGTATCAGGGATGTTTGCTTTCAAGAGGAACATCTTCATTTTGCTTTCAGAAAGATCACTTTGGAAAAGTTTTAAGACGATAAAGTTTATTGAGAGGTTAAAAGAAAGAACATACCATTCCGACATTTACATTCCTCTATTTTTTCCCCCCAGGCTTTCAGAATAAAAACAGGGTTGCAATCTTGGCTGAGCTAGACAAGGAGAAGAGAAAACTTCTGATGCAAAACCAGTCTTCTACTAATCACCCTGGAGCCAAGTAGGTTATGCTCAAAATCTTGTCTCTGGACCACAGGCTCATGGGTTCTGATCATAGCGGTAAATAGGGACAAATAACCTCTCTCACAGACACACATACCGCACTATAACAATTGGGAGCTGTTGTGGTCCGCCAGCAGCCTGTGGAGCTGACAACGGAGTTGGACAGCGATGAGGCTGAGGTGGGGCCAGGGCCATTGGGGAGTGAGGTGCAGACTCCAGAGCCTCCAGAGACTGATAATAGTGAGGCAGAGGAACAGGAGGAACCTGTTCCTAATGGACGCATGAGAAGAACTGCCAGAAGGCAAGAGTAGCTCAAGCAAAGAGGACGACTCGGGAGTAGGGCCAAGAGAAAATTTCCAACACTGGAAATTTTTAAGAAAATGTTGGATAGCCATTTGTCTGAAATGGTGTAGGGTTTTCTGCCTGGACAGGGGGTTGGACTAGAAGACCTCCAAGGCCCCTTCCAACTCTGTTATTATGTTATGTTATATGAGATGAGTGGCCCTTCCCATAAGGCTTAAAACAGACCAGCAACGGCGTTTGGGCTTTGCCAGAAACCAACGTTGGTAGCTCCGTCTTCTTCTTCGTCTATGTCTTGCATTTATTTTTGTATCTGTGATTTGTGAACGTTTGCCAAGAAAGGCCTTTGGCAGTTTGCCTAATTGGACCAAGGTTTGTGATAGAACTGAGGAATTTGTGTTGGGAGGAATTTGCTTTAATTTAGTTGAACTACGCTGGGAATGAAGTAATTCTCAGCTGTTCGAATAAAGTTTGCTTGTTTTTTTCACTAACTGAGTTTCCTACTACCTACTTGGGCCTGGGTCACAACAGGAGCAGACTGCTTCTTGCAAGCTCTACATGTATACTTGGCTTGTATAGGTAGTCCTTGACTTACAACAGTTCGGTTAGTGACTGTTCGAAGTTACAACGGCACTGACAAAAGTGATTTATGACCATTGCAGCATCCCCATGGTCACCTGATTTACATTTGGATGCGTGACAACTGGCTCACATTGATGACGGTTGCAGTGTCCCAAGGTCATACCTTTTGCAACCTTCTGAGAAACAAAGTCAGTCAGGAAACCAGATTCACTTAACAACCAGATTAATAATTTAATAACTGCAGTGATTCACTTAACAAATATGGCAAGGAACGTCATAAAATGGGTCAAAACTCACTTAACAAATTTTTCATTTGGCAACATAAATTTTGGGCTCCATTGTGCTCAGAAGTTAAGGACCACCTGTATATTCCAATTCTCATCTTTGTCCTTTCCAACAGAGGAGGACAATATTTGAAACATTTTGAAATTTCAATTTTTATATTTGAGTGCATACACACACACACACGTGTATATATACACAAAGATATATACATACACAATTTACAAAACACCCAGTTTCACCTCACAGAAGTGATCAGAAATAACCTATGCATTACTTATTAGGATGAAGAATGAATTAATATGAAAGTTAAAAGAGAATATATATGATTAACAATGGATAAGACAAGATAACTAATTGAAATAATGTTAAGAAATTAGGATTTGAGGGTGGATGGTGATATTGTTTATATAATAAGTGTAGAAGTATTAAGATAAGATAAAAATGTAGGGAAAAAGAATATTTTGGCAGAAATTGTAACTATGTAAAATGTATTTGGATATGACAAGTTGTATAAGACATGATATGATCAATACTGAATTCCTAAAATATGTAAGTGCGCGTGAAAGAAAAAAGCAATAAAACTTGATTTTAAAAAAAGAAGAAATAGCCTATACATTAAACTCTGTCCTAAATAATGATTAGGGTACATCTTGGATATATTTTGTGGCAGAAAATTTGCATATAAAATACATATATCTTTTCAAACTAAGATTGCAAAGTATGTCAAGTATTTTATATGCCAATTTTCCCCAGATTGAAAAGTAAGTAGGATCTACTTGGAAGTAGCGAGGGAACAGGAGTTGCTAGGAGCCTTGAAGTACATTAATGAGGTTCAGGTATTGTAACCCGAATTTTGAAAGCCTGTCAATTCTATCAGCTTTAACTTATACAAGTAGGCCTCAACCTACAACCGCAATTGGGATCAAATTTCCATTGCTAAGCAAGGTAGTTGTTAACGTTAGTCATACCCAATTTTCCTATCTTTTTTTGCCATGGTTGTTAAGTGAATCACATAGTTGTTTAGTGAATCCGGCTTCCCCCTTTGACTTTGCTTGTCAGAAGCCAGCTAAGAAAGTAGCAAGTGGCGATCCCATAACCCCAGGATGCTTACAAATCAGCTTTCATAAATATGTGCTGGTTGCCAAAGCACTCAAATTTTGATTATGTGAACTTTAGGGTAGTGGTGAAATCCATTTTTTTTACTACCAGTTCTGTGGGTGTGGTTTGGTGGGCGTGGCTTGGTGGGTGTGGCAGGGGAAGGCTATTGCAAAATTCCCATCCCCCCCCCACTCTGGGGCCAGCCAGAGGTGGTATTTGCCAGTTCTCCGACCTGCTCAAAATTTCCGCTACTGGTTCGTCAAAACCTATCAGAACCTGCTGGATTTCACCCCTGCTTTAGGGGTGCTGCAACAATCATAAGTGTGAGATTCCGTTGTAAATTTTTCAGTGCTGTTGTAACTTCAAACAGTCAATAAATGAATTGTTGTAAATAGAGGATTACCTGTACCTAACCCAATCAAGGAGGAGTTGTTTTCAGTTTCTGTCTTTCTACATTTGTAGACTGAAGATATATATTTTTTTTAATGGCTCCACATTTTTCTGACATTACTTATACGCAAGACAACATAAGTAAAAACTGAGGGTTTGGAGCATCAGTTTATCAAACTTTTATGAAAGAACCTCAATATTGTTAATCTAGGACCTGTCAGAACTATGTACTTTAGCTATGTGGTGTCTGTTTTTGTCTAATGCTTTTCATAAGGACAAAGTCCAAATTGGGAACTCTGTCCTTACAAAGTAGGAAAAAATGAAGCTGTTGTAAAACAGTTTTTTTTAAAAATCTTCCTTTTTCTTCTGCAATGTGTTTAACGTCTTAATGAAGCATGCTGCATTGGATTGGATTTCTGAACTTTGAATTTTGACCCAAATATATTCTGTTTCTCAGAGGACTAACTACAAAAATAACTCATCATTGAAAGGTTTTTATTTATTTATTTTAAAAAAATATTTGTTAGCTATCCAGTTTTCAGAATAAGTGGAGCAGGGTTGTTAGTCTGCAATCTGGTTATTCTGTTAATTGTTCTTAGTGAACACAAGTACTTTGGGTTGTATTTTCCTTGTCTCAGGCTCCCATAGAGTTCATGTAAGTAGTCTTTCTCTGGACCTTTTCCCATAAAAAAATAATAGTCTTTGATTTAAGAAATGGTACAGTCTTTCTTTGCTTACTCTCCAGAATGTTTAACTTTATCATGATAATATTAAGTGGCTCAGAGCGGAAACAAAAAGCAACACTTAAATAGCTTGTTTTCCTTTTATGGCATGTCGAAACTAAAGTTAAGCTAAAATTTAATAGTATTGCTACTATAGTCACATGTTTCTGCTCTGAAACATATCAACAAAATATGTTACAAGATATGTTGCTGAGACCCTGTCTCAAGGGGAAAATCTTTTCCTGTAGTTCTGCAGCCACTGTACCAAATATATGAACTCCCCAACATGAAGTCCATGGGCTGCTGGTTAATGCCATTGTTTTATTCAGGTACTTAGGCAAGGCACTGGGTGGCACTGTGAGAAAGGAAAAGCATGCAGCATAGGGGAGAGGAGAGGGTAGGATCTATTCTCCCACATGTCTTCCAGCTGACTTGTTTTTGATTTATAGCCAGACATGGTTCTTCTATATAGTTGAGCTTGAATGCCATTAGTGGACCGAGCCTTCCCAGAGCAGACCGTCCCATCCCATTTGACTTTGTGGTTCTGAGCACGTTAGATTTCTCTTCAAATCTTCTCTTTTTAAAAAAGAAACAACCATGAAAGTTTTGACTCTGGGATACCTACCGCAAACCTTTGCATTGATCCTGTGCTCTTTCTCACCTCCACTGCCTTGGTGTGATGTGGCTCTTTCCCTCCTTCTGTTATTTACAGCATCTCTTTGGCTAGATCCTCCCTGAACAAGGATTTCCGGGATCACGCCGAGCAGCAGCACATAGCAGCGCAGCAGAAGGCTGCTTTACAGGTATGTTCTCCTGGTCAGTGCTGAGCTAAAGGCTTGCAGCTTCGTAGAGATCGGGGGTTTCGGTGGTGAAAGACAGAGAGAATTTAGGGGGAAAATATTCTTACATTTCTCTTAATGATAGTCTCTTCCATTGAGATTCTTCTTCCATTGGGAATTACTGGAGGCTGTCTAACAAGACCTGTAACCAATTTGGGATGTTAACCCCAATCTTCTGACGTTCATATTCACTTTTCAGGCTTCTGCACCCAGCCAACATTCAGACATTTATTGCAATTCCTGTTTCAGTTTCTCTGAAATAATTGCGTGATCATCTTTTTAAAAATGGTACACCAGCATTTAGTCTTAAGTGCTGAGCCTATACTTGGGCACAATGTCATTGGCAATGCTCCAGCCATAGGAATAATGCTCAGCTCAGGTGTGTGACTTGCTTGTGCTCATCCAGAAGAAATAAACAGTTGTGGTAGAATCCACATGAGCTGAAGAATAAAATCATACTCTGTTCATCCTGTGTCTTGGAAAGTATGGACTACATTCAATTTTTCATGATGCATTTCTGATTGTGAATCAAAAATTCCCCTTCTCTCTCACAATCCTGCTACGTGCACCACAGAACTCCTGCAAAAAATAATCTTCCACAGCAGATTTCAGAGAGGAAGATAAGGGAAAATACACAAAGGAGAGAATCAGATTTTCCAACAGTGCACATTTCACTCTTCGATGGGCACAATTGAATTATTTTTAGGAATAAAAATTCATGTTCCTCACAAAAGCTTAAAGAAGGCATGTCCAGCCCACGGCCAATGAGCCACATTGTGGCCATGGACAGGGAGTAATATGGCCCCACAAGATAATAAAAAGGTGTAAGAAAGAAAGTTTGTTGTTTATATACATTAACTATATTATATATTTTATATATAGCCCAAGAAAACGCATCTTCATTCAGTGCAGCCCAGGCAAACCAAAAGTTGGACAATCGTGGCTTGAAAACTGCTTAAATACAAAATGAATGTTCTGATATGATTTTGGTGCTTAAATAAGAGGCAGGATTACATCTGCTCATTCTGTGTCACGTTATTTTTTTTTTTAATTTTAGATGGGCACATGTGTATCTGCTGGAGATCAGCTGGAATTCAAGCTATATTGGGAGCCTGACTCAGTCCAAATGCTCCTAAAGAATTTCATTACCACAAACGGCCTTTGAGGAAAATCCCTGTCAGATTTAAATGACCAATTCTGACTTTACTAGGCCTTGGCTGACTTTTTATATCAGAATGATATTAAAATGTGTGTGAAAGCTTTTGGGCATTGAAATTTAGAGCTGAATCATTTTGAAACTGTTTAGTGGGCTTCTTTAGCTGGGATGGCAGTGGGGAAGGGATTTGCTTTTATTTGCCTTATGTGTATAATTTTCAAACAGATGTATCTATTCCTTTTCCAGCACGCTCATGCACATTCTTCAGGATACTTTATAACACAAGACTCAGCCTTTGGGAATCTTATTCTTCCTGTATTACCACGGCTAGATCTAGAGTAAGAGAAAATTCATGAAACAGAAAACACCTGGATTCATCTAAGCTGCTTTTTCAACATTCAGGCAATCATTTGTGAGAAGAAAACTGTTCAAAATGGTTTTGATTTTGAATTCCTGATATTTTGTTTTTTTGGGAGAAAACATAAAATGTATTCTGGAAATTCCCTGCTTTTATTCTCCTATTACATATGTATTGACATTTATAAAGAACTTGTTTTCATTTTCTAACACACATGAATAAGGCTTTAAATCAGAAAATTGAGGAAGGAGAGAAGTACAGTGTCTCCGTAAGAGAAAAGTCTATAACTCTTACTACCCATTTGTTAATCGATTATGCATACATTTTACTGGTGAGTTTTAATAGTTCCTAATACTGTGAAATGTAGAATGTTGGGGTTTACAATTTCAGTGAGAAGTAACCATATGCATGGGACAAATGTATCAAATACACTTAATATTTAACATAACTGGTTGGTTGAACTCTTTTCAAAGGCTTCCATCATAAAACAGAATCACCTGGAAAAGTAAACAATCGCAACAGAAAGATAGGTGCAAAAAGAGTATACGATTCCGTCTGCAAACTTGGCTCCTTTAAGACTTGTGGACTTCAACTCCCAGAGTTCCTCAGCCAGCAAAGCTGGCTGATGAACTCTGGGAGTTGAAGTCCACAAGTCTTAAAAGAGCCAAGTTTGCAGACCCCTGCCCGAAACCAAGATGACTTCATCTCATGAGGTTTTTATACTGTGATCGCCAGGGACCTTCCAAAACATTAAGTTGAAAGTACATATTTTAAGATAATATTCATCTAATTGTATATAATTGGCGGTTGGCAGTGTCTCGTTTGTGGGAAGTCTCATAGCCAGAAACTGGCATTTGTCTCCTTTCTTTTTCTTCCACAGAGGAAAAATTCATGCGCAAACAAGACTGCGTCTTCCAAACAGACAGATGGTCTTGGCAGTTGGAGCAAATGCTACCTGCTGAATTCCCGCTTATTGTGTAGCTCTTAGGAGGAAAAAACACCGCTAAAGCATACACTGGAGACAAAAGGCATCATTCTGGTGTAGTTTTCTCACATCTGTTTTATCATGAACATTAGTTTGTTATACACAAAGTTAGAACTATATTTATATTATCCAGCTTCTTGGCTTTCCAGCATCTCCTCTCCTAGATGTGCTGCCAGCAATGGAGGACAGCGATCAGAAGTAGATTCATGGGAGACAAGGGACAGATGTGCTATTATTGAAGCGCCTTCTGTTTCCTCAGCTATAAGTGGAAACAACTATTACCAAAAATGTTGATTAACAGGCACGCTCAAGTGAATGTGGGGCCGGTCTTAGGTTAATAGCATACATTTGTACACCAAGGATTCCTAAATGTTTTGCCATCACCTCTCCCTTTAGTGTAATCTTAATATACACACCTCCAAATCAGCAAGGAAAACAATACAGTGAAATGTTGGGAAAGGTGGATTTATTGTAACAGTGTAACTAAAAAGTTCTTCACACTTGCCTTGGACTCTGCATCTGCTCAAGAAAGGTGCAGTTTACAATTTGGGAAACCCTGAGTACAAACCAAGTACAAACTGGGTAATTAATAATATATCAGAAGCCTCGCCAGTTTTACAGAATAAGCCAGCCAGGCTAAGAATTTGACAAAATTTTATCATTCTTTGGCACGGGGAATTTTGACAAAAGACGCTTCCTTAAGGAATCCCATTGTAATTTGTTGAGAGCATTTATACTTCCTGTTCTTGAGTTTTCTAATACCAAATATTCCAGTACTCTTGAGTAAGGACAGTCCCAATTATAATTTCTGATGTTTCCTTCCCCAAATTATTGCATGGTTCTTGATGTTTCTTGTTAGTGCAGATGATAGACTAAAGAGTGCCTAGATGTAGCCACCTAAAATCACTCTGACTGAAGCAGCATACAGTTCAATGAACGAATGACTACACAGTATTACAGTGGATATAAAAGGCCAAATACGCCTTTTAAAATGCCAGATTTCAATAATAATTGTACCATTTGTAAAAGTGATCCAGTCAATGTTTATTACAAGCTAGTACATAAAGTGGATATAGAAAGTCTACACACCCTTGTTAAAATGCCAGGTTTTTGAGAAGGAAAAAAAATCAGACCAAGATAAATCACTTCAGAATTTTTTCCACCTTTAATATAACATATAAGCTGTACAATTCAACGGAAAAACAAACTGAAATATTTTAGGTGGGAAAATTGCAGTAAAAATGCATATCCAGGCAGAATTTTAAGTAGGGAATTGATGGGAAAATTGGCAGCTGAATGGATGTTCCTTGGAATGCAAAATTACTAGAAGGCCGAATCTGTACTGTGAAAAACGCTAATATGTTAAAAGGCAAAAAAAAAATAACCCACTTTGAGTGAAGGGAAGTTCTTGGCTAGCTGGCAGCTCTTCTAGAATGTGACTTTTGCTAGCGAAATAATTCTGAAAGATTCACCACTTTTATCCAAGGAAGAATAAGAAATATGAAATATAATTAAATACAGGTAGTCCTTGACTTACGCCCAACATTACTGTTGCTAAATGAGACAGTTAAGTGAGTTTTATCCCATTTTACAACATTCCTTGCCACAGTGATTCATGCCACATGAATCACTGCAGTTGTTAACATGGTTGTTAAGTGAATTTGGCTTCCCCATTTATTTATTTATTTATTTATATATTCATATTTTTATACCGCCCTTCTCTGAAGACTCAGGGCGGTGTACAGCCAATAAAACGACAAAAATCCTAACAAATTAAAATACTATATCAAGTTTAAAAAAACTGATTCAATCGCTGTATACTTAAAATATTAGCTAACATTTTTATCAAAACTAAAACCCTACTAAAACCCACTAAAACCCTCCATACTAAAATCAATCAGGCCAGCCCCGCTTGGTGAAAAAAAGAAAGTCTTGAGCTCGCGTTTAAAGGTCCGGAGATCAGGGAGGAGACGGAGTCCCACCGGCAGCTCATTCCATAGAGCCGGGGCCCCCACAGAGAACGCTCTTCCCCTAGGGGTCGCCAGCCGACATTGACTAGCCGACGGTACCCTAAGAAGACCCTCCCTGTGAGTGCGCACTGGACGTACTGGACAATGGGAGGTAACTGTTGGCAGCATTGAGTTTGCTTGTCAAAAGTTTGCAAAAGGTAATCACATGACCCCGGGACACTGCAACCGTCATAAATATGAGTCAGTTGCCAAGTGTCTGGATTTTGATCATGTCACCATGAGGATGATGAAATGATCCTAAGTGTGAAAAGCAGTCATAAGTCACTTTTTGCAGTGCTTTTGTCACTTTGAATGGTCACTAAATGAACTGTTGTAAGTCGAGGGCTACCTGTAAATAAATTTAAATGCTCTTTTTTTCACTGAAACATCTTTTCAATGAAAAAAAAAGTTCCCTCCATCTAAGATTGGCTGATCTCAGAGATTCATTTTGGTGACTGTAACCTGCTTATTGAATATTCTCTTCAACTATCTCTCTCATTTCCCCCAGGCATTCTGCACCTGAGTCTGTGAGCTGTTTTTAAATGATAAATGTTAAACCTTTACTTAGCTTTTAATTTGCTCTGCTCCTCTTTTCCATTTTCTAGTAATCTTTTAATCACGCTTCTTTTGATAGTTGTCTTACAAGTTTAAAATAAAATAAGTGGAAGAAAGATTTTTTAAGTACGTATCACCACTTTTCTTTGTACGCTAAGAACTTATGCACTGAAGAGAAATTCTTTGTGTCCAATCACACTTGGCCAATAAAGAATGTATTCCTGTTCTAGTCCTATTCTGTTCTATTATTCTGTTTCTATTCTATTCTATTCTATTCTATTCTATTCTATTCTATTCTATTCTATTCTATTCTATTCTCCTATTCCTATTCTTTTCTTTTCTTTTCTATTCTACTATTCTATTCTATTTCTATCTTTTGGGGGGCGGGGTCTGTCCTTCCATTTGCTGGGTACCCAGTACAAGGTGGAAGGAGGCATCTCAAAACACACACACATACACACACACACACACAACCCAAGATAAAAGTGCTGCTTCTTACTTTGAAGCCACGTATCCTCAAGAATTTGGAACTCTTATTGTAGACATCTTCTCATAATTTTCAATTGGATAAGAACAAACCTGAATCTCTTAGTTCCCTTTCCATCTCCCCCATATTTTGACCTTATCTTTCTCTTTTTACTCTGCTTTCTATGCTTGTGAAATAATCAAATAATCAATACACAGGAGTAATTTTGATCAATAACAACAACAACAAAAGCTCCCAGTCTTTCCACCGCATACAGTAGTAGATTTCCTTGGGGAAATCTTAGCAGATGCTGAACAAAAAAAAAACATTTAATGACATGTCAATATACTGAACAGCTTCATTATATGCTGAAAATAGATGGGTAAGATGCACAATCCTTGAAAAAAAGACAACACACATTTTCTACTTTAATGTGCTGCAGACACCTCTATTGGGCCCTGCAAAATGAGGAATTACCTGATTATTTTTTTTAAAAAAAAATTAAAGTGAATAAATTAAAGGGAAGTTAATAGAATGCTTAGGCAAGTGCTAGCTAGCCTCAATTTCTCTATATAACTCAGCTACTTTTACAAATAAAAGTATGAAGGAGCTGTAGCCAGTGAGACAATTTATTATAGTCTTAGACCAGGGGTGTCAAATTCGCATCACATGACATATCGCAACTTTTTCCCTCCTTCGCTAAACTGGGTGGGCGTGGCCAGCACATGATTCATCCAGCCTGCGGGCCACGAATTTGACAGTCCTATCTTAGACCAATACAAGCAATGTATCCATGAGGGCTCTCTCATTTTATAAAAACTATCTGAAAAGATAGTATGTTTTGGGTTGTTTCTCAAGATAGCTTTTGTCCTGGCTAATTAATAAAGCTAAATGTATTAATAGTTTTTGCGATTTTACAAGTTGTCACTAAAGTTTCTCTCGGGTCACCTAGGCTTTTTATGATGTCAACCTGGCATGCATCTGAAAGAGCACTGAAAGAATTAATCCAAGTTTTTCCTCAAGATTCAACAGCTTGTATTGCTGTGAGTTGGGCAAGTGGTTTGCTGAGATTTCTCCCTCAAAGAGACTCTGTGCATAAGGTGCCCTTGAAGTTGTCTGAGAGAAGGGAATATTACCTTTGTATATTAACTGCCAGTCCCCTCTTGGCCCAGTGAAGCGAGCCGTCTTTTTCAGAGTGGAAAATATAAATTGGGAAGATCGAAAAGGTGCTCAGGAAGAGTTTCATTATTTAAAGAGCATACCGGGGACTATATGGGCTACCCAAATGTCAGCAGGACTCCACCACAACTGCCTCAAGGTGGGAGACACTCTTACCTTTTATAAATCCATGAGATCTCTTTGACGGCATAATAGCTGGTTTAAGGACTAGAACTAGATGATGGCTAATTTTCAGATCCCCATCTGCCTCTGTTTCCTCTGTTTTATAAAATTTGCAGAATTGTCTTACTGCTTAAAAGGGCATTTGCCTTTTACAAAGTTTCTGCCCACCTCACATTTCTCTGTGGGATTGCTTAACTTCTGTTTTCTTCCCTGTCCTTTCCCTTTCTTAGGCTGAATTCAGGAGCAAAGCCTATCTTTTCTTTGTCATTCATGTTTATTTTTGGAAGCATGCGAAAGTAAGAAGCTCAGGGGTCGGATTCAGCCAGTTTGGACTGGTACGGGTGAACCAGATGTTGATTTTAATCTGGTTTGCCGAACTGGTTGTTGCAAGGACTGGCTGACCACACCCCACTCCACCCTCCCCACCCTCCACACAGCCCATTTGGATGCCAGGTAAATGCAGGGCCCCTGCGGAGGCTCCGGGAGGGCAAAAAACCGGACCTACCAGAAGTTCTGGAAGTCCAGAAATGGACCCATTTCCAGTCTCTGGGAGGCCTCCGGAGCTCAGGGGAGGCTGTGTTTGCCCTCCTAGAGGCTCAAGGAAAGCCTCCAGTCTGGGGAGGGCGAAAAACAGGCCTACCAGAAGTACCGGAAGTCCGAAAATGGGCCAATTTCCAGTCTCTGGAGCCCGGGGAAGGCCGTTTTTGCCCTCCTAGAAGCTCAAGAAAAACCTCCAGAGTTTGGGTAAGGTGAAAGAATCCAACCCCCACCCCCCATCCCAGTGATGCAGGAGGCCAAGTAGGCCATGCCCACCATGGCTGCGCCCACCAAGCAACAGGGCAGAGAACCAGTTGCTAAAATTTCTGAATCCCCTGAAAAAGCTGCATAGGCTGAATCATTCAGTATCCAATAATTCAAAGTTGATGAAAAAGAGAAGGAAAAATGCAACTTTCAGAGAGAATAAGATAGTGAATCTCTTAATTTTTTCGTTTAACAGAATAACAGAGTTGGAAGGGACCTTGGAGGTCTTCCAATCCAACCCCTTGGTCAAGCAGGAAACCCTATGCAATTTCAGAGGAATGGTTGGCCAATCTCTTTGGTCCATCGGCATAATTTCTTCTAATAATCCAACTGTTGTTGGATTATCCAACTCTTGTTGGATTATTCATTATTGCCACTGATGTACATGGATGGAGCATTGCTGTGTGGCAGGAAAAATATAGGTACCACAGTTAAACACACGGGCCCACAAGGAGAAATTAGAATAGAATAGAACAGAACAGAACAGAACAGAACAGAACAGAATAGCATAGCATAGCATAGCATAGCATAGCATAGCATAGAGTAGAATTTTTTATTGGCCAATTGTGATTGAACACACAAGGAATTTGTCTTGGTGCATACACTCTCGGTGTATATAAAAGAAAAGATACGTTCATCAAGTATAAGGTACAATCATAAGGTACAATGATAGTCATAGGGAAACAGTCAATATAAATCTTAAGGATAGCAATCAACAATAAAGATCAGTTTTAGTTTGCCTATCAGTGCAAGGAATGCAAAACTGGAAAGGAGAGAGAAAGATGAAGGCAACAAAAGTAATTCCTATCCTTGAAACTAAACTTTCTAAAATATGATAGTTACAGTATGGGAAAGTGGAGAGGAAAGACAATAAAATGGGTGTAGAAAGCAAACAGAAAGATTATAGCGATGTGTATCCAACTGCTTCATATTGATCCAAATTGTGCATCCCTTTCGCCTTGGTGATTACCACTTTTGCGGCATCTTTGAGAATGATCACTTATTCCAAGAGATATAAAATATAAGTAGTCCTCAACTTACAACGGTTTGCTTAATGATCGTTCAAAGTTACAACAGCACTGAAAAAAGTGATTTATGACTGTTTTCCACACTTAAAACCATTGCAGCATCCCTGTGATCATGTGATTTACATTCGGATGCTTAGCAACTGACTCGTATTTATGATGGTTGCAGTGTCCTGGAGTCATGCAAACTTCTGACCAGCAAAGTCAATGGGGAAACTAGATTCACTTAACAACTTCAATGATTCACTTACTAACTTAATAACTGTGGCAAGAAAGGTCATAAAAGGGGGCAAAACTCCCTTAACAAATTTCTCACTTAACAACATAAACTTTGGGCTCAGATGTGGTCATAAGTTGAGGACTACCTGTATATTAGATTCCTTACTGCTAAGTTTTAAAGAAGCGATGAAAGTCTTACAGTTCTATGTTGCTTTTAATTGAGAAGATGAGCACACATTCAGTTGTTTGTTAATTGAATGAATTTGTTCTACTGGGCCATATATGGTATGTTTCAATCTGTAATGAGATTGGGATGCATCTAACATTTTTAGTTTTAT
Organism: Ahaetulla prasina; assembly: GCF_028640845.1. Taxonomy (NCBI): domain Eukaryota; kingdom Metazoa; phylum Chordata; class Lepidosauria; order Squamata; family Colubridae; genus Ahaetulla; species Ahaetulla prasina. Next base: position 209,869,642 of record NC_080540.1, read on the forward strand.
ATATGAGAGGCTGTATTCTAAAAGATAGCAAAAGGATGCAATAACTCATGTAGTACAGCTTTGACTACATGAACTCACAGCTGGTTTAATGACCAAACTCCAAAAGTGCTTGTTAATAGCTCCAGTTTGGAGTGGAATATCATCTACCTGAAGGCTTCACTACTCTGCTCTGCGCTGAGCTCTGTGCTTGGTTGAGAAGATGCATGGTGAAACCAAGTCCTATGAAGAACAATTAAACATTAAAGAATCTGAACGCGTTCAGCCTAAAAAAGGGAGTTCTATGGAGAGATATGATAACAATCTTCAAATATCAAGTCTTGTCACAAAGAAGGGGAAGCAGACTGATTCTCTTTTGCCCCAGAGAGTAAGACAAGAGCCAATGAGCTAAAAATACAAGTCAGTTCTTAAGAATAAGGCAAGTCACTGGAGGAGCTTTCTAACTATGAGCTATCAGCCAGGGGAACTAGGAGAGTGGTGAAATCCAATTTTTTTTACTACCAGTTCTGTGAGCGTGGCTTTGTTGAACATGGTGTGGCTTGGTGGGCGTGGCTTGGTGGGCGTGGCAGGGGAAGGATACTGCAAAATCCCCATTCCCACCCCACTCTGGGGCCAGCCAGAGGTGGTATTTGCCGGTTCTCTGAACTACTCAAAATTTCCACTACCGGTTCTCCGAACTGTTCAAAATTTCTGCTACTGGTTCTCTAGAACCTGTCATAACCTGCTGGATTTCACTACTTGAACAGGGGGACCTTCAGAGTGGCGAGTTCTCATTTATTAGAAGTATTTAAACGAAGGCTGGATGGTCATCTCTCAGAAATGCTGTGGTAGATTCTGCGCTGAGCAGGCTCTTGCTGCAGAGGCTTCAAATAGATCAGTGATGGTAAACGTTTTGGGGTTGGCATGTCAAAAATTCAGAAAATGCCTTCCTTAACTCTTTTGGCAACACTTTCTCTACCCCCTCCCTCCCCCCCCACACTAGACAAAAGAGAAGCAATTCATGACAAAGAGTGATAATTGATTAATAAATAAGTACATATATAATTGTAAATATTTTTCATAATGCCTATTCAAGGCAGCTCCAGGTTGCATGAAGCCTGGGAACTTCAGAAAATGCTCTTGCAAAGCCTTGTAGTCTCTGAAAAAAAGGGGGGGAAGTACCCCCCATTCTCGCAGGAGCCAGACACTGTGTAAGAGCAGGGCCCTCTCTCGTGACCAGCAGAGGGTCTGGATGCCTGGCATGTCACTGAAAACGGACATGGCATGTGACATATGTGTCATTGGTTCGCCAGCACTAGACCAGATTAACTCTATGGTCATTTTCAACACTACTTTTCTATTCAGTTCCTGCAGGCTTCTTTTATCAGTTTTTGTAGCCTACCTATCTTAAAACTAAAAACTTTGCTCTTAGCAATGAAGCAATTTATTTACATTCGAATCTTCTGAGAAAATTTTCTTGGCATAAGTACCAGCCTAAGGAAAGGAAAGAAAATGCTTTTAAAATACTCCCATAAACAATTGAAAAAACACAGTCTTTTGTGGTGACAAAAGTTACAGTTGATCTTACTGGGTTCATTTTTCAGATGTTTACTGCATACATTTTATCTGAATGTATTCATGCCACATTAAAAGGAAGGTGTCTATATCGCTTACCAAAAAAAAAATCATTACAATATTTTCATTTACAATGTAGAATCTGCTTAAGGCAAACAGTGTAATGCATAACAAAACAGAGCAGACCGTAGCATCAGATGAATGTATGGAGCCTAAAAGCGAACATTTAGAGCACTGCTCAAGAGAGCAATTATCCCCTGATGCCATGTTCTCTGGCAAAATTGGGCCATTAGTGGACTGTGGCTATCTGAAAGGTCATTAGCTATTTCACTCAGTTTCATTCAACAGGCACAATATGCAAAAGGTAGAAAGATACATATAAGAGAAGATGGACTTTCTGCTACGCTCTTCCCAACTCATTTCAGTTTTAGAGATTAATATCAGCATTTGAAATGGGCCCATCAGCCTCAGAACCATACAGGTACTCCTTGACATACAACATAATTGAGCCTGCCCATTATGTCAGTAAGTTGCAAGGGTCATAACATGGGATGGTCACGATATCAACCTGATTTTATTTTTCTTTTCTTTTCTTTTTCCTTTCCTTTTCTTTTCCTTTTTTTTTTTTTTGCGGTACTCATTAAGCAAACATTGGGGTTTGTTAAGTGATCCCATCGTTCACTTTGGTTATGTGGTTTTTGCCTGAAACTAGAAGGGCTAAAACCATTTAAAAAGCAGTCATAGGACACAGGACACTACAAACAGCTGTAAACTCAGCCCAATTGCTGAGTATCTGAAGTACAATCAGGTGACTGTGAGGGGAGGGAGGGGGCAACCATCAGAACTTCCTACACAGGTTATAAGTCTCCTTTTTTAGGCAGATCATAACTTCAAATGGACGTAAGTTAAGGAATATGTGTAATGGAGTCCACCAGTAGTTTCACTTAGTAAAAAAAAGCATTTTATCTACAGTTCAAAGGCTGTCCATGGAGACTGTTTAGTAGCAACACAAAAATAAATTGTTACATGTTTATTTGCAAACAGGTGGATTTTACCAGGAAAGGGTCCAGCTGGCAGAGATCAGTTCTACTATGATCACTTTCAGGACAAAATATAAGGTAAAGGTAAAGGTTCCCCTTGCACATATGTGCTAGTCGTTCCCGACTCTAGGGGGGATTGCTCATCTCCGTTTCAAAGCCGAAGAGCCAGCACTGTTCGAAGACGTCTCCGTGGTCATGTGGCTGGCATGACTCAGCGCCAAAGGTGCATGGAATGCTGTTACCTTCCCACCAAATTGGTCCCTATTTTTCTACTTGCATTTTTTACGTGCTTTTGAACTGCTAGGTTAGCAGAAGCTAGGACAAGTAACACCCCATTACGTGGCACTAGGGATTCGAACCGCTAAACTGCCAACCTTTCGATCAACAAGCTCAGCATCTTAGCCACTGAGCCCTAGGAAAAATATATGTGATTTATAGGAATCAAAAAAAAAATGTTTTTTATTTTTCAGATTGGACCCTTTTATACCAGCCCATGCATGATAAGCAAAGGTAGTTACAGATCTGCTTAAACCTCTAAATAGCAATGTTCCTTGGCTCCATTTGTTGAGAAAGGTACAATTTTATTAGAAGTCAAGTGTATTGCCGTAATGCATAACCAGAATTGAGAATCGTGCACCAAAATCCCTAAGTTCAATTTTTCCTTTCCTTAACTGCCCCCCATTGCTGACCTCCCCATGACCAATCAGGCTCAAGCAAGACGTTTTCAGACCGGTCACTTCAAGAGTAGTTTGATATGTAGCTATCTTCTTCTCCCAGCCAGGTGACCTTGAAACAGCATCTCAGGGAGATACAGTAGTTACTTTTGCTTTTCCTCAAGCATTCCATCCACCCTCCCCAGAGTTCATGGCAGACTGTCACCGCATGGTAGCGAAACACACAATCAAACATAAGGTGGCAACTGACATACAGCATCATGAGGCAGGTGCGATTTTCAGTTTTCGTAGGCATTTGAGCTTTCATGTTAGATAAAAAAACTGAGTCTCTAAAATGTCTAGAGAATTCTCATGGCTGTTACCAAGATGACAGAGTGTTCTCTGCAAGCTTTGACACATTGCTGAATTTTAGCAATTTTCCTATGAAGCAGTTCTTGAAAGCTGCCTTTCTTCCTGTTAGCTGCCCAGTTCCACCACACCACTGCTGGCAATTTCGGTAGCCAGAAGACGCTTCTGTGTATGAGCAGCACATGTGCAGAAGCTCTTTTGTGTCAACTGCAACTGAAGGTCAAACCTGTGAAGCATTGTGAAGCACTTCACAAGCATAAATCCCATGCTTGGTTGCCTCACGGAAGAGAAATGTTATACCTCTGTGTCATACATCCCTTGCTGAAGCAAATTCGGACATCTTGCAGAGCCATTGTAGAAATATTTCAGAATTAGACTATTTGGGTACAAAATTCACTGAAGTCTAAAGTACAGTTTCTTCAAAACCACAGAAATGTTACTGCTCCAGTAAGCATTAATTTATTCATTTTAAAATTGTTTTCAAACGTGGTTCTTTGCTTTCTTCTGCCTTTTCACTGATGCTGTTTTCCTTCTTCTGATCTATTTGCTGTCAGATTGGTTTCAGGCAGTCAAAGTTAATATACTCCTGGGTTTGCATAATACACACTGCTTAGTGTAAATTGTGCGATCTTCCTGTTTGACAGCTCGCCTGCTTTCAGAATCCCCCAAATGACAGCTCCTGTAAATAATTATTAACAGTGAATTACAAACTGCATCCTGCCGCCCTATCATAAATATGTCAGCTTTCAAAACAGGGAAAAAGCTTTTACAAGGAATGAAGCCCGCATTTTGATTCACTGCCAGCTCTTACCTAGCTGGGATATAATTCATTATTTACTAGCTAACACTGTCTTTTTGAACTACCCAAGAACTGTTTTGATGCAGAAATGTAATGTTGTCCCTTTGAAGCCTTCCCTATCCTCTCAAACTGGTAGTAACATTTCGCCAGTTCAGTTAATCTCCGAAGCTAAGCAGGGTCAGCCATAGTTAGTAATGGGATGGGGCACTGGCAGGGAATACTGGAGTTGTAGGTTAAATTGTGGAAGTGAAAAAAAACACACACCCTGGAAGAAGGCAGTGGTAAGTCAAATCTGTAACAGTGTGAAGATATGTGTGGGTGCAGGAGAGGTGATATTCAGCAGGTTCTGACCGGTTCTGGAGAACCTGTAGCGGAAATTTTGAGAAGTTCAGAGAACCGGTAGTAAAAATTTTGACTGGCCCCACCCCCATCTATTCTCTGCCTCCCAAGTCCCAGCTGATCGGGAGGAAATGGGGATTTTGCAGTATCCTTCCCCTGCCACGTGCACCAAGCCACACCCACCAAACCATGCCATACCCACTAAGCCACTCCCACAGAACTGGTAGTAAAAAAATTTTTAAACCTACCATTGGTATGTATGTTTATGTACAGGGCTATAGTATTTTCTTTGTTCTCAGAGGCTGGAAGGTAGAGTGAGACATAACTAACCAGGAGAAGTGAGCTAGGGATTGTGAAGCTGACTTGAAACAAAACTGGAAGATCAACAGTGCTGCTCAAGTTATCTTTGGAATCTATCAGAACACTTTTCATTCAAGCAGATGGAAATAAGACAAAGGAACTTTTTGAGAACAGGGAAATGATATACCGCAAACCCTCAGGGATAGAATTTATCCTTTTATGAAAAACATAGGCCTATTGCAAAAAAGATTGTTACACGTTCTTGGAAAAAGCCCTGGTCACCAAATGTATGATAAAAGGCTGCTGTTGCTGTATCGATGCAATGGAAGAACTTGCCAACTCATAGGAGTCACACAAGGTCAGGGAGATGTGGCTGGAAACAGAAAGAGAAATGCAAGAGATGATGGACAGGTTAAAAACCATCAAAAGCTGCAATTGGTCCAGAATGCAGGGGATTATAGGCACACCCCAGTATTGATAGCCAAATCTGGCCCTCAGTTCTGCCTCGGTTTACCTTTTCAAAAAAGCAACCAAGTCGGAAGACCATTTAAAAGCAATTTATTAAAGTACTCTGATAAAGTGGGATCTCCCTATAAGAAGGCGCATCTTACATTCCCTTTTTTCCATTCCTCACCAGTCCGTCAGAGCTGAAGAAGCTTCTTGGATGAGAAGCAAAACATCTTCAAAGAAAAACCAGAAAGTCCAATTGCTACTTGAAAAAAGCACTTTTGAGACAACCATGAGCTGGATGACTGAGAATCTCCATAGATATTCTCTTTTATAGTTAAGACATCAAAGAAAATGCAAGAGAAAAGGTGATTGGACAGGACATTCCCCTTTGCATAGGCAATCAGCTACATGGAGTCTAACGTTACATATTTGCATCCCATATTACCTCACGTGTTCATTAAAATGAAATGTGGTGACAGAAGGAGCATAAATTTTAGGAGTTTAATAAGCAAAACTGTTGTCTGAAGTTCACGAGACAAACAAGATGTCAATTAGCACTAGCAAGCTCTCTCTCTTACCAGGAGATATTGTCCAGACAAGCTATCAATCAGTTCATACAGTAATAGGATAAAAAGTTTTCCTACATTCCAGTCTATGATGATTTGATAAACAGTTATCATTATTTTAAAAAAGAGAAAAATAAGTCTAATTAAAATACAAAGTTAACTACGTTACTTAACAATATTACAAATAGTAATAGCGCTTAAACTTATATACAGCTTCATAGTATTTTACAGCCCTCTCTAAGCAGTTTACAGAGTTAGCATATTGCCCCCAACAATTTGGGTCCTCATTTTAACCGACCTCAGAAGGATGGAAGGTTGAGTCAACCTTGAGCCAGTGAGAATCGAACTGCTGGCAGTTGGCAAAATTAGCCTGCAATAGTGCATTCTAACCACTGTGCTCAAATCCATACCATGTGCCCCTCTGTACAAATCAGTGGTGGAATTCAAAAATTTTTTACTACTGTTTCTGTGGGAGTGGCTTAGTGGGTATGGCATGGCTTGGTGGGCATGGCTTGGTGGATGTGGCAGGGGAAGGATACTGTAAAATCTCCATTCCCTCCCTACTCCAGGGGAAAGTTACTGCAAAATCCCCATTTTCTCCCAATCAGCTGGGACTCAGGAGGCAGAGAATAGATGGGGGTGGGGACATTCAGAGGTGGTATTTACCGGTTCTCCGAACTACTCAAAATTTCTGCTGCCGGTTTTCCAGAACTGGTCAGAATCTGCTGAATATCACCCCTGATACAAATCTGTTAGAGTGGCCATTCTATAGGCCCTTTCTCCAAATAATGTCACCTGCTGGAGCCCAGAAGGCATTCTCTGTCACACCATCTGTCCTATGGAACATAATTCCCTGTGGTGGTATGATAGACCAGATCCTACTGGCCTGTCATACAGCCTTGAATACTAGATTCGTTTTCCTAGCACTGGGATAGAATATCAAATTAGGATAGAATATCAAACTCTTGATTGGATTATAGAGTTTGGCTTAGAGTTATCTTTTTATTTAATTATTCTGGTTCTGGTTCTAAATGTTCATTGTGCTTTTTAATACTTACTTTCTGTTTCTAGTTAGTTGAAAGCTGCCTCAAACTGCTTTTTGAGGAAGAAGGGAAGGGAGGGAGGGAGAGAGGGAAGAAATCTTAAGAATGGTTTTTGCCTATTTTTACCTAAAGAGTCCAAATAAGGCCCTACTAGCTTCAGATCAATCAGGTGGTTAGTGACTGATTTTAAAGGTCATGGAAACAAATTACACTGGGGGAATATTTCATAGCTTTCAGTAAAATTTTAAACACAGCAATATTTTTTTATGTGTCATGGTCTCTGGCATTTTCAGATATGGACTAATTTATAGCCAGACTGGATTGATGTCCTTTGGAAAATATGACTTAGGTCAAAAGAATGATTCCCTCCTCCAAAATGTGAGAGGGGCAAAAAGATATCGAATTCCAGCTGAAAAAAATCTGGCATACAATTGAATCCATGTGTTTCCCACTAGCAATAATGCATTTTCAACTAATCTAATTGTAGATGATACAATGACTTCCTCTGAGAGCCAGAATAAAAATCCACACATTTTCTTATAAATTGCAGCCTATAGACTACACTAAACTTTTGCAAGCATGCTTCCAGTTGCAAAGTGGGATTTTCGGTTCCCCTTTCTCTTCAAAAATATGGCTTCCCCAACTTTCTATGCAGAGAGGGTAGGAAATTTGTTCTACTGAGCATGAATATTTATTTATTTTATTTATTTATTTATTTTGTCACACAGTATATATAAGCATAAGCATGAAATAACTATACAATATATAAGTATATATATAAGTATGTAATAACTATATTAATTGGATATAACAAAAGGAAACAAGAGGACAGGAACGGTAGGCATGCTTGTGCTCTTATGCACGCACCTTACAGACCTCTTAGAAATGGGGTGAGGTCAATAGTAGACAGTTTTTGGTTGAAGCTTTGGGGATTTTGGGAAGAAACCACAGAGTCAGCTAGTTTGTTCCAAGCATTAATAACTCTGTTACTGAAGTCATATTTTCTGCAATCAAGATTGGAGTGGTTAACATTAAGCTTAAATCTATTGTGTGCTCATGTATTGTTGCAATTGAAGCTGAAGTAATCTTTGACAGGAAGGACATTGTAATAGATGATTTTATGAGTTAAACTCAGGTCATGTCGAAGGCGGCGGAGTTCTAAATTTTCTAAACCCAGGATTTCAAGTCTGGTGGCATAAGATATTTTGCTGTATTCAGAGGAGTGGAGAACTCTTCTTGTAAAATATTTCTGGACACGTTCAATTGTATTGATGTCAGAAATGTGGTATGGGTTCCAGACAGTTGAGCTGTATTCAAGAATAGGTCTAGCAAATGTTTTATATGCTCTGGTTAGTAGTGTAGTGTTTTTGGAGAAGAAGCTACGCAAGATTAGGTTTACAACTCTTAAAGCCTTTTTTACAATGTAGTTGCAGTGGGCTTTGGCACTTAGATCATTTGATATGAAAACTCCAAAGTCTTCAACAGGATGGGGGTCATCTGTAAGGTAATGTCCATCAAGCTTGTACTTAGTGTTTGGGTACTTTTTTCCAATACTGAGCATTTGCTGGTTGAGATCTGGAGTTGCCAAGTTTTAGACCATTCAGATACAAAGTCAAGGTCTTTTTGAAGGGTAGTTGTATTGTTGGTGGTGTTAAATAGTTTGACATCGTCAGCAAAGAGAACACAATTACTTGTAATATGGTAACAGAGATCATTAATGTATAATATGAAGAGTGTTGGTCCAAGAATGCTGCCTTGGGGAACGCCACTTTTGACAGGAACAGGGTTTGATAGAGCATTGCCAATTTTGACCACTTGTTTTCTGTTTGATAGGAAAGCTGTTATCCAATTGTGGAGGGGTCCTGAAATGCTGTAGGATTTTAGTTTTAGGAGAAGTTTATCATGTACTACTGAATCAAAAGCTTTACAGAAGTCTGTGTAGATTGCATCTATTGCTTTGCCTTGATCAAGATTTGTAGTCCATATGTTTTTGCAGTGAAGAAGTTATAAATTACATGATAATTTTTTTCTGAAACCAAATTGTTTATTAGAAAGAAGGTTGTTTGTTTCTAGGTGGAGGGTAATGGATTGGTTGATGATAGATTCCATTACTTTGCAGGTGACGCAGCATAGAGAGATTGGTCTGTAATTTTCAACTAGGCTGGGGTCTCCTTTTTTGAAGACAGGGATGACCGTGGCTAGTGACCAAAGTTTAGGAAGCAAACTGGTTGTGAAAGCTTTTTCAAAGATTATGCTTAGGGGTTCTGCTATGTTAGTGGAAAGCTTTTTTAAGAAGTATGCACATAGTCCATCAGGTCCAATAGATAGGGATGGTTTCAGTTTGTGAAGAGCTTTTTTAACATTATCTTCTGTGAAATCTATATGTGTTAGGTCATTGTACTCATTGTTGGTACGATTGGAGAATGTCGGGTATGAGCAATTACTGTTAACAAAAACTGAACCAAAGAATGTGTTAATAAGCAGTTTTTTCCAGACTTCAGGACTGGCTCAGTTATCTGGACAGAGTTCAGAAGTGTAACACATGTAGAGGGACGTCTTCACACAGTCTGGGCTCACACATGCTGCTCAAACATTAATTCAACTTCAATTTAATTAGTTTGCTGTATCTCCTGAAAACTCAACCAATTGCATTTATTCAGCAATTCATGATTATGCAAATTGTGGGGTAGTGTGGATAAATTTAGTTGCTTATATGTGTGAACCAAACACGATTGCTCATGAGAAATTTCCACTGAAACGCTGTCCTTTGAGAAAATCAGGAATCAGCACACAGAAAGGGGTTTCTACAAAGCCACCCAAAGCTGTTGCCATTTAAAATGAGCAATACGTAGATGGATCAATATTTATGTCTCTTTATAAGAAAGATTCTTAGCCAGCTGAACTACTGAGAAAGAAAACGTAATTTTGTACCCTTTCCAATTCTCCTTGCTGAATGGGTTTTCAAGGTTTTTATGGGCTGTGTATCCATACTACCAGTTGTAGAATCAAATTAAATAATTACAAAATGGCAGGGCTCTTAGGATGAGATACACACTTAAAGACTGATTCACATATATCTCATCCTCAGCTGAAATAAGGAAGGTTATGGTTTTGTGATATTAATCTGGCCCTTGTTCCTTTTTTCCTTGCCACTAGGTTAAAATCTCATGCCGAAAAAGAATAGAATAGAACAGATTTTTTTTATTGGCCAAGTGTGATTGGACACACAAGGAATTTGTCTTGGTCCATATGCTCTCAGTGTACATAAAAAGAAAAGATACCTTCATGAAGGTACAACACTTACAGTATTGTCAGACACAAATGTAATTGATTAGTGTGATATCTTGTTGTGATTTTTACATAGATTTGCACAAGTAATGTTGGCCATCTTCAACAACCCTAACCCATTTGAGAAAAAAGAGAGTTGAAGAGGTTAAAATAAGCAAAATTCACTGGCAGGCAAAAAGCCTTTTGGTAGGCAAAACAGGAATAAGAAACACAGGATATGGTAGGACAGAACAGGACGTGATAGGACAGGACAGGACAGGACAGGACAGGATAGGATAGGATAGGATAGGATAGTAAGGTAGGATAGGATAGGATTGGATTGGATTGGATTCTTTATTGGCCAAGTGTGATTGGACACATAATCTTGTCTCCTGTGCATAAACTCTCAGTGTATGTACAAGCAACAAAGTGAGAGACTTTTAGATTTTTTAAAAAATGAAACATTTTTCCTATCTTTTACTTGTTAAATAGCTTGAGGGTCTTTTTGGTTATAGTTAAAACTGAATAAATTCTACTGAGACTGTGCACACATCATTTCGTGTGTGTGTGTGTGTGTGTGTGTGTGTGTGTGTGTGAGTGTGAGTGAGAGAGGGAGAGAGAAAGAGAGAGATAGTGTCATGAGAGGTTTGCGGAGTGTGACCTCTTTTATCAGTCCCCATGATACACAATCATTACTCAGAAGCAATAATGCTATGTATAAATCATGATGAGTAAGAGAGCTGTTCAAAATGAAACAACTCCATGACTTGGTTCCAAAATTTCTTGCCTGGCAGAAGAGGAGTGTATTTGCTCAGCGGAATTTTTTAAAAAAACTTTTTTTCCCCTTTTAGAACATCTGAATTCCACGCACGTTGTAGTTATATAAACCCTTATCCATTTCAAAAACACACTGGTCACGAGCAGTTTTGAAGAAGGACTGGTGTCAAGATTTAAAGGGACTGCAGCATACTCAGCTTTAGAAAAGGGTCACCCGAAGTAGGGGTGTTCCCCACCCCTTCGTTTCTCCTCTCTCCTGACCCACAGAAAGGTCCTTTGTTCCCTTATGCTGGGTCCATTCAGATCCTTCCTAAGTCAGCAACTGCCACCTTCTCTGACCTGGATCAAGGTACGAAGGAGGCAATGAGGTAAAACATTGAGCTTATCGATGAGAAAGGTTGGCAGTTCGGCGGTTCGAATCCCTAGTACAGGTCTCTTGCATGAGCAGGGGATTGGACTAGATGACCTCCAAGGTCCCTTCCAATTCTCTTAAAGGAGCGTTCTGTCCTCCTCCGCCTCCGTCCGAATGATGGCTTAATTAGCCGGCACTATCAGCTCTGGTGGCAAAAGAGCCAGCGTCTGCCAAGAGCCCTCATTATTTTCCACGACGCTGGTGAGTCACAAACTTCAGCTCTAGTCAATCAGTGGATTTGCCTGTTACAAAGAGACACACCAGCTCTCGCTGCCTTTTATATCCTGTGGGTGTGGCTCCATGACTCAGCACTTCCTAGGCCTCATTATTTCTTCCACCTGGCCTGTTTCTGGCTCCTGGAGCTGAGCCAGGGAAGCCGGTGCTCCCGAGGTAAGTCCTGACGGCCCTTCCCCCTCACTGTCTAAGTCACTTTCTGGCAGTAGGCCCAGCTCCAAGTCACTTCCGGGCATGGGGTCAGGTTCAGGGGCTGGAGTCATTACAAGGAGGTACTGTTAAACCTCCTGCTGCAAGTGATAACGGGACGGACAAGGTCGGCTTTGGCAGATGTCATCAGGGCGTAGAGGAGTGCGCAGTCAAATTATGTGACTGCCCAGGCCAGCGATGGTTGCAGCAGCCCAGCTGACATCCTGCTATATTGCCCAGGCTTCGCTGCCCAGGCCAGATTCTTCTCTCCCACCTCTTAGGCTAGAGGAATAACTGAAAAGGAGAAGCTCTGAGTCCCTTGCCTTTGGTTGTGAAAGCAGTGTTATGAAATGAATTTTAATTAATGTTCACTTTATAAATATATGACATTGGGAATTAATAAGTTGTGGATTATTGCATGTTGCACCCCGATGAATGGTGATAATACACAGATGAACCGCAGATATCCGGGGTGAGGGGGGGAGAATACTTAGATGATAGGAATGAATGACTAGGAAAAAGACTAGAATGGATATGATGGTGACAGCTTGCTAAATTTGGGAAAGAAAAATATCCTCTGCTCACTTTGTTATAAAGAGTAAAATGTTGGTATCCCCCACTGTCCTGTTTCTGTCAAAGGCACTATTTAAAGTACCAGGTTGAAAGAATTAGCTGGTGTCATCACCATTGCCTGGGGGATGCCCAGAAAGCTCCTGTCATATCCCCGTCAAAGAACTGGAGAGAATGACGGGAGCTCACCCTGCCACCCAGTAGCACTTGGGTCTCGAACGTAGGCTTGCTAATTTCCAACCCAGCGTTCTAACTATGTGAGCCCCTGCGCTCCTGAGTATTGGTATGTCAGGAGAAACATAAAAAGTAAACTGAGTGCAACAGGGATGGGGAACTCAAGAAATGTATGTAGTAAAACAGAAAACATAAGATAAAGAGAATGTGGATGTTTAATCAATGCAGTTTAAATACAAAAGTCCCTGACTAGTACAGCTAAAAAAAGCATGAAGAAAGAATGAGAGAGAAGTAATTGTGAAGTAAATTGTGAAGTAAACCATATTATAAGTAATCGTGTTCTCTTTGCTGATGATGTTAAACTATTTAACATTACCAACAATGTGGCTACCCTTCAAAAAGACCTTGACTTTGTGTCAGAATGGAAAAAAGAATCAGAACACTAAATACAAGCTTGATGGACATGACCTTGTAGATGACCCTCACTCTGTCAAAGACCTTGGAGTTTTCATATCAAATGATCTAAGTGCCAAAGCCCCCTGCAAAACTACATCACCCAAAAAGCTTTAAGAGTTGTAAACCTAATCTTGCGTAATTTCTTCTCCAGAAAGATTACACTACTAACCAGAGCATACAAAACATATGCTACACCAATTCTCGAGCTTCAACCACAACAATACACGAGCACACAATAGATTTAAACTTAAAGTGAATCGCTCCAATCTTGATTGTAGAAAATACGACTTCAGTAGCAGAGTTTTTAATGCCTGGAATGCACTACCTGACTCCATTGTCTCTTCCCAAAATCCCCAAAGCTTTAACCAATTGACCTCATCCCATTCCTAAGAGGTCTGTAAGGGGCGTGCATAAGAGCACCAGCGTGCCTACCGTTCCTGTCCTAATGTTCCGTTTAGTTGTATCCAATTCGTATGGTTATTTCATGCTTATACTTATATAAGCCGTGGGCGAGGTCATCAGTGGTTTCGGGGTGAGTTATCATCTCTACGCTGATGATATTCAGCTGTACTTTTCCACCCCGGACCACCCCAACAAAGCGGTCGAAGTGCTGTCCCGGTGCCTGGAAGCCGTACGGGTCTGGATGGGGAGAAACAGACTCAGGCTCAATCCCTCCAAGACGGAGTGGCTGTGGATGCCGGCACCCCGGTACAGTCAGCTGCAGCCTCAGCTGACTGTTGGGGGCGAGTTAGTGGCCCCAAAGGAGGTGGTTCGCAACTTGGGTGTCCTCCTGGATGGACGGCTGTCCTTTGATGAACATCTGGCGGCCGTCTCCAGGAGGGCTTTTTACCAAGTTCACTTGGTCCGCCAGTTGCGTCCCTTCCTTGACCGGGATGCCTTATGCACAGTCACTCACGCTCTGGTCACGTCTCGTTTGGATTACTGCAATGCTCTCTACATGGGGCTGCCCTTGAAGTGCACCCGGAGGCTACAGTTAGTCCAGAATGCGGCTGCGCGAGTAGTAACGGGAGCCGCTCGCGGCTCCCATGTAACATCACTGCTGCGTAGTCTGCACTGGCTTCCTGTGGTCTTTCGGGTGCGCTTCAAGATTCTGGTTACCACCTTTAAAGTGCTCCATGGCTTAGGACCCGGGTACTTACGAGACCGCCTGCTGTTACCCTATGCCTCTCACCGACCCGTACCCTCTCATAGAGAGGGTCTCCTCAGGGTGCCGTCCGCCAAACAGTGTCGGCTGGCGGCCCCCAGGAGTAGGGCCTTCTCTGTTGGAGCATCGACGCTCTGGAATGAACTTCCCCCTGGCCTACGTCAAGTGCCTGATCTTCGGACCTTCCGTTGTGAGCTAAAAACATATTTATTTATTCAAGCAGGACTGGCATAATGGTTTTAATAGTTTTAATTTTAAACTGGGGTTTTTATTGGGTTTTTAAAAATCTTTTATAATTTTAAATCTAAACTTTTAATTATCAGCCTTTTGTAATTTGCTAGGTTTTAATTGTTGGTTTTAATTGTATATGTATTGTGTTTTATCTTTGGCTGTACACCGCCCTGACTCCTTCGGGAGAAGGGCGGTATAAAAATTTAATAAATAAATAAATAAATAAACATATTGTTGTGTTTGACAAATAAAAAAATAAAAATAAAAAATAAAAAAATAAGAAGAGTGATGAACTAGAAAAATGGGAAAGTCATACTTGGACGGAATTGGTGAGATCCTCAAAAATGAGATAAGTATTGTAGGCGTAGCCACTTTCTTTGCCAGACTATGTATGTGGGGTTTGCAGATAGTCCTCAACATATGACCACAATTGATACTGGAAATTTTGTTACTAAGTAGTGCAGTTGTTAAGTGAGTTGTTCCCGATTATATAAACTAGTTTGCTGCAGCTGTTAAGCAAACCTCCATTGTCATTAGGAAAGTCCAGCTTCCTCATTGATTTGCTTGTCAAAAGTCCCCTGGGAAGGTCGTAAATGGTGTTCACATGACCTTGGGTCGCAGCATCTTTCAAAAATGCATGTCAGTTGCCAAGCACCTCAATTCTGATCATGCGACCACAAGGATGCTGCAAACTGTGATAAGTGCAAGGTCCAGTTGTAAGTCACTTTTTCCAGCACCGTTGTAACTTTGAACAGTCATTAAACAAATGGACATAAGTTGAGGACTACATGTATTGCAATGATGCGCAGTAGACAAGCAGGAAAATATTCTGAATATGGAAAAAGGGTCTCTGAAGGAGAAAGTTGAGATGTCCTTGCTCTAGTTTCATACAAGCAAAAGCTGATTAGCCCACATTAACTCAACTGCAATGTAGAGCAAATTCATTTTCAAGACTTGCGTTCCATGTGCTAGATTTGAAGAATCAATATTTAAAGTGTTAGACTTTTTTTTTTAAAAAAACAAATCTGTCCTAATTTTTTGAAACTTACTGAACTAAAAATAGCTGATCAATTCTTGCTTATTTTGATAATTCGAGTAATTATCTCTAGTAGCAATTACAGCTCTTGAGTGTGTTAGAAACTTATTTGCATTTTACAGTGTAAGATTTCTGAACAGACAGAAGCGTTTATGATTCACAGGAACCCTGCTTTTACAATGTAGTCTGCAAAAAGGAAAAAGACACTTCTGTTTTAAGAGATAATCACTTTTAATTTAAAAAGTAGCACAGTCTATATTTTGTAGAAAATGTAGTTCTTAGGTTAATGCTTGGTTTATCCATCACATTATTCCAGCTTCCCAGAATTGCTTCATAAGGTAAAACAATAGAGAAAAAATTTGAACAGGACTAGTGCCCATTCTCCACAGAACACTACAAACGAAAGGAGAGCTGGATTAAGTTGGATCTTCCGTAGGTTGCAAATTAATGAAATATCATTTACTTAATTAGAAAACATTACATCTCTGCAAACACATTAAAGCCCCCAACACACTCTGGTCTCAGCCTAATGTGTGTCTGTATCTAGATCTTGATTTATATGGATGTAACTGGTATTAATTCCAGTTTAGATGAATCTGTAAAGTCATTTTCCAAATATGATTGAAACTGATTGATTGAAAACTGTTTAACTGTAGGAAGAATGGCAGAGCCTGGGGGAGGAGTCAAAAGAGGAATCAGCCTAGAGCCATGATGGCGAACCTATGGCTCGTGTGCCAGAGGTGGCACGCAGAGCCCTCTCTGACGGCATGCAAGCCATCGCCCCAGTTCAGCTCTGCTGCACATGCGTGCGCATCTTCTGCCAGCCATCTGGTTTTTGGGTTTCTGCCACGCATGCGCGGGATGTGTGCAGGTAGGCTGCACACATGCAGGGAGGGGTGGATTAGCGCATGCGCGCTTTGGGCACTCAGTCTGGAAAAGGTTAGCCATCACTGGCCTAGAGTCTCTATAGTCACAAGTGGTCTAAGTCCAACCCTTCTTCAAATCCATTAACCCTTACCTGAAATCAAAATAATACTAACAGTTTAGTTAGTATTATTATTTTAGAAAAAAGTTGTAGAATCAGGTCAGTCATATGGTTGACCTGTTTTATGATCATCACAATTTATGACCAGGATGGACTGGCTCGTAAGTCAAGGACTACCTGTAAGCCCTTATTTCTGTTGCAGCCTTCATGTTATTTATATGAAGAGGAAAGTCTTTGCTGTACCCTCGGGGGGGTGTCTTCCTATGGTATAGAAAAGGTGGCTTCAGGGTGATCTTTATTTGGATCAAAATGAGGGAAAGGTTCAGTTCTCCTCCTCACTGAAGTACTCACAGGGTTTAGTCGTAACCATCCAGCATGTGGAAATGCTACGCATTATTGTCATGAAACCCATATTTAGCAAGAGCAATAGCACTTAGGCTTATATACCACTTCACAGTGCTTTACAGCCCTCTCTAAGTGATTTCCAGAGTCAGCATATTGTCCCCAACAATCTGGGTCCTCTTTTTACTCACCTTAGAAGGATAGAAGGTTGAGTAAACTTTGAGCTAGTGAGAACCGAACTGCTTTCAGTTGGCCAAATTAGCCTACAATACTGAGTTCTAACCACTGCGCCACCACGGCTCTTAACCATAATTTAGCTCAACCATCAGTGGTAAGAGTGAAGTGAACCAAGCTTGCAGGAGATCCGAGTGAAGGAGACAAAAGTGAAGTTTTCACACTGATCAAGTTTGGTCTTTTTCACTAGATTGGGGACAATCCCTCTTAGCGAGCGCAACCCCATCCTCTGTTCTTCATACCAAATATTGTCCATAGTTATGGTGTCCTTCCGAACAGTCAGGTAGAAAGGAGATCTGGTTTCCATCTGGGACAGTGGATGGTGGATATACATGTACTTGTATAACAGGCAGTAGGGACACAGCCTCTGCCCATTGGCATGCTCGTGGTATATCTGACCATGACACACTTGACTCAAGCCCATTCCTTTCTCCCATTCCTTTCTCTCGTTTCGCATTATCTGTCCGTGTAAAAAAGGGCCAATTCTGTGAATCTTTCAGGAGCTCAATGCCACTATACATTAAGTCAGCATGTTCTTGCAATGTTCTCATATTCAGGTACTGGATGTTATATTTTACAACAGTGGATAGTAAAGCTAGTGGACTTCCATCCCCCAAGCAACCAATCCTCCACATTTCTTCTTCATTGTAAAGGGAGAAGTGGAAAATGTTGTGAGAGCGAGCGCCTGACATCCCAGCCTAGCTTAGCACCCTCAGCTTCTCCTTCAGCTTCTTGGTAGATGAGTTGAAGCTTCCACTTGTGATGGAGAAACCAATGCCAGCGTTCTTCAGTATCCGGTCTAATCCCCGACGGATGGCATGAAGCGATGTGGCCAGAAAATCAGAACCATCTGTTTTCTTCACCGTGACATAGAAATCCTCCAGGAGTTCATTGAGTTTCACCGCTGGAATCTGGGTCATAAGAACTGAGAAGATATAAATTAAATTTCACGGGTTATTTCCTTCCCTATAATTTTGTTTGACGTACTCATTTTGGATTGGATTGAAACTTCCACAAATATATTATGCTTCTGACAAATGAGCCAGTTACTTGCTTCTCCTTTTCCTCAACTATGCTTATAACTATGCTTATGCTTATATATAATGTTGTGACAAAATAAAATAAATAAATAAAACTATGTGGCAAATCTAAGACCTTTCATTGTCTTAAGCAAAGGATAGACAATTGAGCCCAAAATTTATATTGCTAATTGAGAAATGGGTTAAGTCAATTTTGCCTCATTTTATGACTGTTCTTACCACATTTGTTTAAGTGAATCACTGCAATTGTTAATTTAGTAACATGGTTGTTAAGTGAATCTGGCTTCTCCATTGACTTTGCTTGTCAGAAGATTGAAAAGACGATCGCACAACCCTGGCACACTGCAACCGTCATAAATGTGAGTCAGTTGTCAAGCATCCAAATGTAAAAGACGTGACCATGGGGATGCTGCAACGGTCATATGTGTGAAAAACGATGCTAAGTCACTTTTTTGTAACTTTGAACAGTCACTAAGCAAACTGTTATAAGTTGAGGATTACCTGTAATGGTATCATCTTTCATTCTGCAAATGGTTACAGGAAATGTCTTTCGTTGCCGTAATGGATGATGTGCCAGCTATGTCACTCATATAGAATACAGAATCTTATTTGTTGATTCAAGTGGCTAGATTGTTGGTAATATGCTGAGTCTGCAAATCGCTTAGAGAGGCTGTAAAGCGGTATATAAGTCTAAGTGCTACTGCTATCTTTTTTTCCCCCCCAAAAATGGGGCCAGCTGTACTCCTACACTATTACATTT